>NC_137824.1:8264690-8599690 GCF_963921795.1 Nannobrachium achirus | reverse complement strand
CTTGTGCTGGACCCTATTGGGCTCTGGTGGGAAGCATTTGGGCTCTGGTGGGCTGTGCTGGGATCTGTTGGGCTATATTGTACAGTACTAAAGCCAAGACATGTTCATGTAAAACTATTGGCCGTGTACACAAACTCATGTAAAACTATTGCCCGTGTACACAAACTCATGTAATACTATTGCCCGTGTACACAGTGGTTAATCACATTAACAAGGAGCTACAGGGCTGGCTGGAGCCTGGTGGAGACAGGTGCAGTCCTGTGCACTCTTGTCTGGACTATTCAAGGTGGATCCGGCCTGTTATAGCCTGGTTGAGCCATCTAACTTCCCCCTTCCCTGGTCTATACTCCTACTGTGTAGGATTGGGCTGGACTTAGGTTTTCTGAACTCTCTTAGGTTCTGGTGGGCTGTATTGGGCTCTGGTGGGCTGTGCTGTGCTGGGCTCTGTTGGGCTATACGAGGCAGTACAGTACTAAAGCCAAGACATGTTCATGTAAAACTATTGCCTGTGTACACAAACTCATGTAATAATATTGCCTGTGTACACAGTGGTTAATCGCATCTGCAAGGAGCTACAGGGCTTGCTGGAGCATGGAGCAGCCTGGTGGAGTCTGGTACAGCCCTTTGCACCCTGGTTTGGCCTATTCAAGCCGGATATGGCATGTAATGGCCTGGTAGAGCCATATAACTACCCCCCCTTCCCTGGTCTATACTCTACTGGGCAGGACTGGGCTGCACTTAGGTTTGCTGGACTCTCTTAGGTTCTGGTGGGTTGTATTGGGCTCTGGTGGGCTGTGCTGTGCTGTGCTGGGCTCTGTTGGGCTACACAAGGCAGTACAGTACTAAAGCCAAGACATGTTCATGTAAAACTATTGGCCGTGTACACAAAGTCATGTAAAACTATTGCTTGTGTACACAAACTCATGTAAAACTATTGCCCGTGTACACAGTGGTTAATCGCATGTGCAAGGAGCTACAGGGCTGGCTGGAGAATGGAGCAGCCTGGTGCAGTCATGTGCACCCTGGTCTGGCCTATTCAAGCTCGATATGGGCTTTAATGGCCTGGTAGAGCCATCTAACTACCCCTCTTCCCTGGTCTATACTCTACTGGGCAGGACTGGGCTGGACTTAGGTTTGCTGGACTCTATTAGGTTCTGGTGGGTTGTATTGGGCTCTGGTGGGCTGTGCTGTGCTGTGCTGGGCTCTGTTGGGCTATACGAGGCAGTACAGTACTAAAGCCAAGACATGTTCATGTAAAACTATTGGCCGTGTACACAAACTCATGTAAAACTATTGCCCGTGTACACAGTCTATAATTGCATGTTTAAGGAGCTACAGGGCTGGCTCGAGGCTGGAGCAGCCTGTTGGAGTCTGGTGCAGTCATGTGCACCCTGGTCTGACCTATTCAAGCCGGATACGGCCTGTAATGGCCTGGTTGAGCCATCTAACTTCCCCCCTTCCCTGGTCTATACTCCTACTGGGCTGGACCTAGGTTTTCTTGACTCTATTGGGTTCTGGTTGGCTGTATTGGGCTCTGCTGTGCTGTGCTGTGCTGTGCTGGGCTCTGTTGGGCTATACAAGGCAGTACAGTACTAAAGCCAAGAAATGTTCATGTAAAATTATTGGCCGTGTACACAAACTCATGTAAAACTATTGCCCGTGTACACAAACTCATGTAAAACTATTGCCCGTGAACACAGTGGTTAATCGCATGTGCAAGGAGCTACAGGGCTGGCTGGAGCATGGAGCAGCCTGGTGCAGTCCTGTGCACCCTGGTCTGGCCTATTCAAGCTCGATATGGGCTTTAATGGCCTGGTAGAGCCATCTAACTACCCCTCTTCCCTGGTCTATACTCTACTGGGCAGGACTGGGCTGGACTTAGGTTTGCTGGACTCTATTAGGTTCTGGTGGGTTGTATTGGGCTCTGGTGGGCTGTGCTGTGCTGTGCTGGGCTCTGTTGGGCTATACGAGGCAGTACAGTACTAAAGCCAAGACATGTTCATGTAAAACTATTGGCCGTGTACACAAACTCATGTAAAACTATTGCCCGTGTGCACAGTCTATAATTGCATGTTTAAGGAGCTACAGGGCTGGCTCGAGGCTGGAGCAGCCTGTTGGAGTCTGGTGCAGTCATGTGCACCCTGGTCTGACCTATTCAAGCCGGATACGGCCTGTAATGGCCTGGTTGAGCCATCTTACTTCCCCCCTTCCCTGGTCTATACTCCTACTGGGCTGGACCTAGGTTTTCTTGACTCTATTGGGTTCTGGTTGGCTGTATTGGGCTCTGCTGTGCTGTGCTGTGCTGTGCTGGGCTCTGTTGGGCTATACAAGGCAGTAGAGTACTAAAGCCAAGAAATGTTCATGTAAAATTATTGGCCGTGTACACAAACTCATGTAAAACTATTGCCTGTGTACACAAACTCGTGTAAAACTATTGCCCGTGTACACAGTGGTTAATCGCATGTGCAAGGAGCTACAGGACTGGCTGGAGCATGGAGCAGCCTGGTGCAGTCCTGTGCACCCTGGTCTGGCCTATTCAAGCCGGATATGGGTTTTAATGGCCTGGTAGAGACATCTAACTACCCCTCTTCCCTGGTCTATACTCTACTGGGCAGGACTGGGCTGGACTTAGGTTTGCTGGACTCTATTAGGTTCTGGTGGGTTGTATTGGGCTCTGGTGGGCTGTGCTGTGCTGTGCTGGGCTCTGTTGGGCTATACGAGGCAGTACAGTACTAAAGCCTAGACATGTTCATGTAAAACTATTGGCCGTGTACACAAAGTCATGTAAAACTATTGCCCGTGTACACAGTGGCTTTTTCCTTGACCTTTCGAATTAGGAGTGTTGTAGAGACACGAGACCGGAACTCGGTTCTGAGATATGTTGTAGTGCTCTCCGAGACGGACATTTTGATATCTCATATGTCCCTCTACGGCCTTTTTATCCCTGGGATTTCCAATTTCACAAGGCTCATAGAGTGTATACCCCTTAGAGCCTTTTGGCCAGCAAACCAAAGTTACCAATCAACTCACAGGAGTGTTTGTGTGCGAGGACAGTTATATAGGCTTGTTCGTCTCTGCGATACGAACACACTGATGTGTGTATCATCTCTCTACGACGTTTCTGTGTGGAGTAAAACGTAACCCTAGTTGGAATTAGGGTTAGCCCCATATGGGTCGCTCAGAAATGAAACACACATCAGTGCGTCCGTCTCGGTGAGCAGATCAAGAATCTGTTTCCCGTTTGTCTCTACGCCCCCTAGAACCCGAGCTAGTCCTTCTAGAAGTGTTAGAAACGGACCGAAAGATTTTCAAACAACGGCACCAGCACCAACGGACTTGTCGTCAAAAAGTAAGTCGGAATAAGTGTTTTTTATCCAAAAAAAATTTAAATTATGTTCGTGGCGCCCGCATTTCGTGTCTTTTTCGCAAACGGAAGGGGTTAAATTTGTCGGAGAGACCCGAAACCAATTCCATTGGATCGGGCATCCTTCAAATATGAAATAAGTGGCCTGCTTAAAACAGAATGTTTTTTTCTTATTTTTCTATTGATTTTAAGGTCCAAACTCCGAGGTAGAGTGACTTTGGCGCAGTTTTAAAGGTTTTAAAGTGTCGGAGAGACACGAAACCAATTCCATCGGATCGGCCATCCTTCAACGATGAAATTGATGTCCTGCTTGAAACAAACAGATTTTTTTTGAATTTCTTATTGATTTTAAGGACAGAAGGCCGCTTTTGAAGCCTGCCTTGACCTTTTGCTTGACCTTTCGAGCTAGGAGTGTTGTAGAGACACGAGACCAGGTTCGTTGGATTCAGCGTCAAAAAGTAAGTCAGAATAAGCGTCTTTTATCCGAAAGAATGTGTAATCGTGTTGGTGGCGTGCAAATTTCGTGTCTTTTTCGCAATCATAAAGGGTTAAAATTGTCGGAGAGACTGGCTGGAGCATGGAGCAGCCTGGTGGAGTCTGGTGCAGTCCTGTCTACCCTGGTCTGCCATTACAGTCACTGTAATGGCCTGGTGGAGTCATCTAACTACCCCCCTTCCCTGGTCTATACTCCTATTGGGCAGGACTGGGCTGGACTTAGGTTTGCTGGACTCTATTGGGCTCTGGTGGGCTGTATTGGGCTCTGGTGGGCTGTGCTGTGCTCTGTTGGGCTACACGAGGCAGTACAGTACTAAAGCCTGGACATGGTCATGTAAAACTATTGGCCATGTACACAAAGTCATGTAAAATTATTGCCCGTGTACACAAACTCATGTAAAACTATTGCCCGTGTACACAGTGGTTAATCGCATGTGCAAGGATCTACAGAGCTGGCTGGATGATGGAGCAGCCTGGTGGAGTCTGGTGCAGTCCTGTCTACCCTGGTCTGGCCTATTCAAGCCAGATCTGGACAGTAATGGCCTGGTGGAGTCATCTAACTACCCCCTTTCCCCGGTCTATACTCCTACTCGGCAGGACTGGGCTGGACTTAGGTTTGCTGGACTCTATTGGGCTCTGGTAGGCTGTATTGGGCTCTGGTGGGCCGTGTTGTGCTGTGCTGGGCTCTGTTGGGCTACACGAGACAGTACAGTACTAAAGCCTGAACATGTTCATGTAAAACTATTGGCTGTGTACACAGGGTTAGGGTTAATTATTATAATTGAATTTAAGGACACAACTGTTCAAGTGTGGAGAGCTACAGAGCTGGCGAGAGCCTAGTGCAGTGTTCCAGACGGATCCAGCCTCATATAGTCCCCTTATAAGTCAGTGGTTCAACTATGGGACCCCTAGAGGGGTCTCCATACTCCCCTTATAAGTCAGTGGTTCAACTATGGGACCCCTAGAGGGGTCTCCAAATGATCTTGGGTGGTCCCAAATGATTAGCTTAATGTGAAACATTGTTTTTCCACTCAACAGTGTACAGAGGCTATCTGCACATTTCTAAAGAGACAATTTAAGGACTTTTTAATACTTTTAAAATGATAAATTAAATATTAGAGGCAGAAATTGTGAAAATATCAGATCTACATGCTCACGCCGCCCTGCGTTGTGAGGTGTTGTGAGCATGTAGATCTGCTATTTTCACAAGACCGTGTTTTACAAAATGTAACGCCTCAACTCTTTGTCCAAACAGTGAGGCATTGTGAGCTTGAAGATTAGCTATTTTCGCCATCTGTGGAACCAAGTCAAATAAATGCAAGGCCTACAATTCTCTGTCTGTCTGTCTGTCTGTCTGTCTGTCTGTCTGTCTGTCTATCTGGCAATATCCTCAGGGTGTCCAGTCAAAACACCACAAAACTGACATTCAAGGAGTAGTTCACCCCCAAAATGACTTATTTTTTCAATGTATTACTCACGCCATGGAGACTTGAGTTCAATAGAAAAAAAGTCACTTTGGGGGTGAACTACTACTTTAATGAAATGTTTTTCTTCTCTTCACCCACACCAAATGATCACCACTCTGTTTTGTTACACATGTGTGGTTCTAAAGATGAAAGAAAAATGCAGGGCATTCACAATCCGGCTAATTAAACAACAAACACATTGGAATTATGAGAAATATGTTAGTCGCACGCATACTGTACCAACAAAACACAGTAAGTCCAAATGGAAAACAAATACACTTGCACTGATCTGAAACATATTCTCTCCCAGTGAACTTGACTGACCAGTGAACAAAGACAGACTGGTGCCACTCATCAAGCAGAAGCCACTGATCAAAAGAAGGCACTAATTGACCACACCTGGCTTGGTGGCCTGAGTGGTGTAGTATAGTGTGTTGACAGCAAGGCTTATGCAGGCCAACCTAACTCTGTCCCTGGCATGTGTGAGGTGCTTGTAGATCTGTGGGGTGCTTGTAGATCTGCTGTATTGGGTTTTTTAACTAGTTTGAAGTGTTGGTGCCGTGCTGTGACAGCTTGAAGCAGGGATGGCTCCCCACAAACCCAATTGTGATGAAAAATATTTATTAAATAAATAAATGAAATATATATATATATATATATATATATATATATGTGTGTGTGTGTGTGTGTGAAAGACAACTGACTTTTATGTAAACCATACTATATGGACAGTTTGTTCTGCATGTCACTATGCTGGAAAGTGTCTTCAGCCTTAATTTGTTGTAAAAAGAGGGTACCATCCCTCTGTCTGTTACTGAGAACTAAATAAAAGTTGAAATGAAATGACATAATTCACAGAGCACATGTCTAATAGTTTTGGCTCATAGCCTGCCACACTGTGGAAGCATGCATGAACTGCAAAATAGTAGCCTGCCACACTGTGGGAGCATGCATGAACTGCAAGTAGTACCCTAAAAATGTAAACAAAGGAAAAAGAATCAGTGTGGGTCATCTGTAGGACTGGTGGGCGAACAAGTGGTGTCAACGCGCAGAGATGGGCCCAGAGGACATGTAGAGTCTGTCCCCTTAATTTTCACGCCCCCACAGGCTGCGCAGTGGGACCCGGAATTTGGCCATGAACACCGGCCATAGAAACTGCTGCAAGTGCACACCTATTCCAATAAGGGTAACAATTATTATTGTTATTATTTTAATTGTTATGAACACCCAGAAAATAGCACATTGCGATCTATTAGACCAAACCTCATTTAAAAAATATCAAGAGTGTATGAAAGCCTTTAAAAAAAAAATATATATATATACTATATTTATACTAAGGGAATCTTTCTCCAAAATAGTCAATTACCGCATGCCAGCAGTAGCTCAACGAGTCAACGACCCAATTAGCGCAGAAGTCCTGCAGCTGGTGCTGTTCTGACTGGACTCGCTGACATGACCACTGAACAGCTCCACTATCCTGACATTAAACCATTATGGTATTGTTATGATTAAGCCTTCTGCTTTCCCCTTGAACCTCAAAATAATGGATTACTTCTTCAAAATGCGGACTGGATAAGAGGCAGCAACAGTAGGTAATAAGTTATTCTGATCCAGCTGTTCTTTATTGGCCAGTCTTTCTCCATCACAACGTTTTGCCATTAAAGTAGCCTACTCACGTAAACTTTGCATTGTAGCAACGTTTTAGACAGTAATGAATGATGGTCAGTGCGCAGAGAGCAGCAGACTCCTTTTCTTTTTTTCCTCTCTCTTTTTTTGGTGTCCTTTGGCAATCTGTTCCCCGACGCACACTGCGCGTCATGGTAGCGCAGCACTGGGCTGGACACCATTTGGCTTAGAAGTGTCTGTCCACAGGGCTGTGAGCTTGTAGATTTGCTGTTTTCTGCGCACTACCGTCATGCAACATAATATGACCCGTAGCAACGCACAGCGAGTGCGGTGCGTTGCAACGTGCTGTCACAGCACTGCTGTGAGCTTGTAGATTTGCTGTTTTCAGCGCACCACTGCCATGCAACATAAATGACCAGTTAAGTTAAATAAATAGCAAATAATACCAAACAACCAAACAAATAATAGCCCGGGCTCTTACATAAAACCTAATAAGGATAATATTAATTGCAAATAACGGCCCAGGCGCTTATACGAACCTTGCGCTTATTTGAAACGGGCGTTTATTGCGCAAAATGGGGTCAGACCCCGGGCGGATATATGGGACCCGGCGGCAGTTTGCCACCGGGCGATTAATTGGTGATTTACGGTATACTATTTTAAAATAATAATAGGCATATATTCGTTTTGTTTGTTGTGCGTCCACTTTTAGTGGTCGGTCACATACGCTGCGGGGCGTATGTGATACGGGCCGTGGCTCGGCCACAGCGCTGCCCCAGACCTGTCTCCTCTCCCTGGGGGAGAGGGGTGGATGCAGGGCGGTCTAACGGGAGAACACAGAGGGTTTTCACGACTTGTTGGTTAGATATCCTATAAATGTTCAAGTTGACTGAAATAATCTTCTCTCCACAGCTAAAGGTGTGATTTACATTCCACCACAAGGAGTCCTTCGCCTGCTTCCAGATACCAGCTCTGTTACTGAACCCATCACTAGCATCCTGTGGAAACATGGACCCAATAAAGCAGCAGAATGGGATCTGGTTCTTGGTCCTGTTGTGGATTACTACGGGACATTTAAAAACCGCACAGAACTGGATAAAGAAACTGGGCAGTTGGTTGTCAACAATATGAACATAGAAGATGGTGGAGAATACGCTGTGCACATCAACGGTCGACTGCTGGACAAGCCTTACATGGTTCAACAGATGAGTGAGTATGAACTGTGTCCTGTGAAGGTCATGTGTCATCATGTGTCTATCAGAATATAAAACTGTCCACAGAAATATTCATTTAAATTGAAGTTTTGGTTTATAGTGTGTGTGTGTGTGTGTGTGTGTGTGTGTGTGTGTGTGTGTGTGTGTGTGTGTGTGTGTGTGTGTGTGTGTGTGTGTGTGTGTGCGGGGGGGGGGGGGGGGGGTAATGTTTTGTACAGTCTGTTACTGATGCTGAAGGGAATCTGTAATCTGCTCTATTTAGGAAGCTTGGCAACTCTGGCAACAGCTGCATATGAAAAGAACACATATTGTGACTCATTGCAGTGTGACTATGACTTTAACCATAACAGCACACATACTGTACATCTCAGCAGTGAATCACATTGTTTGACGCTGGTGGGTGTTTTGATAAAATGCAAGCTGTTCAAATTGTGAATCCATTTAGATCAGTGGTGTCCAGTGTCGCTTTTCAGAAAAGTAAAAATACACAACGTTTAATGATGACCGCCCACTGCTTCTATAGAAAATGAATATAAATATATCTGCACCACAACCCTTACCTGAGGAAGATCACACAGCCAACATGTGTTTTGTTTTAACTGCAGTCTGGAGACAACATCAGCACTAAGTTATATTCATTGTGTTTCCTCAACAGAGAAAGTTCCCAAGCCAGTGGTCACCAGGTTACCTTGTGATTCTAACTCCACCAGCTGTGAAGTGGACTGTTTCTTGCGTGGGGACGTCACAGAGTCAGGTCCAATTACCTATCTCTGGAAGAAAGATGAAGGGGGATGGATGGTGTCTGGACCACGGCTGATTGTCACCAAGGATGAAGATGGGAAAGTTAAAACATTAACCTGTGAAGTGAAGAACGAGTTCAGCATGGAGCGGAGTGATCCTGAACGCAACCTGCTTTATCATGAAGGTATGTAGTTTACTACATCATGTGAATACATTGAATCACTGTCACAGTCTTTATCATGAAGGTATGTAGTTTACTACATCATGTGAACACATTGAATCACTGTTACAGTCTTTATCATGAAGGTATGTAGTTTACTACATCATGTGAACACATTGAATCACTGTTACAGTCTTTATCATGAAGGTATGTAGTTTACTACATCATGTGAACCCATTGAATCACTGTTACAGTCTTTATCATGAAGGTATGTAGTTTACTACATCATGTGAACACATTGAATCACTGTTACAGTCTTTATCATGAAGGTATGTAGTTTACTACATCATGTGAACACATTGAATCACTGTTACAGTCTTTATCATGAAGGTATGTAGTTTACTACATCATGTGAACACATTGAATCACTGTTACAGTCTTTATCATGAAGGTATGTAGTTTACTACATCATGTGAACACATTGAATCACTGTTACAGTCTTTATCGTGAAGGTATGTAGTTTACTACATCATGTGAACACATTGAATCACTGTTACAGACTTTATCATGAAGGTATGTAGTTTACTACACCATGTGAACACATTGAATCATTGTGTTACAGACTGCAGTGTAGACCTTTTGACATATTTAGGCTCCTAACACAGAAATCATTAAACCTCTCCTCAGGACCTCCACCCAAACCTACCCCCAAACCTACACCCACAGGAGCCATTGTTGCTGGTGTTTTCGTTGCTCTCATCATCGCTGCAGTTGGTTTGGTGCTGGGGGTGATATATCGTGGTAAGTTTCTCATCAGATGTGAAGTTCCACATAACTACTAAGTTACTGCTCAGCAATGACATGCAATTAACCCATTAAGACCTGAGGCCCATTCTAACAAATGTCTTCTAAATCTAACAGTTTTCTGAAAAACGTATGATATCAGTTGTGCTCGTTTCATGTCAAGGACCCCAGAAATTATATGAATTTGGCCCCTAACCCCCATCTCAAATTATTTTGTTCCACTGACCCGGGACCCCCAGAAGCAAAGATTTGAGTAAAAAAAAAAAAACATTTGGCCTCATTCGCCAGTAACTTCCTACGTTTTCTTTCTTTTGTACTCAAGTAAAAGTATCATTATCAACAAGTAAAAGTATCGATACTGCTTTGTAGAAATAAACCGTTACAAGTAAATGTCCGTCACGCACTGTGAGCTTGTAGATCGGCTAATTTCAAATGGCCGAAATGTATATATAGTGATTAATGAATGTTTTGTAATAATAATTAAACAGTATTTTTTTAATAACCTTTTTTTTTTTTTTTTTTATTATAACTGCAGGGGAGTAAAAGTAGCCTACAATGATTTATTTTGAGATGAAGTGGAGTAGAAATAAAAGTACTGAAAATGTAAAACACTCCAGTAAAGTAAAAATACCTCAAAATTGTAGGGCCCTACTTAAGTACAGTATCTGAGTAAATGTACTTAGTTACCGACTGCAGGCGAGCCGATTAGAAGAAGAGCTGGTCGCGGCTATCTCCGCCTCAAAGTACATCAAAATTGTACTTAAGTACAGTATCTGAGTAAATGTAGGCTACTTAGTTACTTTACACGACTCGACTCGCTAGCAGGCTGCACGTAGATGCGAGCGGCTCTCATCCACTCATAATGATGACGAGCCTCGGTCAAAGTGCTTGGTTTAATGTTTTATTTTAAATCTATCTTCTAATTATTATTAACTTATCCTCACAAATAGTCGCCCTGTCCGGCTGTCCCCTATTTATTATTATTATTTTGTCATGATGATTTGTCCCAGGAACAGCCCGGGAAAGAAAAGCTCCATAAAAATCACCGAGTCACAATGGCTTGTTCATCCCGCACATGAAGCTCCCATCGCGGCATGAACAGCGAACAGCAGCCGCTGTCCGCAAAGCCTAGAGCTAAGTCAAGACCCGCCCCTCGCGACTGTAGAAAGTCTTTGACTCGTGCGAGCTCTGCTTCAACATGAATACAGCGAAATCAGTCCGGTCAATTACAAAACATGACACAACGTGTGATAGCATACATATCGTTGGTCATGGTCGCAGACAAAGTTATGTATTTACTGTATTATTAGGGTATATATATCGTAATTCCCACGGCCAATTCTGCGCCGACTTCCATTGGGTCACGTGACCAACATTCCACAAGTGACACGCTGTTTCTGCTCGTCACTTTCCAAGGCGGCTGGGCGGTGCTTCGGGAGTTGAGACTGCCTTCTCCCTACAGCTCTGAATATTAACCCTTTCGGGGTATAGTTGCATTGGCAAATATTTTCACAATTATATCACAATTATTTTGAGACAAAGTAGAGCCCATTCTGTTACTTTAACTTCATAGACACATACAAAACAGAAAAAGAACAAAACTATGGCAACTATGACATCTTTATTGGATGTGATTTCTCCATCACAACTCCTTGCCATCAAAGTATTCACACAAACGTTGCACTGTAGCACCTTTTTAGAGTAACAAATGATTCTTAGCAGAGGCAGCAGCAGACAGCCTGTCTGCCTGGTGCACCGTGCGTGCACCACGCAGGTCACCACGGCCACTGACCACAGTAACAGCGCAGTGTTAACCATGGTAATACTTTGCTTATTTCACTTGTTAAAAGCAACATTTTATTAAGACATGACAGTAATGAGAAAATGTACAATATTTTTAATACCAAACCAACTAGTGGGGGCAGCCCTGTTTATTCAAATATCCGGATATTCACGTCCATCCCTATAATATAATATACATTATACAACTGTAGAATTGAAGAAACTTCAAGAATACATTATTTTTGCACAAACATGCTCTCCAGTGTGCATAGATTATGTTCTTAAGAACAGATAAGAAAACATTGGTGAATGCCAAAATGTTCTTAATTACGTCCTCCTAAGTGGGTCTAAGAAGAAATGTCTTCGTAAGAGCCGTTGGTGAATGAGGCCCATTGTTTTATATGTGGAGGTAGTAGGGGTGTAACGATACATTTTAACACAGCGGATGCCCACGAGGTGTCTACGCGACAATTTCTTTGATGTCGCTGGAGGCCCACGACGCGTTGGACGCGTTTACTGTATTTACAGTATAACTTTATATCTCACCGTTTGGTCGGGGCTACGCCTGGATGTAGCCCATTAGCCGCTAGTCGCTTCGAGTCGACGCTGAGAGCATCGCACGGATGTTTTTCTCTGTATATTCCAATGCATTTCCCCATCTTTAAAGCCCTTTATCTCCGATGTTTGTTTTATGGCTAAAACTGTGGCCGCGTGCGGCATAATGTCCAAATTTTGATCGGCAATGAACAGCTATGATCGACACTAGCCCTTACAGTAAGTTACACTAGTAAGACACCTGAGGGTGACATGCGACCTCAGGGTGACATGCGACCTCACCCTAAAGGGCGAGGTCGCGCCAATTCTTGACCATCTTGGCCAACCACAGCGTTTCTCTGACGATTCTAGTTGTTGTCATTCTGGGGGGAGTTTGTTCATGTTTTTGTGAGGGTATCAACCCTAGGAGACACGGGGAGAACATGTAAACTCCACACAGAAAGGCCCTATCGCCAACCCCACCTAGGGTGTGAGCGATAGGGCCTAAACATGGAGATGTGGAGAACACTATATATGGAGATAGTCCAGTCCATTATGTCATATGGGACTACCGTCATAGACAGTAGCCATTGTTAGGCCGGAGTCAATGGCTGTCTGTCTGACTGTCTGTACAGGAAGTGATGTCACATGACATACCGGTACTTCTTATGCCCTTTAGGGCGAGGTCGCGCCAATTCTTGACCATCTGAGGTCGCGCCAATTCTTGACCATCTGGCCAACCACAGCGTTTCTCTGACGATTCTAGTTGTTGTCATTCTGGGGGGAGTTTGTTCATGTTTTTGTGAGGGTATCAACCCTAGGAGACACGGGGAGAACTTGCAAACTCCACACAGAAAGGCCCTATCGCCCACACCCTAGGTGGGGTTGGCGATGGGGCCTTTCTGTGTGGAGTTTGCCTAAACATGGAGATGTGGTACAGAATGACTCATATATGGGCATACAACGTATGTTATGTGACATCACTTCCTGTACAGACAGTCAGGCAGACAGACAGCCATTGACTCCGGCCTAACAATGGCTACTGTCTATGACGGTAGTCACATATGACATGATGGACTGGACTATCTCCATATATAGTGTTCTCCACATCTCCATGTTTAGGCAAAACAGGTTTTCTCCATTTCTCCATGTATAGGTTGAAATCCCCAACGTTGAGCTTGACAACGAAACGTTCTTAACACAGCCGCCGCCATATTTACTTTAGAAACTATGTTAAATTCTAAGAACGTTTCGAGTACCGGTTTGATACAAGAGCGAATAAGCACTACACTTCAGGAATCCTGTGCGCCAACCCCACCTAGGGTGTGGGCGATAGGGCCTTTCTGTGTGGAGTTTGCCTAAACATGGAGATGTGGTACAGAATGACTCATATATGGGCATAAAAAGTATGTCATGTGACATCACTTCCTGTACAGACAGTCAGACAGACAGCCATTGACTCCGGCCTAACAATGGCTACTGTCTATGACGGTAGTCCCATATGACATGATGGACTGGACTATCTCCATATATAGTGTTCTCCACATCTCCTGACATCACAACTCACTGACATCACACTGACATCACAGGTTACGGAAGGAAGGATACGGAAGGAAGGATACGGAAGGAAGGTCACTCAAGCAACGCGGTCTTTCAGGGTAAATGCGACCTTCGGTCGCAACAAACAATAACATCCTGTCTGCGCTCATGTGACCAAGTGACGTCATCGCGCATGCTTTGACGCAGCAGGGCCAGATTAGCCACAATGGTGGTGGGCCTGGGCGCTTAGAGGAGATAAATAATACAAAAATAGGGACATCCAATGTGTTAATAGCGATTCGATACATATCACAATACATGGTTGACGATACGATACATGGACGATATTGGTTAATGCATGGTGATACGATACGATTCGATTCAATGATTTAAAATCGATATAGTAACTATTTAGCAAAGAAATTAAATCTGTGTGAAAGGTGTGGATAGTGCAGGTTTTTAAGGGAAACATGTATTATTATGGATATAAATAAGTAAACACAGTGATTATCTGCCAAATACATGGACATTGTATATTGACAAACGTGCACCTTGACATGAACTTTACACACAGATTACACACATTTTTCGATAGACCAGTGTAGTTATATGGAAAGGAAAAGTAATTAAACCCCTCCTTTTAATTTTTTCTTCTTAACAATGCTAAATACAATGCACAAGTAGGTAGTATCGATACAATCGATTATTTGCACTGCCGATTCGATACGATACAAAATAAAACGAAACGATTCGATTTTAGCTGTTTTCATTTCGATCTACTTCGATTTTTTAAGTTAAAAACGATATTTCGATACAGTTACTATATCATTACACCCCTAGGAGGTAGACTAGCTGTGCCTTCAGACACAGCTAATGTTACTGTATGTCATGTCATGTCATGTCATGTCATGTCATGTCATGTCATGTCATGTTGTCACTGTGTTTGAATTTCATCTCAGATCGTATAAGGAAGAGGTTTCCATGTTTTCCTCAGCCTGATGAGCTTGAAGGTGAGTTTGAGAACTTTATTTAAGCAGTTGAACCTCCTACTAATAATTAATAATAATGAATTATACTATGAAACCTGGCAGATCCTGTCCATACGTCAGTGAGTAACGCCTCAATGTCTATAGCTGACCTGTTGTGACATCGCATTGTTGACTCAATGACCAAGACAGCCTGTTCTGGCAATCAATTATGGAGATCCCTGAACTCAATATTAAGCCCGTATTTGGCAATGCCCATATATGGACGCTCCATATGGCCAAGACAGAATTAATTTGCAAATCAAAACTGCTGACTATCATCACCTGGATCTCCATATAGAGCAGACCTCTACATCTGATTCCCAGATGATTCCCTGTTAGGCCAACCACACTAATAGAATCCCTTTTATGCCCATCAATATTAAGCCCATATCTGGGAATGCACATATACTGTATGGACATATTGTGTCTGTCTAACCTGTGTGGTTGACGCGACACGAGTCACGCTTGCAAATGAATTCCGTCCTTGTCCCTTTTATGCCCATATATGGAGATCCCTGTCCTGATGGCATCAATATTAAGCGCATATCTGGGAATGCCCATATTTGGCAATGCCCATATATGGCCGCTCCATATATGGCCAAGACAGAATTAATTTGCAAATCAAGACTGCTCACGACACTGACCTCATCAAACCCTGGATATCCATACACGGAGACGACTGGATCATCACCTAGATCTCCATATATGGACCTGGTCAACAACAAGCAACAATTTAATTAAATGTAATATTGACATACTGTAATCTCCAGTCAACAGATTAAGTGCATCAACTCATGGTTTTACTCTAATGTGTTTCAGAGATGGGTCTATTGATGAATCCAGCAGACCAACCTATAACGTTCTCAGGTAAGTCTTCTGTTTTATTATGTCTCAGTATTCTGAGGTGATTCAGTTCTACTGGTCTCCGCCAGGCCGACCTATCCTGTTACCATCTATTTGACCAACTCTTACAGGCAATTTGTTTTTTAGGACCACATGGTCAACATTATGATGTAAATAACAGTAATGGACTGACTGTAAAACAATAATGCACAGCTAATGATGCAAATTCGGTGAAACACTGACTACTGAAGTTACCTGTCTGTCTGTCTGTCTGTCTCTCTCTCTCTCTCTCTCTCTCTCTCTCTCTCTCTCTCTCTCTCTCTCTCTCTCTCTCTCTCTCCAATTCACCCTTTGTCAGCCTTCTGATTGGTCCCTGACTGGCCAAACAGAAAAATCATTCACTTTTGCTACCGGGGGTGGAGTTATGCAATGGGACAAAGTCCCTTCATTCTTTCACCGCGGTGATGTGCGACACGGCCGCAGCGGTCATAGCGATTTCGATAATTATAATGAATAAGCTTCAACAAACTAGTTCACATGAACAATATCGTTGTAACTAAGATATTTGATTGGGTACATATATTTTAAATGGGCAGACTTACAATTAAAATCCATTTTATGTTGAGTGTGAGCCTATAGTTCCACAATTTCCTGGTCAGTGCGAGTCACCCAAGATCGACTGCTCTCTCTCTCTGCCCTCTGCCTGTTTCAGAGGATGAAAAAAAAAATTAAAACATGTATTTTCAGGGAAAAAACCCTGTTTTGCAATGTAACTACTGTACTTTTTAGTTCCTTTCTTATTAATATCACGTAGATGTTTTACTTTTGGTACTTTAAATAGCAATAATGAGGCTATGAAAAATCTTGTTTTTATAATGGAAGTGAATGGGAAAAAAAAGTCTTCCCTGGCTTTTTTTATCCCACCTAGTAACAGAGCGACATGGGGTGGGACTTGACAAAGGGTGAATTTCAATTCAATTCAAATATGCTGTATTGGCATGAGATGCATTCTTATATTGCCAAAGCATTACAGTATGATACAAAACAATAATATTCAGAATCAGAACAAAAGGCTGTCTCTTTGCAGCAGCAATGAATATGAGCCTATGGAGATTACACGCTTCCAGATGATCATGGGATATGACCTTGTTTCACTCACCAGCCGCCGCCACAGCACCTGTTTACCTGGTTACCATGGTAACCAGCTAACACGTCCCTGGACCATAGACTGTAAAATATATATGGACAAAGCGAAGCCATTGGTTTCTATGCAGCGCAAATGACGCGTTTTTGGTCCTTGGCATGGGTGTCGCCATCATAGATTGTAAAAGCACCAGAGGAGGCTATTGGCTGCGAACGGTCACGTGCAACCGCAGAGATACATGGGAGAATGTGGTCGGAGCCTCCCGAAATACAGCACACGAAGAAGAACACAGCCGGCTGGTATCAGCTTAGTTGGCCACGCCCCCAAAACGTTATCATCAATTTTAACATAATGGGACCGTATTTTCACAAAACGCATATCATGGTGAATGAAAGGCCATTTTTAACTAGCGATAGGAACCAAAAAGTATTTATGAAAATTAGAGATGAACCGATTGATCGGCGCAGATATCAGATCGGCCGATCAAGGCCATATCGGTTTTGATCGGTGTTTCCATAATGGATCAAAGCGAGCCGATTTTTTTTAGCGAAATAGACGTGAGCGTTCTCTCTCTCTCTCTCTCTCTCTCTCTCTCTCTCTCTCTCTCTCTCTCTCTCTCTCTCTCTCTCTGTGTGTGTGTGTGTGTGTGTGTGTGTGTGTGTGTGTGTGTGTGTGTGTGGGGGGCAGTTCACTTCTGTGAACTGCCCCCCTCCCCTTCTACACACACACACATGGGAGGAGTAGAGAGAGAGCTGCTGCCGTCTCAGAGTGAAGTCGTTTGTTTTAAACGTCTGGGATACACCACTGACACTGGAATAATTAATCATAGATCAGAATATAAGTAGCTTACTTCTACCTTTAGCTGTTGTCATCTCAAAGTAAAATCCACGATTTTTTTATACTCCAAGTTGCTTGGATTAGAATCCAGAGAAGTTAACACGATGAATGCGTTTTCAACACTATTGCCAGCCAGCTGTGTTAGGTTAACTAACGAGGCTCGTTAGTGTGTGTGTGTGTGTGTGTGTGTGTGGCTCCAGTTAACGTCTCTCATTCTCTCTCTGTGTGCGACATGAGAGATAACTACTCAGTCACGTTGCTGGCTGTAAACCTTTCTAAAAAAAACATAATTCCAAAGCCATTGGAGTAGATATGGAAAACAGTTGTTGCCGATCTAAGGATAAAGTTTGTAGTTCCCTTATAGAGTTTAAAACGGTCATTTCCACAGGAGGTAACAGCTAGCAGCTAATTGTAAAGGAGGATGAAGTGTTGCCATTCAGTTTCTGACACAGAAACAAGCAAACAGGTGCAAAAAAGGTGTTGCCAGATCCTGTTTTTGTGAGCAAACAGGCCTATAAAAATAAAAAAACTGGGTAATGTCAGTCAAACAGAAATGTTGTTGTCTGATATTGTTTAAGAACAGTGGTTCTCAAACATTTTCATGCCAAGAGCAAGGATCCCAAATGTGTAATACAGTGTACAGAAAAACAATCTTAAGGGCCTATTTGGCCTATTATTGATTCTGCTTTTAAAGAAACATGTTATTAACCATTATAACCAAGTAACCTTGAAAATAATGAAGGGCAGACAATATTGCCACTGTCTTTATAGGAAAATGTTTTTGTTTTTTTCTTTAGGAGGAATTTTCCTAGGACTAAAATGATTTACAATACGATAAAATATATCGAGAATTGAATCGAATCGTGACCTTAGAATCTAAAGTTGAATTGAATTAATATATACAATGTCAATGTGTAAGAGGAATCATTAAATATATAAATGCTGCTACAGTGACACAAGTTATGGATTTCATGCTGTGATCGATCGGTAATATCGGTATTGGCAGATATTGATTCCACGCTGTGATCGATCGGTAATATCGGTATCGGCAGATATTGATTCCAGCTGATCGGTGATCGGTATCGGCCCCAAAAAACCCGATCGGTGCATCTCTAATGAAAATGTTAATTAAGGTTAGAACACGAAAGGGGAAAATGAATGGGGTCCAATGGAGAACAATTCTTTTTGTGATCGGCTCGGGGGGGGGGGAACAGCGCAACTAGCGGCCAAACATAGGACGTTTTAGTTCCGTATTGGAATAATTTTAAATCGGCGGAACTATGCCCCTGCCCTGGACGTGATAACGGGGCTGTGGCGTGGCACTACCGTAATTGTTATTATATCACGTATCATATCAAGTGTTAATGATGACATTACCAGGAATGCTCTTGTATACCAAACTCCGCTGACATCACCAGTGGCATCTCCAGGAATGCTGGTCCCTCATTGGCTGTTAATGATGACGTTGCCAACTTGCCATCATTAACAGCCGGGCTCAAACACACACAGCTACCCAGCTACCTACCTATCTATCTACCTACCTACCTACCTACCTACCTACATATGCACTAATACTTGCACGCTCTGCTGGCGCAAGTAATGACATTTGACATGTCTATTAACTAGACTGCACTCTGTCGAGGTGCCAACTTGCATCTTGTGCACTCATAGTCAAATATGGCCTACTTGTGTGCCAGCAGAGCGTGCAAGTAGGGTGATGAGTGCTGTGGGTATGTGGCTCAGCTGTCTGTGAGTATGTGACTTGCCTGGCTCCAGCCCATAGACCCGCCCACTCTCTGAGCGGACTGGTTCTCTTGGTCTGGTGTTGTCATATGATGCTAAAGTGTCTCTGGTTTAGGCAGATCCCAGCCAATGAGAGTCGGAGGCTCGGAGGAAGGGGTGGGTCTAACTTTTGAAAATCAACAGAAACAGTGGAGGGAGGGGGAGCTCAGCCAAAGCTCTTAATTGCTCCCTTTGAACTTCAAAGGAGGTTGTGCTTACCTCATTAGCATCAAAGACAACAACCTGTTTGATGCCTGTCATAGAGGGGAGGGGGAGGGGGGAATGTTTTTGTGTACTGTACAAGTCAAACACAACCCCTCCCACCAGATCTCTTGTGATTGGGAATTTCAAATTTCAAATCCCCTCCCCTTTGAAATCTCTTGTGAATGGGACAATGTCAGACTCAAGCTCAGCGCTGAGTCTGAAATCAGGCTAGTATGTGACAACACTTGTTGGTTGGTGGTGACATCACTGAGAATGCTTCTCCCTCATTGGCTAAAGGCCCAGAATGCTGCTCCCTCATTGGCTAATGTCGACCACATACCCACATACAGACAGTACTCATCACCCTACGCGCGCGCTTTGCTGGCAAAAGTATTAAAGTCAAAACATAACAAGGATTCAAACTTCTCAATCCAATGGATGCAACAATGGTACAACTTAACAAGTCCAAAAGGAGTTTAACTTCTCAAGCTGATGACTACAAACGTCCTCCTAGTTGTAGCAAATTGCACAATGGATAACGCTATTACACTGTTATAAATGAGATGACTGCATAAAACCAGAAGTAACCAGGTTCGGCTGCTGAGAGCTCAGTTTGTAGTGTGAAGACCAAAGAATGAAATGGAGACGGAGTCTCTCTCTCTCTCTCTCTCTCTCTCTCTCTCTGTGTGTGTGTGTGGGGGGCAGTTCACTTCTGTGAACTGCCCCCCTCCCCTTCTACACACACACACATGGGAGGAGTAGAGAGAGAGCTGCTGCCGTCTCAGAGTGAAGTCGTTTGTTTTAAACGTCTGGGATACACCACTGACACTGGAATAATTAATCATAGATCAGAATATAAGTAGCTTACTTCTACCTTTAGCTGTTGTCATCTCAAAGTAAAATCCATGATTTTTTTATACTCCAAGTTGCTTGGATTAGAATCCAGAGAAGTTAACACGATGAATGCGTTTTCAACACTATTGCCAGCCAGCTGTGTTAGGTTAACTAACGAGGCTCGTTAGTGTGTGTGTGTGTGTGTGTGTGTGTGTGTGTGTGGCTCCAGTTAACGTCTCTCATTCTCTCTCTGTGTGCGACATGAGAGATAACTACTCAGTCACGTTGCTGGCTGTAAACCTTTCTAAAAAAAACATAATTCCAAAGCCATTGGAGTAGATATGGAAAACAGTTGTTGCCGATCTAAGGATAAAGTTTGTAGTTCCCTTATAGAGTTTAAAACGGTCATTTCCACAGGAGGTAACAGCTAGCAGCTAATTGTAAAGGAGGATGAAGTGTTGCCATTCAGTTTCTGACACAGAAACAAGCAAACAGGTGCAAAAAAGGTGTTGCCAGATCCTGTTTTTGTGAGCAAACAGGCCTATAAAAATAAAAAAACTGGGTAATGTCAGTCAAACAGAAATGTTGTTGTCTGATATTGTTTAAGAACAGTGGTTCTCAAACATTTTCATGCCAAGAGCAAGGATCCCAAATGTGTAATACAGTGTACAGAAAAACAATCTTAAGGGCCTATTTGGCCTATTATTGATTCTGCTTTTAAAGAAACATGTTATTAACCATTATAACCAAGTAACCTTGAAAATAATGAAGGGCAGACAATATTGCCACTGTCTTTATAGGAAAATGTTTTTGTTTTTTTCTTTAGGAGGAATTTTCCTAGGACTAAAATGATTTACAATACGATAAAATATATCGAGAATTGAATCGAATCGTGACCTTAGAATCTAAAGTTGAATTGAATTAATATATACAATGTCAATGTGTAAGAGGAATCATTAAATATATAAATGCTGCTACAGTGACACAAGTTATGGATTTCATGCTGTGATCGATCGGTAATATCGGTATTGGCAGATATTGATTCCACGCTGTGATCGATCGGTAATATCGGTATCGGCAGATATTGATTCCAGCTGATCGGTGATCGGTATCGGCCCCAAAAAACCCGATCGGTGCATCTCTAATGAAAATGTTAATTAAGGTTAGAACACGAAAGGGGAAAATGAATGGGGTCCAATGGAGAACAATTCTTTTTGTGATCGGCTCGGGAGGGGGGGGGGGGGGAACAGTGCAACTAGCGGCCAAACATAGGACGTTTTAGTTCCGTATTGGAATAATTTTAAATCGGCGGAACTATGCCCCTGCCCTGGACGTGATAACGGGGCTGTGGCGTGGCACTACCGTAATTGTTATTATATCACGTATCATATCAAGTGTTAATGATGACATTACCAGGAATGCTCTTGTATACCAAACTCCGCTGACATCACCAGTGGCATCTCCAGGAATGCTGGTCCCTCATTGGCTGTTAATGATGACGTTGCCAACTTGCCATCATTAACAGCCGGGCTCAAACACACAGAGTTACCCAGCTACCTACCTATCTACCTACCTACCTACCTACCTACCTACCTACCTACATATGCACTAATACTTGCACGCTCTGCTGGCGCAAGTAATGACATTTGACATGTCTATTAACTAGACTGCACTCTGTCGAGGTGCCAACTTGCATCTTGTGCACTCATAGTCAAATATGGCCTACTTGTGTGCCAGCAGAGCGTGCAAGTAGGGTGATGAGTGCTGTGGGTATGTGGCTCAGCTGTCTGTGAGTATGTGACTTGCCTGGCTCCAGCCCATAGACCCGCCCACTCTCTGAGCGGACTGGTTCTCTTGGTCTGGTGTTGTCATATGATGCTAAAGTGTCTCTGGTTTAGGCAGATCCCAGCCAATGAGAGTCGGAGGCTCGGAAGAAGGGGTGGGTCTAACTTTTGAAAATCAACAGAAACAGTGGAGGGAGGGGGAGCTCAGCCAAAGCTCTTAATTGCTCCCTTTGAACTTCAAAGGAGGTTGTGCTTACCTCATTAGCATCAAAGACAACAACCTGTTTGATGCCTGTCATAGAGGGGAGGGGGAGGAGGGAATGTTTTTGTGTACTGTACAAGTCAAACACAACCCCTCCCACCAGATCTCTTGTGATTGGGAATTTCAAATTTCAAATCCCCTCCCCTTTGAAATCTCTTGTGAATGGGACAATGTCAGACTCAAGCTCAGCGCTGAGTCTGAAATCAGGCTAGTATGTGACAACACTTGTTGGTTGGTGGTGACATCACTGAGAATGCTTCTCCCTCATTGGCTAAAGGCCCAGAATGCTGCTCCCTCATTGGCTAATGTCGACCACATACCCACATACAGACAGTACTCATCACCCTACGCGCGCGCTTTGCTGGCAAAAGTATTAAAGTCAAAACATAACAAGGATTCAAACTTCTCAATCCAATGGATGCAACAATGGTACAACTTAACAAGTCCAAAAGGAGTTTAACTTCTCAAGCTGATGACTACAAACGTCCTCCTAGTTGTAGCAAATTGCACAATGGATAACGCTATTAGACTGTTATAAATGAGATGACTGCATAAAACCAGAAGTAACCACACTGTAAAATAATTCGTTGTAAATTTACAGTAAATTACTGGCTACTAATTGCATTACTTTCACAGTAATTTTCACAGTAAATATTGCGCAGTAAATTACTGTAATTTCACAGCTGTGAAATGTTAGTAATTTACTGTGATTTAGCAGTATGTATTGCAGTTATTTACTGTGATATTACAGTAGTTGCCTGTATTTTTACACTATTACTGTGAATGTAAGGCAGCTCAGTAGGCAGTAATTTACTGTAAATTTACAGTAAATTGTATCTAATACAGTAAAATATTGTAAATTTGAATTTATAGGCCCATTCCCACTGGGCCAGATAACAGATAAAAAAAAGCTCTTTCTCCAGATATTTTTCCATTCAAAGTGGATGGTAGATACAGATAAAAAATATCTGCCACAGATATTTCTTTTATCTGTGACAGATATTGTTTTATCTGTATCTAACTATCTATCATCCACTTTGAATGGAAAAATATCTGAAGAAAGAGATTTGTTTATCTGTCATCTGGCTCAGTGGGAATGGGCCTTAACTGTGATTTTACCATACATACACAAACATGCTAAAAGAAAAAAAGAAAGGAAAAACAACTTCATTCATTTAAACTTTTTATTGTACAATTCCAATACAAAGTGCAACATTTCAAATGGACAAAGAAGAACCACACATGAAGCCTTTTACTCAGTAGTGTTAAGTCTACAAACACTCCTGGAGTTTGGTCTGGTGTCTGGAGGCCAGTTTGAAAACTGGTTGTCATAGACTTTAGTTATTTAGGAGGCTGCAACACTGTTTTCCTGTGAAACTCCAGGAGTGAGTTTGTGGACTAAAAAAACTTCACCTGACTTTGTATCAGCATGATGGTGAGTAGATACAACATTTTCACTTTTGGGTGAACTGTTCCTTTAACTGCAAAATAACTCATCTACTCACCCTCATGCCAGTTGGAACAGAGGTGAAATTTGTCCATATAACACAAATGGAGGTTGCCTTCATAACTTGGGGAGAAATGGTGACTGGTTCTCTCTGGCAACCCTCCTGTGTGTTATATGAACACACTTCAGCAGGCACGAAGTATGTGAAGTACACCTCAACTTTGCACTCAGTCACATAAGTCCTGAAGGTATAAAGCAACACAGTAGTGGTAAGAACAAAGCAAACTAATGATTACAGTATGCACCTTGCTAACATGCAGGCCGAGACAGAAGAGGCGAGCATTGCTGAATGAAGTGACAGGGCATCAGCAAAGAATATTGGCAATTTTACATATCCAGATAAGAATAATGGCTGGTGGAGTTGGACAAACAAGAGTAGGGCATCTGAAACACGTATGAGTGTGTCTCATATTCGAGTCCTGAATACCATCGACCATTCAAAGTCCACAAGTTTTCTCAAATGCGTATGAGTGTGTCTCATATTGGAGTCCTGAATACCATCGACCATTCAAAGTCCACAAGTTGTCTCAAAAGTGTGCTCACGTGTGGGTTGATACGCCACGCTTCTTCGATTTGGAGCCTCTCTCAGGGTTAATGCCCATGAAGCACCTGTAAACAATAAGACAAGACAACAACTTTTACTTTCACATAAACATATATTGCATCGTTTATACAAGGCACATGCAGCAGTTCCCCTTTCCCTTAAGTAAACCCTACACCGGGTTCACAAACCTTTTTGTCTCAGGGTACCCCATAAATATCTTTTTAATCCGAAGCACCCCTACATTATAATTTTCACTCCCAGCACCTTATATTTATAGCATATCATCGTTGTCGGGTGGAAACCTTTTATGTCCAAAACCGTTAGTTTTGTATTTATCATCCATAAAATGTACTAAACTAGTGAAAAGTGATTAGGTTGAGAGGAAAACGTTGAGATAATAGCCATTTTGGTTAGAACTGACTGAAAATAACTGTACTTCAAGTTTAAATGATACTAAATATTTGTCCAAATAAATACATTTCAAATATTATCAAATGATCTCGCGGCACCCTGTCACCCACTTTGAAAACCCCTGCCCTACACCACAGAAAGAAAGTAGTACTGAGAGTAAGTAACATTCAAGTATCAATGTTGCAAGCAATCCAGTACAATGCTTCAGTACAATTTCAGTGTTACAATACCTCCAATCCAGAGTACACACACCATCCTCAGGAGCAGATTGAAGTTGTAGTAGATCGCGAAAACCACAGCTATCCAATAATGATCCCATCGTGTTGTCCCATCACACTTGCTCTTCAATGGACAGCATCCAGGCCATAGACTTCATTAAATCACCTGAAAAGAGATACCCATTATGTGATATTGTAGAGGTGAAATGCTAATTGAACAAGAGTAGAATTTCAATGATCAGCAACATCACAAACTGTGACACAACTCACTTTATTTTGATCTACCTTGGACAATCAAGCAGGGGGTGCTTGGTAATTTCTCCGTCATCTGCACATCAGTGGCTGTGGCACACAGCTGTAAAATAAATAAGACAAGACAACAACCACCTCAATGATTGACCATGCCCAAGAGATCTCAAGCTGACACCAAACTCTCTCCAGGACCTCTAAAACCTTATCTAGAACCTCAATCAATCTGTCAATCACATTAGATCTACTTTGTATTATTCTATGCCAAATTCTATTAGCAATGTTAAATTCAGTATAATACATTTTCAGTAGCCTATAAGTATAATACCTTTGGATAAACTCCAGAGTACAAGTGCCATCCTCAGGAAGGATACTGCAGATTGAAGTTGCAGTAGCCATCACGTGGTCCCATCTTATTCTTCAATGGACAGCATCCTTCATTATATCACCTGAACAGAGATACCCATCGTGTGATATTGTTAAGAGGTGAAATGCTAAATGCATTCCACAATACACACACACACACACACACACACACACACACACACACACACACACACACACACACACACACACACACACACACACACACACACACACACACACACACACACACACACACACACACACACACACACAATTTATTTATGCCCACAGAGTGGCTTATCACTCTGGCATGTACTGTTTTGGTACAGTTTAAAAGAAATGAAATCTTTCCAAAATGTTCAGTTTATTTTACTTTAATATTATTTGATGAAGATAATATAAAAATAAAATCTCTATTCAGACACATTCCAGTATTTTTCTGACTTACATTATTTTCTAGGTATGCTTACATTATGATATTAAGGGGAAAAAATCACCCTATGTCACCCTAATGACCATAATGTCTCACATGTGGAGGAAAGGGGAGGGGCGACTGGGCGAGGAGATTCCATCAAAGTCAAAACAAAGTTTTAATGTAGGCAATTAAATATATACATTTAATCCATGCATAAAGATTTAAGTACATTATACTTATGACGGGATTTTTGACGGAAATTAAGCCTACTGCAGTGGACACCACAGGTAGGCTAATGATCAATCATTAATCTGATGGTGTCACCCGTCGAATATAGACCATCTCTACAGCAGTGGTTCTCAAAACTTGTGGTTCCACAAACCCCAATTTTACACTTATCAGCCAGTGGACGTCCATTTGAAAAGATATACGCCAGGGACCCCCATAAGAGAAGATTTTGAAGGCTCTGTAGTGATTCCATTTTAATTTCAAGGACCCCCAGGACATAATGAATGACATATGTAATTTCTATCTCTGAGATGATATATGTTAATTTAACTCTCAGAATGTACAAATGGAACAAAATGGACCTGTTATCATTTAGCCAGGGACCCCCTGGAACTCCCTGAAGGACTCCTGCGGGGTCCCGTACCCCACTTTGAAAACCAATGATCTACAGGCTCCCATTTGTCGTGACGCTTGGCTTGTGGATCGGTTGCTTTTACAACAGCAACGTTTAGCCACACTGGAGCATAAAACCTCCCCCGGTGCAAATATTATCATTGATATAGTTGAGAAGAACCAAATGGACCCGGCGTAAGGATACGTACAACTGACACAAGGATTGTCTGTGGTTCTCAAAGTAGTGTCCGGTCATTATCGCGTCCGAGTGATGGAGTTCCAGATGGTCCACAGCTAAATGATAGATATAGGAACCAAATGGACCCGTGTGGGTCTGTAACTCGTGCGTCGCGGGGAGTTCTTCCACGCGCGTCGGCCGTATTGAACCGGGCAGGGAACGTTCTCTACCGCGGTCCGCTAGCTAGTAAGCAGCCGACATGATATAAATAAGCCCCGCTGACGTGCAGCCTATTGGCGGCAGAAACCACCCAAACACACCGGTGAACCGGCTTAGCGTACACACCGAGCGACGCGCGCCACTATGAGCTTGTATATCTGCTATTTAGTTAAAGCGGTTTGTGAGGGAAAGACACATTTAACTCGACAGTTTAAATGTGTGTTTCCCTCACACACCGCTTTAACTAATAGCAGATATACAAGCTCATAGTGGCGCGCGTCGCTCGGTGTGTAGGTACGCTAAGACGGTTCACCGGTGTGTTTGGGTGGTTTCTGCCGCCGATAGGCTGCACGTCAGCAGGGAAGCAGTGCTGCTTCAGAGCCTGCAGCACACATACTTTGCTGGAGCAAGACTGAACCACAGGCGAAAGCACAACTAGTTGTCATTAAAGGTGGAGGGGGTAAAAAAAGAGCATGACTTACCTTATCAGAGCAATGTTATGAACTTCACATGACTTCTGAAAGTTCCTTTGAATTGAAATTGACTTCATAATTTCATAATTCCATCTTCACCATCAGTTCACTGCTTTCCCTCTCACAATGGATATACATTTGAAATGTAATCCCACAATGCAGCACAGTACAAGTAATTTGTTGTGATATCACAGTAACATTCTGAACACAATATTTTATTGTGAGATATATTGTAAAGTGTTGTGTAATCCTGATAACAATTTAGAGTACAGTCATTTGTTGTGTTATCACAGATGATGGTGTGATTACACAGTAATATTCCGAATACAGTATTATATTGTGAAATAATAATGTAAAGTATTGTGAGATCCTGGTAATATTTAACAGTGCAGGTTCGGCTGCTGAGAGCTCAGTTTGTAGTGTGAAGACCAAAGAATGAAATGGAGACGGAGTCAGGGTTTTAAGTTAAACTCAAATGTATATTCAAAACCTTTCAGTCAGACAAAGAATCAACAGTTGCCACAACATGGAAAATAATAAATGGGGGGCCCTTTAAAGGTTTTGTTCATGGGGAGAGAGCTCAGTTCAGTTCATTGGGATTGGGGCATTGGGATTGGGCATTGGGATTGGGCTCAGTGTCTCAGTGAGAGAGAACTCAAGGGGAACACAACTTCCTACCAAACACCTTGGGAGGAGGGGTTCAAGGTCCAGCAGGTTCAATGGGTCATCAGCTCGTGTCACAAAAAAACCTGACCTGAAAAGGCCAGGTGACATAAATATAATCAGTCTATTGTACAATATAATTCAATTAATTCAACATGAATGTTTACTTTTCATGGTTTCCATTAAAGTCAATATGTCAAGCTCATTATAGCATGCATGCATTAAGAAAAGAAAATATACATTTTCCTCAAATAAATCATTACTTTATAAAGAAACAAAAGTCATTACTTCAAAACTCAAAATCTTTCAAACTCAAAATCAGATACTTCAAAACCCAAATCAAATACTTCAAAACTCAAATCAAAATTCAAATTCACTTTAGTGAAATCAAATTTCAAGCAGTTTGAGCTTGTACATCATTTGTTTGGTCTGCTAGCAGTTTAGCACAGTCAACCCCATGATACAGTTAGCATTTGTGCCAAATCACCAACAGCTAACAGGCCCATTTAAACACACTTTAGCAAAACCAATCAACCAGCCAAGCCATTGACAATAAACCAGTTGCAGTACTATTTAACTCACCGCTGAGTAGGTATGGAAAGGCACAGAAAGTACACAGCATGAGGGCAGCTGCAGCAGCATAGCATGAACCATGCTGCTTCCAAACACTCTGGGTTGGGAGGGAGTGGCAATCTAGGAAGTGACATCACCTCAACCTTTATTTATACTCCTTGCTTGACAAGGTTGCCATGTCTGGTTGGGTTGCCATGTTTGGTTGCAATAAGTAACCAGGGTTACACTTTCCCCCCCCCTATTCTCATGTACGTCTCGTGACATGTACATTGTTTGGTGTCAATTGGCTTTGATCGATTGGTTGTTACCTTAGTTTACATTAAGTACACTGAGGAACACCTGGGCCTGGCCAGGGCATACGCAAATGCAGTAGTTAAACCATGAAATAACGATTGAGCTGCATCTGATTGTCCAGGTTTTGAATAGTTTAATCTGTCAGGTGGTTTCCGGGTTCTAGTGGGATACCTTGGTGTAGGAGGGTCGTCACTAGTTGCAGAGTCCGAGGAATCCGAGATAGGTGGTACATTGGGGGATGTCCTCCAAGTCCTCCAGGTTATGTCCTCTGGGTCAGTGTCAGAACTGTGTTCTGCGTTTCCAGGTGAGTTTACGTTTTCAGGTGAGTTTCCGTTTCCAGGTAGGTTTCCAGGTAAGTCTCCAGGGCTGTCGGGGTTATCAGGTAAGTATGAACTTTCAGGTGTGTCAACAGTATCAGGCGAGTATGAATCAGGTACGTTGGGTAGGTTCAGAGACGTCTCTCTGGTTGTTGGATCCATGAGGGATGGTTTTGGAATCTTGATTACTGTTGTGAACCTAGGAAGTTCAGAGTTATCGTACCAGGAAGATGGAATGAGATCATCTTCACCCATTTGTATCATCCATATCGATGTGATCATCCGATTTGGGGACTGGTTTTGGTCTGAGAGTCAGTTTCTTAGATGGAGATTCTACAGTTGCAGGTAAGTAACCGCAAGGAAGTAGAAGATCTCTGTGCAGCGTTAGAGAAGGCTTGTCCTTATTCTCAGGTCTGACAGTGTAAACAGGAAGAGTGCCAGCTCTTTTAACGACAATGTACACATCAGATTCCCATTTGTCTGCAAGCTTGTGTTTGCCTCTCAAGCGTACATTTCTGACCAAAACGCGATCTCCCACAGATAAATCAGAAGCAGTGACATGTTTGTCAAATCTGTCTTTGTTCCTTTGCATGACTTTCTCTGCATTTCCAGTTGCTATTTTATAGCTCTCCTCCAGGTGAAATTTGAGGTCTTGAACATATTGAGAATGAGAGGTATTTTGGTTATCTGTGACAGGTAGTCCAAAGGCTAAATCAATGGGTAGTCTTGGTTGGCGTCCGAACATTAGTTTGTATGGCGTGAATCCAGTGACATCATTCTTAGTGCAGTTGTATGCATGTACTAGTGGTTTGACAAAATCCTTCCAATGAGTTTTGTCCTGATCCTTCAGAGTTCCGAGCATGTTCAAGAGAGTGCGATTGAATCGTTCCACTGGGTTTCCTCTAGGGTGATATGGTGTTGTCCGGATTTTGTGAATTCCTGTTACTTTGCAAAGTTCCTTTATTGTCCTGGATTCAAAATCTGGTCCTTGATCACTGAAGTTTTTCAGGAATTCCATAGTGGATTAGGAAGTTGTCCCATAGACATTTGGCAACGGTTGTGGCTTTTTGATTGGTTGTGGGAATGGCAACGGCATATTTTGTGAAATGGTCTGTCATTACAAGAATGTCTTTGATCCTTCCATCTGGTTCCAATAATAAGAAGTCCATGCACACAAGTTCCAACGGTCTTGTTGTTTTGATATTGACAAGAGGTGCTGCTTTCTCAGGTAAGGATTTCCTTTTCACACACCGTTCACAGGTTTTGATCTTTGTGTATGTCGGCTGACATTCTTGGCCAATAAAATCTGGATCGAACCAGATCAAGTGTCCTTTCTATTCCCATGTGGCCCATATGATCATGCAAACTGGTGAGAACTTGGTTTTGCAGTTCTTGGGGTAAGACAAGCTGAAAAGAATATTGAGAACCAATTTGCCTCCTTCTTACAAGAATGTTGTTCCGGAGCTCCAACCGACTTAATTCTCTAAGAAGAAGTGGCAGATCTGGAAGTTTGTCCCTTAAGGTAGGTGGGGATGTGACTCCACTCTCCAGTTGAGTTATGACATGCTGAACGACTGGGTCTGTTCTTTGTTTTGCAGCGATCTCAGTTTCTGTAAGATGAGGAATGACTGAAGATCCAAACTGCTGGTCATTTGTTTCTGTAAGATGAGGAATGACTGAAGATCCAAACTGCTGGTCATTTACAAAACTGTCTGGTAGGGCTTTAGCGGACATGGAAAGTGATTGGACAAGAGTGAAGTTATGGGAACTGGAACTGTAGACAAGCTGTCTGTCACAGATGGCTTGAATGGTAGGTTGATCAAGAGGAATGTAATCAGAATCAGGTAAGTGGTGTTCCCAGAATTTCAATATTCTCTCCCTTTCCTTTTGAGATTTGAAGTCGTCCAACAGATCACCATGTGGTCTGCGAGAAAGACCATCTGCATCAGCAGCTTGCTTACCTGCTCGATACAGGATCTTAAAGGAAAGCGTGGAAAGTGAGGCAAGCCACCTGTAGCTGGCTGCATCCAGTTTGGCTGTTGTTAAGAGGTAAGTAAGAGGATTACTGTCTGTTACTGTCTGTGAAGTCATTTCCATATAGATAGTCACTGAACTTTTCTGTTACTGCCCATTTGAGAGCAAGGAATTCCAGTTTGTGTGCTGGATAACAGGATTCATTGCGAGAGAGTCCTCTGCTGGCATAAGCAATGACTCTGTTCTGTCCTTCTTGTTCCTGATATAGCACAGCTCCCAGACCAATGGAGCTGGCATCAGTATGCAGGAGATATGGTGGGGGGTCAGCAAAAGCTAGAACTGGAGCAGTGGTGAGTTTTTGAATGACAGTATCATAAGCCTCTTGACAAGCAGATGTCCAACGGGCACCAAAGGGCTCTTTGGGATTCAAGTATTGTTCTGGTTTGATTGTGGATTTCAACTTTTTCTGGGATGGAGGATAACCGGATGTGAGGTCATGGAGAGGTTTAACAATAGCAGAATAGCCTTTTATGTACCTCCTGTAGTACCCAGCGAAACCAAGATAGGCTCTGAGTTCTTTCAGGGTTTGGGGTACTGTCCAGGTAGTGAGTGCTTTGATCTTGTCTGGATCAGTTTCAACACCATTGCGTGAAACGACATGTCCCAAGTATTTGACAGATGTTTGAAAGAACATGCATTTTTCAACAGATAGTTTCAAGCCAAATTCTTTCAGCCGGTTGAACACTTTCATAAGCCTTGCTTCATGTTCCTCCAAGGTAGGTGCAAAGATAATCAAGTCATCAATGAAAACAAGGACTTCCTTCAAATTCATTTCTCCCATGCATTTCTCCATTAGTCTTTGAAAAGTGCTTGGAGCATTTGTTACTCCTTGGGACATGCGATTCCATTCCCAGAATCATAGGGGACATACAAAGGCTGTTTTGGCTTTATCTGCTTCCTCCATTTCAATTTGATAATAACCTGATTTCAGGTCGAGTACTGAGAACCATTCAGATCCAGAGAGAGCTGTGAACGCATCCTCAAGTTTGGGCAAGGCATACGCATCCTTGATGGTCTGCAAGTTCAGTTTTCTATAATCGATACACAGTCGTACACTGCCATTCTTTTTCCTTACCACCACGATGGGTGAGGCAAAGGGAGATTCAGATTCACGAAATACTCCGCTTTCAAAGAGTTCCTGCAGGTGTGTACGGACAGCATCAACATCTTGAGGATGGATGGGTCTTGGTCTCTGTTTGAATGGAGTTTCATCTGAAAGTTTGATCCGGTGAGTAACTTTATCAGTTCTGCCAAAGTCAAGATCATGTTGACATGCTGTTAAGCTTGGCTGTAATGTGATCTTTCCATTCAGGTGAGAGAGGTGAGTCACCAAAGTTGAAGTTCAGTGGCTGTGATGAAGAATGAACTGAATCAGATGCTCTTTGTTCTTTTGAAATAATGGTGTTGAACCAGACATGATTGAACAATCAAGTTGCCCGGCAAGGAGAATGAAGATGGATATTCAACAATTACAGCATTTTGCGAAAAGCAGTTGGTAGATGTTCCTTCCAAAACTACTGGTTTTCCTGGTGGAATGGTTTGGGGATTCTTTCCATGCATTCTGATTACACCATGATTGGATTGGTTGTATCTCAGTTCGAGAATCTTCAGCACTGCTCTGTATCCATATGGAGGTAAGTGATTCATTGGCAAGTTGTCTTCCAGACATCTCTCATAGAGAATGTCAAGTGCATTTGTGCCAATGAGAACAAGAGATTCCATTGATTTAACATCAGGCACCGCCAAAGCAAGAGTGTGAATGTCTATTGATGTGCCAAGGAATTCAGCTGGAAAGGTAACATCAAGTTCGATGTAGCCCATGTAAGGCACACTCTGACAATTAGCCCCCTCAACTTCCAGTATATCAATCAGTGGTTTGATTTCTTGGTCAGATAGAAAGCGAGAATAAAAGGAATGGGGGATTGTTGTCACCTGAGAACCTGTATCCAATAGACAGTTGAATTGTGTTCCTTTGATGAACACTTGTGCTGTACTTTTGGTTCCAATGAGTCCTTTTGGCAACTTGCAGGTATGGGAAGTGGGTTGTGATTGTTTGCAATTGATGGGACATTGTTTCACTGCAGCCTCTGGTCGTCCCTCCACAGAGAGACTGCTTTCAGTTTGACTTCATGTTGTTCTTCAAGTCCCATGTCTGTTGTTTCTGTTGTAGTTGCTTCTTCTTTGCCATCACCAGAGTAGGATTGGCTGCATTACTGCAAGAGGAAGAGATATGACCGTCCTCACCACACTTGAAACAATACCAAGGCTTTGGTCTGGTGGAGGACTGTGGCACAGCAGTAGCAGCTGGTTTAGACTTTGATGATGTGGGGTTTGACTTCTGCGGAAGCAATGTTGTTAATTGATTCTGCAGTTCGTTCATTTGTTTCTGGAGATCCTGAAGTGCACTATTGTCATGTTCTGATGATGCTCCACAGGCACAAGCACTGTGTGAACTCAAGTGAACACGCTGCTTGGATGTACTTTTCATGCGAGCTTCTTTTGCTAGCTGTCTGTCTTCCTCTGTGCGCAGCAAGAGCAATAGCTCTGAAAAGGAAGTAGGATTGTCTTTCTTCTGGTCAAGCAAGTTTGTGATTACTGGGTTCTCCAGGCATCCACGACTGAATTGTCGGATGAGATGTTTCTCTGCTTCAGCAGATTAGACTCCGCCCCTTTTCACCACAGAGTTCAAGGTGAGTTGTAGTCGCTGAGGATAGGCAGAGAATTTTTCATCACAATCTTGGTAAGTAGTTAAGAATTGAGCAAAAAGCTCTTCTCCATCTTGAACAGTGGCAAAGGCTGCATCAAGGACTTGTAAGTAAGTTGTAGGTCGAGCATGAGGTCCAAGCCCTTTAACCACTTCTGCTGCAGGAGACAGCAAGCTCTCAAGAATTCGCCTTGTAACATTTAAAGCAGACAGGCTAGGATCAGCAAGCAACAGATCAATGTGAGAGCGCCATGTTTCATAGTCTGCTTCATTACTGGGTTTGGGACATTTCCCAGAGAAAGCACGAAGTCTAAGTGGGGACATAGAATGAGAACTGAAGTCATATTTTTTCAATATGTGTTCCACCACAACGTTCTGTATTTCAGGGCGGTTTAACTCTCCTCCTGAGAGTGTGACATCTAGTGTCTCCATTTCCTGGCCGCTCCTCCTCTTCACCCTCACTGGGTTTTTTCAATTCTTTGTTCATCTGTATGAGCATGTCCTTTAACAAGCTCTCAAAGCTTTTGCCACTGGAGGTTGTTGTAGAATTTTTCAAACATCATACTTATATAAATAATAACATAATAAATTGAATTGAATTCTTAGAGGGTGGAGTATAATGAATACAACATTTATTGAACAATCTTATCAAGAGCTCTGAGCGACACGCATCCCCATCTGTCGCTCCCATTTCTCAGGCATGGTCCCATTATATACACGGACAGTGTGACAAGAATAGTTGAGAGGGTGTATCCTAAACAATGTCTAAAGATACAATTCTGAAGAGTCTTCCATGTATGGACTGATGACGTCGGAGCGCGCGTGGAGCCACGGTCCCGACAGCTGTTGCTGAGTCAGTCTTACTGTATTCTTAGGTAAAGTGACAGACACGTGACTGCACATATAAAACAAATAGATTACATTTCATAGAATCTATTACAATTCCTCCCTTTGATCATATATGGTCATTAACAGTAAATGTAATGAGATTTGTTTTCCATCTCCAGGAGGATATTTATTAGACACATTTTAATGTGGTAGGGGCGAAAAAACCAATGATGCATATCTTGGGAAAATTCCATCCTACGACCCTCAGGTTTGAGCGATCACTTCGTAAAGCCAGCATTTTGTTTGTGTATGTGTTTCTCCTGCAATTCTCCACATGAGCTCAACGTGAACATGTCCCTTCTCTTCTTGGTTCTTCTCTTCTTCTTCATCTGGGCAATGTCATGTCATAGGGTTTCTGCGCCCCTTTTTTCCAACACGTCCTTCATAGCAGTCAGGTTGACCTTCTTAGTGGAGGGGATTCAAGGCAGTTATGTCCCTGGCACAGTTCCATCATGGCAATCTGGTGGTTCTGGTTTCCAGACATCTTTTGGTTCCATACATCTCATTCTTTCATGTATGGTTTAGTTTTTTTGGATTTAAAAAACTGAAAATAGAAAACTCAGCACCAAGGGTTATCACATCCTAACCTAGAATGATTTTTATAATCTATACAATATTCTGTATTGTCATGGCAATGGGGAGCCTTTATCACGTCATGAATGGTTCAATAATGAATGATATCTTATATTTTTACATACCTTAATTTGTGGAAGTATTTTCTTACCATAGTGTTTTAGACACATTTGACATATTCCTTCCATTTGTTTCCATATTGACTTAATGTTTTTAGAAACGTCTGACATCTCCTGTAAATACATTTCATCTACACAACCACATTTCATAGCATAGATAATGTTGTTACTGGTTTAGTTTAGTTAGTTTATGTTAACAACACATACAGTATGTTGGGAAGAAAAGAGAAATCCGTTAGAACATTCCATCACTACAATGTGTTTCTCTCTTAAGCCACCCAGATTATTTCTTCGGCACCTAAATATTGGTGGGAGAAAACAATCTTTCATTAGACAAATCCAATAACATATAGGAGAAGACACGTTTCTCCTTACCTAGAACTGAAAATCATATCATGATTTGTGGGAAAAGACGATCTTTCATTAGACCAATCCCATGACATACAATATATTTCATTTCCATCCAAAGTGGGATGAAACTCAGGATCCCTATAGGGAAATCAAAAGTATAGTTAGCATGACTTTTCTTTCACCTTCAAAGGTGAAAACATCAAAACATCATAATTTTGAAAACCTACTCCGTATAATGCATTCAACATTATTTTCCAACAAACCAGTGATTCTCAAAAACACTGTCTTCACTCATACATACACATATATTCGACCCATATATGCTCAATATACCCGGGTATCACTCAACCTCAGACATGCACTCCTTGCATTTCAATTCAGTGGGCAGTGGCCTGTGGTTCAGGCTCCTGTTATTCCCAAACATACAGTGACTCCAAGGGTGTACCTCCCATTTCTATCAGCTGGTCATTAACCCAGCAGGAGTCCCTCTGGCCAGTAGAGAACTGAACAGGTGACCAAACAAACCTGAAAATGTACTAGAGTCATTCTATAATTGTAACTTCTTCTAGTCCTCTTATAATTAATAGCCTAATGCTCATAAAAAGGCTAATTCATATTCTGTCTTCTTTTATGATTTATATTACCATTCTTCTTATACGAATTCTTCTTATACTTCTTTTATAATCCATATATTACCTCCCCCCTCTTTTTGAGAAGCACTGGTTAAGCTCACTCTCTCCAAACCGAAGCATCCCGGTCTCCCAATTGAGCATGACCTACAGTACAAGCTCTCACTGTGCTGCTCACCCAAGAACACCAATAATTATTAGGAGCAGGCAGACTCAAATACACATAAACCCCCCCCCCCCCCCCACAGGGCCACTGGCGGTGCGGGGGCGGCGGCGGGGCAAGCAAGCCATAAAAAAATAAAAATAAAGAAAGAGACCAGACTGCCATGTCACCTGTGACGCAAGCCTGGCTTAGTAGCGTCGTATTAGAAACTGAATACAACCGCATTGACCCATTCGAGTTTATGCTGACTGACCCCATGTCGCGGGCCTTATCCATTAAACTCCTAGGAACTTCATGGATAGTGCTTATTAGTTAAATAAGAGGGCTCAATTTGCTAATAACATGCTATCCCCCAACATCGATTATTACCGTCCTTAGGAACCACCGTAAGTGTTCTCACTATTAACTAAAATAGAAGTAAACAACAACCAGCCCACTGGTTTAAGCCTGCATGTATTAACTTAACAACTTAAATGTTAAACTCCACACTGACCCCCCTATGTATAAAACATATATTTTTCCTAGAATTATATATTATTTTATCCGGCACAGGACTTCTTCCTTGCCTATTAGTAGTGCAATACATTTAATACATAGATCAATCCGTTGTTGCAATGTACTGTACTACTCCAACAAGCTCAACATTACTCCTATGGATATCCTATGAGAAATGACAGAACTATAAGGCCAAACTTTATAGTGAATTTACATTAGTCCAACTCCATGGTATAATTCTCCTTTCAATCTTTGAATGTCCTCATTTCAACCTAGTCAATTACTGTCACCTGAAAACGACACCGTTCTTGTCATTCAGCTATTTTCGTCTCCCCTCGTGTGCGTATTACAAGTTTGAACAACTGAACTGACTTCTCCATGCTGTTTCCCAACCAAGCCATGACAGTTGATCTGTAAGTGGCCACAACAGCTGAGATTTAGCCCAAAAATATATTTGCTCTTTGTGCTGCCTGCCTGTATGTTTGGTTATTACAGAGTTAGACAGTACCACACACTAGTAGGCTTCTTTAAAACAGTTTTACACTTTACTGGAGTACCTGGGTTATCTGTTATGTCAATCCACCACACTATTATTTTATTCTATCTTAGACATAAGACCCCACCACCCACACAGAATCGCATTATTCCTATCTTAATCTTTAATAGACTTAAGAGATTATATTTGTGGTCACTCTAGCAAGTCGGAAAAGAACAAAATGTGTTATTGGCCTACAGTAGGGATCTATTCAAATACGATTTTAAATCAGTTATAATTATCCTTAATTATATTGGCAACAGTCAGTCTGATGCCACTGTTGTGTTCTTAAATTCCATGCCACTGCACTATTTTACATGATCTGGGTCCAATATTAATGACAATGTGACACTTATCCTATGTAAGTGTAAAAATTAGGCTTCTATTGTTAGACATCCTTGGGACCTTCTCTTAAGTCCAAAGGACTACCCCACGGCTGAACACTTCCTCTCCTGGGCATAATAATTTTCAGTGAGACAATTCTCTTCACAGACTGTCTTGTGCCTTGAAAGGTTTAAAACCATCCCAATATATATAGTTATGGGCATACTAACTCCACTACAAAGTATTTAAAATAGGGTTCAAATTTACAGAACACTTTTTCCCATTAACACTTTATCAGTCAGTCCTCCTGTATTTCAAATCAACATATCATGGTTTCAGAAACTCTACATGTTTTTAAACAATGTTTACTGAGTTATAAGTAAATGTCCTATCTATATGACCCTGGTTTAGGACCATATTTATCCTTATTCACATTAAGTAGATATTTAGATAGTATAGTTCATTTTTATCATATGGAAGCCATTTATCACCTAATCAATCCTTTTTTTTTTTCCCAGAGCCATAGGTACTCACCAACTTACTATGACCCCACCATTGCTCCCCTGTCACGTTGGCGCCCCACTGAGAGAGGAATTACTACAAACACCACACAGGAAAAAAAACATAGTGATCAGTCCATTCAAAGTGTTCACACGATGTATCCTTCATGTAAATGTTCGTTTCACCAAAGGTTCTGTGCGCCCCCCACAGAGTCAAAGCCATGCCCCTGGCTGTAGTAGTCATGGATTCCTGTAGTCCCAAAATGTCGTTTGAGAAACATTCCCAGATGCGGAACCAGTCCATCTTGATGACCAGACTGTCAATGTGATTGCATTTGCCCTCTCCCAGTATAGCCCCAAGCGACCGGTGAACCTCTGATGGACACGCAGTAAGCAGAGTAAAGGATTTCCCATAGGTCTATGTTTGAAAGCCTGGCTTCTCCCAATATGATAAAACAAGACAACCACACAATATCCTTATACTAATGCTATTTTATCTTCATTATTCTGGTATTTAATTATAATTTAAATGATAATGAGCAAGTGGGAAACGTCAGGCAATCTTAAAAGTATCTTATATTACACCGGATCCTCCTTAAAGCAATCCTGTCATGAACAGCTGCTGTGAGAGAATTGTCATACCTATTTTTATAGGTCCCCCAAATCCTTGAATTCAATTCCTACTTCTCCCCATTAAGTCTGTTCCCTAGACCTTACCACTAACCTGTCCCATTAATGACAGGCACAGAAGTAGATAATATTATGTCTATTTGCACATGTGACAACCCAAGTATATTGGATAATTTCACTACCCATCTAACAATATTAACTACATACATTTGCCACCATTTTTAGTGCCCGTTCGTCAGCTCCCTTTCCTTAGATACATTTTACATGCTACATCTGAGAATTTAAAATGGGTTACACTCAAAAGCTAGTCATCCAACCAATCGGTTGTTTATCCTTTCTCAAAGAAATTGCCATGTTGGCTGCTAAGACTTTAAAAATAAACTAGTAGCAGTGCTCCCCCGAGCACTGGTCTCCACACAAGTTGAAGTATGCGAAAATATACTGACAGGTTGGCAACCGTTTTTTTTTACTGTCTATATTAGGAAAAATTAGATTCTACTGAAACATTTAACTTCTTGTATGTGACATACTTGTGTAACCAGATTACACCATCACTTTGCTTGAGTTTCACTGAATTAGAGAAACATTTTATCAATAAAGTTTTCAGCCAACCATATATATTTTGCACTACTGTTTATTTCCTACCCTTACCCTTAGTCCTTGCTTGGCCTATGAAGAGAATAGCCTGACAACAAGCTGACTACAGCCTATTTTAAATCAATGTTCATTAGTTCATATGGTCACTTTTATTTTGACGACTGCTAAACTGCAAAGCTAAAGATATATTTTGGACAATCTCTTCTTCAGTCCACTGGCTGAAATAAGTTACATTCTCCTTTTAAATGAGCGTACAAAGGCCAAATAGGCCCAAATATCGAAACAGCCATTCCACCCAGACTGACACACATTTGGGATGGACCACAGAAATGTTATTCTCACAGCAGGGGTTGTCTTCCACAGGCCCCCACCATTCCTAAAGCACGGCACCTGTTCCCCATGTCCAGCTATTCTACACTGTCCTATCCAAGTCAGCAAATAGCATAATGTCAATCACAGCCCAAGCTGTCTATTAATGAACTACTAAACCATTTAGACTGACGTCCACTACCATGTCTATGATGTGGTTCTCACCCACAAATTACCTCACTTAATACCTGTCACAAAGCAATGCCAACCGATTTTACCGTAGTGTTAATAATTAAGAATAGACTGCTACCCAACCTTAATTTAACCCTGGTAAAATAATCTAAGTCAAGCTTTAGAGGTCAACCCAGAATGATCTGGTCAACACATACATGTAAATTCATCCATTTAACCTTCAAACATCACTGTTAATCAAACAATGTGATCTAGCCTAGTCACCAATTACTGCTGCTACAGTATATGTTCCCAATCAGCCTTAACAGTCAAACTGATGTCCCACTTAAATATTAAGACCAACTTAAGCCTTCATCAACCATTACAATCAATATATCCCCCATCCTGCCTTGGAACCAGCAGATCTTACACTATTACCAAGAGTAGTGGTCCGTTACGCTACCGTCTTATAATATCCTACTCTCATCAGGTCTGTCCCAACCAATGTGTCCCTGGGTTTTAGTGTTAAAACAAATAATGTCTTATTTAATTGTGCAGAGGATTCTTTTCCACACAAAAATAAATGATTAGCTACATTGGTGCAAAAGAACCCTTGTCCGGTGCGCCTCTCCATATGGCTGGGAGCGCATTTAAAAATAGAAGACACACAGGCTCACAGCGCGGCGTACTGCAACATGCTGTGAGCTTGTAGCTCTGACAAAGGCCGTCCGTGAAGTGAGCAGAAAGAACGCTTCCGGTCTGGAAGCCGGCAGAAGCCAGGCTCCAGCCTTCAAACTAAAGGTGCAGTTAATAATGTATAATTATATAATGTTTCAACGGCTCTAGGGGTACTCTTATTCTAAAGAGACCAGCGCCGGAAGCCTCATTTCTGTTAACACTATTTCTGCTCATTTCACATAGGTGCTCTAACCGCGCGTAACTGTTGTACGGCGAAAATAGAACGCAGCAAAGGCAGACAGCTGCCGTGTCTGACAGGGCATAGACTAATTATAATAGGGGTTCTGTTGTAGCTTTACCACTTTAGACAATAATAATGTGTAATCAAGCCGGTTTTTCCCAGCTGACCATGGTGGTCGGGGATTCTTTATTACCAGTCAAACGACAGTTTCTTCATTTCAGATATATTGATCGCTCGACCACGACTGACTATGTATACAAGGTAACAGACTCTCCCGTCCGCCTGGTATTCTTTTACAGCCTCAGTTATTTGATATAAGCCAAAAATGTATTTCCTTACTTTCACGCACTCACATTCACACCCCCAGCAGCTCGAGTCTTACGCCTTTTCACAAAATATTTAGGTTGTGGCAAAACCTATATAGCCTACACCCAATGTCCCAAGGACATACGACCTTCTTATTTTCCCAGGTCATTTTACCCCAGACAGAGGAAAGAAAGTGGAAAGGAAAGATAATACCGATTCCTATGTCGGTTCTGTTTTTTTTTTCCCCAACTACCCGCTTCTAGTTGACTATCATATACATACATAATATCATTGCCATGTAATATATTAAATTACCATTTAACTATATTATCCCCCCTTTGTGGGCAGTTATTTAACAACCAAGTCTGGCTTTCATAGTTAAATATATCCCGTCTGGTTACGACTATTTCATAATTAGGCCTTCATATCTTACGTCTGGTTACGTACGTCCTTAACGTTCTATATTTTCGTCTTCCACGAATCGCCCACGTGCGGCGTCTTTAGAGAATATTTCGTCATGCAATATCCTATACCGAGATGATTATTGCCGAAAGGCGATTCCCCAATCGATAATCAACCCTAACCCTGGTTTCCTACAGGTACTGTACTTTAACAGAAACAACCCACGATCACGTGGAGCTACGTATTAGCTTTCACCTCGAATTACACGGGTACTGTACGTTTAAACAGTATACTTCCGAGATACGGTAGATACCTTCTATACATGCAAGGCATCTCTCTATTAAATTTTGTTCATGCAAGTACGACAGCCGGAAAAAAATGGCGTGGCCTGTCCCGGGTACATGCAATTATAATGACCACGTCTGGCCTCCCAAATCATATTGTATTCACGATACTCTCACCCCGTTAAGTTCGACCGGCGATCCCTGTCCGACAGCTGCTCTGAATCAATAGCCAGTGTGTCCTGTACGAAAAAAGAGAAAAGCTGACAGACAGATTATGCCGGTCTCGGCAGGACCTCCACTGTTGTAGAATTTTTCAAACATCATACTTATATAAATAATAACATAATAAATTGAATTGAATTCTTAGAGGGTGGAGTATAATGAATACAACATTTATTGAACAATCTTATCAAGAGCTCTGAGCGACACGCATCCCCATCTGTCGCTCCCATTTCTCAGGCATGGTCCCATTATATACACGGACAGTGTGACAAGAATAGTTGAGAGGGTGTATCCTAAACAATGTCTAAAGATACAATTCTGAAGAGTCTTCCATGTATGGACTGATGACGTCGGAGCGCGCGTGGAGCCACGGTCCCGACAGCTGTTGCTGAGTCAGTCTTACTGTATTCTTAGGTAAAGTGACAGACACGTGACTGCACATATAAAACAAATAGATTACATTTCATAGAATCTATTACAAGGTGGCTACTTCAGAGATTTGTTTGAGATACTTTTCAGTGTGTGTGCCACCAACAGTAGCTGCATACTCATTTGCAAGTGATTTGATGTGATAGACAACTCCTTCATCTTCCATGGTCTGCACCATTGGCAACATTGGCTCTAATGTTGATAGAGAAGAGTCATCTTTAAGCTCAACGATCAGGTTTTTGTGATCAACTTCAATAGGGTCATCAACTGGAATTGTTCTCTCAATAGCCCCAAAACTTCTTGTTAAACTGTCAAAGAGTTTGCGGTCTGTCTCTGATGTATTTGTGTCACTTTTGACAATCACCGCTTTTGATAACTTAACCCCTAAGGTAAGCAGATACTCCATATTGTCATGAAAAGTATGCAAAACAAAAATTAGATGGTATTCACACTTTGAGCTCCTGGCTGGCTCACCAAGCTGTAGCAAGTACACAATGGATAACGCTATTACACTGTTATAAATGAGATGACTGCATAAAACCAGAAGTAACCAGGTTCGGCTGCTGAGAGCTCAGTTTGTAGTGTGAATACCAAAGAATGAAATGGAGACGGAGTCAGAGTTGTAAGTTAAACTCAAATGTATATTCAAAACTTTTCAGTCAGACAAAGAATCAACAGTTGCAACAACATGGAAAATAATAAATGGGGGGCCCTTTAAAGGTTTTGTTCATGGGGAGAGAGGTCAGTTCAGTTCATTGGGATTGGGGCATTGGGATTGGGCTCAGTGTCTCAGTGAGAGAGAACTCAAGGGGAACACAACTTCCTACCAAACACCTTGGGAGGAGGGGTTCAAGGTCCAGCAGGTTCAATGGGAGGCTCGCCAGAGCTCCTCAGCTCGTGTCACAAAAAACCTGACCTGAAAAGGCCAGGTGAAATAAATATAATCAGTCTATTGTACAATACAATTCAATTAATTCAACATGAATGTTTACTTTTCATTTCATGGTTTCCATTAAAGTCAATATGTCAAGCTCATTATAGCATGCATGCATTAAGAAAAGAAAATATACATTTTCCTCAAATAAATCATTACTTTATAAAGAAACAAAAGTCATTACTTCAAAACTCAAAATCTTTCAAACTCAAAATCAGATACTTCAAAACCCAAATCAAATACTTCAAAACTCAAATCAAAATACAATTCACTTTAGTGAAATCAAATTTCAAGCAGTTTGAGCTTGTACATCATTTGTTTGGTCTGCTAGCAGTTTAGCACAGTCAACCCCATGATACAGTTAGCATTTGTGCCAAATCACCAACAGCTAGCAGACCCATTTAAACACACTTTAGCAAAACCAATCAACCAGCCAAGCCATTGACAAAAAAACAGTTGCAGTACTATTTAACTCACCGCTGAGTAGGTATGGAAAGGCACAGAAAGTACACAGCATGAGGGCAGCTGCAGCAGCATAGCATGAACCATGCTGCTTCCAAACACTCTGGGTTGGGAGGGAGTGGCAATCTAGGAAGTGACATCACCTCAACCTTTATTTATACTCCTTGCTTGACAAGGTTGCCATGTCTGGTTGGGTTGCCATGTTTGGTTGCAATAAGTAACCAGGGTTACATAGTAGTCGAACTTCAGGCCTTATCTTCAAAAGGTTTGAGTTGGGAGGCGGTCAGCCTGGCTGAGGGAAGACACCAAGAATGAAAGCAGGCCAGAAGAGCATCAGGCTATCAAACTAAAGATCTGCTGACCTGGCGAACGAAATTGCACTCTGTTGAGGTGGCAACTTGCACCGTGGTCCCATAGCCATTAGTGGCCATATACTCTATGGGGCCACGAGACCTGTGGCCATACATGGCACCCCTGTCATCTGTTGCTATAACATGATAACACACTTCAAATGATAAATTCATACATTATGGATGCTGTGATTGATTGATTGATTGATTGATTGATTGATTGATTGATTGATTGATTGATTGATTGATTGATTTCTTTCTTTCTTTCTTTCTTTCTTTCTTTCTTTCTTTCTCAGATCTCATAACAAATGATGAAGAAATTCGTATTGTGATGGTGGGGAAGACTGGAGCTGGAAAGAGTGCCACAGGAAACACCATCCTGGGTCGTAAAGCATTTACATCCGAGTTTACATTCGAATCAGTGACAAAGACCTGTGATATGGCCAGTGATAAAGTGGCTGGTATAAAGGTTTCTGTTATTGACACTCCAGGCCTGTTTGACACTGGGTTCAGTAATACTGAAACCATTAAAGAGGTCAGCAAGTGTATTACTTGTGCTGCTCCTGGTCCCCAAGTGTTCCTGGCTGTGATCAAACTAGGGAGATACACAGACGAGGAGAGGAAGGTTGTGGAAATGATTCAGAAAGCATTTGGAAAAAGTTCAGACAAATACACCATGATTCTCTTCACTCATGGTGACCAGCTTAAAGGTTCATTTGAAGAAATGGTGAAAAAATCTCCTAAGATACAAAAATTAATAAAAACATATCACGGCCTTTATCATGTCTTTAACAACGAAAGCAAGGATCCCTCTCAGGTCACTGAGCTGCTGGAGAAAATCAAGAAGATGGTGGAGAAGAACGGTGGCCACTACACCAACCAGATGTTCCAAGAAGAAGTAAGGAGACAAGGTGAGAGAAACAAGTCATTCCTCTTTAATGGAGATGTCAATTGAGGACTAACTGGATCTTGTCACAATACGATTTGATTAGATTTATATGTGTCTGTTTTGATTCTATGATGCATCTTAATTTTCTATATTACTGCACAAGTGTCTACTAGCCGGGGAGCCACTGTGCCAAAATGAGAGAAGACCTGTGATGTCAAGACATACTCCAAATTTTAGTTTTTCTTATTAATTTGGTCAATAAGGTACACAGAATGAGAGGCCTGCACTGCCGGAAACATTGCGGAAAAAAGTTTCCCATTGACTTCACTATACTGGAAAAAACACACCAAAAAAATATGCTTTAAGTAGCATGTGAGGGGTCAAACTAGGGGTTCTTTATCATTCTGAACCCATTGCAAGCATTTGTTTTGCATGAAAAACATTCCTTGGGCTAGATTTAAGCCTCTCAAACCTGTGAAAAGTGATGAGTCATCACTTTTCACTGTTATTTTGGTCCGTTTTCTAGCCCAAGGAATGTTTTTCATGCAAAACAAATGCTTGCAATGGATTCAGAATCATCAAGAACCCCTCACATGCTACTTAAAGCATATGTATTTTGGTGTGTTTCTTTCCTGTATAGTGAAGTCGATGGGACAGTGAATACAAATGGCCATAACTTTTTTTCATATGTTTCCGACAGAGCAGGCCTCTCATTCTGTGTACCTTATAATAATAATATATAATAATAATTTCAAACTTTTCAACATTCTTTAAATTGGCTCAAAACGTGACATGCAAAAGTGGTTATAGCAATGATTGAATACATTACAAATATTGTATCAATAAAAGTGTCTGTTTCAGAGCTGGTTTTACTCTAATATGAATTGTCTCATGTTTCAGAGCTGGTGACATTGATGGAATTGAACCTGACTGCAGCATCTTCAGGTGGGTCCTTTGTGTATTGAATTAACTGATATTCAGACAGACTTAGAATAAACTTTACTGTTTACTAGTGCAGGCCAACACCCAACCCATATGCCTGTTTCATTACTATTGTGCTGATTAGTGGTGCACGGATGGGCTCTGAGCGTCATCCGAATCCACCCGCAAAATTCATTATCCACCCATTATCCAACCGCATTAATTATATTATCCAATTTACAGATCCGCACCAACCGCAATCCGCGTCCTCCATAATGTCAAATTATTATCATTATTATCTGGTATTCAGAATGTTCTTAGTTGTGCCTACGGAATGTCCGTTTGTCTTTTTTTATTTTTTTATGAATCGGCGATGGTGCTGCTCTGCTCTTCTTCTTCTTTCGTGTATCATGATCATCGTCCTTGGTGATTGGTTGGCGACATTTTATTTCACAAGATTTCTGAACATACAGAGGTCGCTCTAATACCTGCACAACCTAATGAACCTAACCTATGCATTAGCATTCTATAAGCAGCAGTAAACACTAGTTGCCAACTAAGCCTTATATATGAACTAGTAAGCCGCCTCAGGGCGGCGAGCGCAGTTTTCCCAGTGAACCTGTGCGCAACGGTGGGGGCCGATGGGCAAGGAAGGTCGCAAGCTTATGAGAAACAACTAAAACAAGACCTTAAAATCTGGTGAAAACAGCTGTGTACATTAGCGCAAGATGACTATAAAGGAAGTCATTAAATGGAAAACATGAACTTCTGAAAAGCCTACTAGGCCCTAAAACCTGGCGAAAACAGTTGCGTGCATTAGCACAAGATTAGAGGAGGATAAAGGAAATCATTACCCCATTCTGGACGGGTACACAACACATTTAAATGTATTACCCCCAATATTACCCCCATATTATAATTTTCAGATTTTTTTTCTATGAAAGCCAAAGGTGTAAGCTATCAAATGGTTTTGGAATTGTGTTTCTAGCTGCTACAGAGGCTGAGTAATGTTTTCCAGAAAAACAGTGGGTAATTTTCAAATCGGACTTAAAGTTATACTATGTAATCTTAACACCTTGACGTCCGAAATAGAATGGTGGTTGGTAGATTAGCCGTGAAATTTCTATTATTGTATTGTGATCTGAGACATAATATTATGTTTATAAACATGACCCCGCAGCCCCTCCATCTTGAACAGCGCCGCTGTTTTTTCTTTTTTTTTTTTCCCCAGGCCAGTAACTCACCATGATTTTCTCGATTTCCGTTGGGATAGAATGGGGGTTTTGGCCGATCGTCGATGTCCCCGTGCGTTTCGCGTGCGCGATCTTTTCACGTAAATGTCCCCGCAAATAGTCCATGTGTGACTGAAGAACAGAACTGAAAAGTTTCGCTAGCATAGCCCCAAGCATGGCTGCTGTAGGAGCTCGAGTGTGCAGACAGCAAACGGATGGCTGGGAGTAGCCTTGGAGAAGGAGAGGCGCTGACGTCACCTCTGCTTCATGCACGGTCTGCATGAGCTATCAGTGCACGAGTGGTGACTAGGGAAGGTTAGACGATCGCCGATTTTCGGATCAAAAGCTTTTATTCCGGTTTTAAAGACAAAGTCCGGGAATGTACGGCGTGGCTGAGAGTCCCTGGGGGGATGTGCGATATAGTACGGTTTTAACATTAAGGGGCTCCCCGTGGCTTAGAAGGTGTTAAGTTAACTATATTAACTATTAAATCGCTAAAGTTTTAGAACACCCACTCCGTTAATTTCAGCCCCTAAAGCCTTCTGTAAATATGTTTTCCATGATCCTGGCCGGGGTCCGGATTTCGCGGCAAAATGACGTCATCTGCATCATCTGTATACGTTGTGTGTACGTTGGCCAATCACATCGCTGATCATACACACATGATACACTACCGGCCAATCACAGCGTGTCTTGCCGTCTCTTCAGGAAGTAGCCTCCCTCAGCAGCAGTGTTTACGATGGTGAAGGATTGTTGCCTCTTACTCCCCAAATCCTGGTCAGAAAATTACGTTCTACCCCTCTACGGATTCGTATCGGTCGCGGTGGGTCCCGCGGTGGTTTGCGGCCCCGCCTCGGTGGTCCGCGGCGACACCGGGCGAAAAACGTCCGAAAAAAGCAATACCGCTACTGACCACTAGTTTAGCAACTTACACAGTATAGCTTTAAGGTTTTTAAGGCTTTTTTTCTAATCGGACTTAGGCCTAAATGGGTTAAATAGAAAACATTAAATTAACTTCTGAAAAGGCTTCTAAGCCTACACTAGCCTACTAGTAAAACTAGTGGAACCGCGATCTTGCCACACGTGAATAATCGTGGTTGTTATCAATAACACAGACAATATACATTTCTAATAGTGAGTGTGATCTGAGAATGCCCATATATGGGCATGTCAGAACATGCCCATATATGGACATTACCAAATATGGGCATTCCCAGATATGCCCTTAATATTGATTGACACTGGGACAGGGTTCTCCATATATTGGCATAAAACGGACAAGGATGTAATACATTTGCAAGTGTCATCTGGGAATGCCCATATATAGGCATGTTCATGGGCATAACATATATGGGCATATAAGGGACATCAAGCGTGATGTCAGAGCAGCAAACACATTCTGTTAAGAGTGGTTCCCCTAAAATCACAGTGACATCAGAGCATGATGTCAGAGTGATGTCACAGTGACAAGGGAACCATAGACTGTAAAAATGTGTACAGACTGACTGAACAGATGGACGGAGACAAGCTGCAACATTTCTCATGGTATACTGCGACCTTCGGTCGCAATTAATGAGTTCTCACACAAAGACAGACATGAACGGGCAGGCAGGTATGCACGCAGGCAGGCAGGCACACGCGCGCTAGTGATGCGCGGGCCGGCCCGAACCCGCGGTCCCCCGCGGTCAGCCCGCAGGCCGGGTTGAGCTGGGCCAAGAAATGTACACTTTATTGGCGGGGCGGGTTGAGACGGTCTCGTTCAAATAATATAGGTCCATAATGCGCACCAAGTGTCCTTCCCTATGCTTGTCAGCCAAACTGGTCCGTGTCATGTAACTCTAATTAAGTCCATTACTTCCTGTAAGTAGACTTAAAAATAAAACCAGTTGCCTAATCATATTACGGGAGTAGCCAATCTTATTTTGAAATCCACCATTTGGAAAGGAAGTGCTTCTGCTTATATTGATTGGCTACTTGGTGCAGCCGCATGCAGCTCAATGTAAACAGAACTCACGTGTGGACCAGTGTGGATTACAAGCTTTTGTCCCTTTCTCTTTATAGTTGTTTATTTTGTCTTGCGCGGTGCGCCAGCGACTAGGCTTTACTGATCCTCATCTCTCTGTGATACAGTAGTAGTTGTGCTCCGTGTGTCATATACAGGAGTGTTATCAATTAAAATAAGCATGACATGCATGCTCACTCGCCATGCCGTCATGTAATTAACCCTAATTGTGCCTATCCCGTGCAAGTCCGGGATATAATTCAATCCAATACAATATTTTATTTGCTATTTTACTTACCCTGAGCTGCTTGGACCAACGTGGGTGGTCCTGGCTCGTCCAGCGCTAACCAACGAGAGACGCTAGATGGTCCGACAATTTATTCCACTGAAAATGGTTTAAAATAAAATTTAGAGCCCCCCAAAATAAACTCAATCTATACTGTCGGCGGCGCGACGTATTCCGGCGTGCCTATCCCGATCTAGTCCGGGATATTTAATAAAATGAATTAATTAATCGGAGGCCTCAACAAAGCCCCGGTCTAAATTTCCATCCATGGCCGGGGCCGAGACTCGGCCATCCACGGGCCGTAATCGCGCAACGGCGCCGCATCGCGCCGCCCACTCCAGTAATAAGTCACATCTTTAGAGAGGATTTTCTCTGAATTGTGTTCCCAGACCAAAGGGAACGTTTTTTTGCGACTGAAATAGCTTTAGATCGGGCTTCTAAAAAATAAAACAGTGAATAGCTAAGTGTTAGCTAACTTCCTCCTCTCGTCCCCCATAGCAGTGGCTGCAGTGAGAACACAAGGCAGTACTGTCTTCTTCTACGGCAGCTAGAGCGAAGGCCTATACAGATATTTCTGGCACTCTAGCGGCCACTTGTGGCCCGGGGCACTGTATGAGTTAAAGGACCAGGTCACCTCTGGGACAACCAGATCTTATTTTATTGTTGTGTGGGACACGATCAACACAATCCTGAGTTATTTTTTGTGTTCAATCTGTGTTTTTAGATATTTTAGTATTTCAGCCGATTTAACTGGTCATATGATGCAAAATGCATCATATGACCAGTTGTACCATGCTGAAATACTAACATATCTAAAAACACAGATTGAACACAAAAAATAATTCAGGATTGTGTTGATCGTGTCCCAAACAACAATAAAATAAGATCTGGTTGTCCCAGAGGTGACCTGGTCCTTTAACGGTTCATTGCTTTTAAATGCTTTTTAAATTGCACTGCACTGTTAAGCTATGTGCTCTAAATCAGAGCTGAAAGTGTCCCCTCCATTCTGTTTTTGCACAGTTGAAATTGGCTGCCCTAAAAATCCACATTCAAAGACGTATTTGACATGTATTTAATGACGACGGGCTGGGCTGTGAAAATTGATGCTGTGTTGCAGGGCAGAAAATGTAAATGTGTGGGGGTCCATAAAAGCCCTGACCCACGCATCACTAACGCACACACACACACACACACACATAGAGACAGCAACGTGAGGCAGAGAGAGAGAGAGAGAGGAATGAACACACACATGTTGCTAGTGAGAAGTTTAACTCTTACCGACTGTGCAAATATGTGCAATGGAGCTATGAGAGGTTTAACTTTTTAGCACGGTTTGGCAATGTGAAACACAGCGCAAGGCATGCTGATGGCTTAGGTGGACACAGCTGTAAGTTTAATCATGGACATTGCCTCTTGAAAAATGACGTTACGTTACACATTTCATCCGCAAATATTAATAATAATTATATTTGATTTACCCAAATCCGCCTGAACGGCAGTTAACCTTGGCAACAACGGCTAAAACCGGCATCCGCGCACCTCTAGTGCTGGGTAGTTTTGTTGCTGTTTTGTTAATTTTATAGATAGATAGATGCTTTATTTGTCCTTGCGGAAATTCTTTTTGCACCAAGCAGTCATCAGGACACAAAATCACAACAAATAATACACGATACATGAATGACAAGACAAAACTCATAATTCACTGACAACATGGTACACACCACAATACATGAATAACAAGACAAACTCACAGTTCACTAACAACATGATACAAAACAGGCTACCAGTCATAACACTTTATGCATGGAACTGAGCTGGGGCTTGTTTGTTCAGAAGCCCTATACTAGTGGGGACAAATGTCCTAGAGGCCCTCGCCTTCAACGCAGGTACTGTGTACCGTCGTCCTGAGGGCATAAGGTCGTATTGACTGTATAATGGGTGTGTTCTATCCCTAGAAATGGCTTTGCCCTTCCTGAGCACACGGGTCTCATACATAGAGGTCATACTCTCCAGCCGTACCCCAGCTATCTTGCTGGATACATTTATGATTTTATGGAGCCTGTTCTTGTTGACCAACGATAAGGAGCCATACCAGGCAATAAAACAAAAAGTTAATGCACTTTCCACAAAGGAGCGATGGAAAAGTAACATTAAACTTTTATCCACATTATACTTTCTCAGTCTGCGCATAAAATGCAGCCTCTGCTGGCCTTTCTTATAGATGGCATCGGTGTTCGAATTCCACGTATGTATTTGTGATGTTATGCATTTGTGTTGGTGTGTGGATGTGTGTATTTGTGGAGTGTCGTCCAGGGCGTTTTAGGGAAGGGAGAAGAGTCTGGGACGTGTGGAGCGTCGTCCAGGGTGTTTTAGGGAAGGGAGAAGAGTCTGGGATGTGTGGAGCGTCGTCCAGTGTGTTTTAGGGAAGCGTCGTCCAGGGTGTTTTAGGGAAGGGAGAAGAGTCTGGGACGTGTGGAGCGTTGTCAGGTTGTTTTAGGGAAGGGAGAAGAGTCTGGGACGTGTGGAGCGTTGTCAGGGTGTTTTAGGGAAGGAGAAGAGTCTGGGACGCGTGGAGCGTCGTCCAGGGTGTTTTAGGGAAGGGAGAAGAGTCTGGGACGTGTGGAGCGTGTTTTAGGGGAGGTTCAGACAGCTTCCCTGTGTTAGCTGATCTGAGTTGCAGGAGTGGTTGTAGGGTTGGATCAGGCTTTGAAGGTATGGTGGTCTCATACCTTTGATTGCCTTGTAGAACATCTACTGTAAGGGTATATTCACACTGCGGTCCGATTGATTCGAACTGTTCCCAAAAGGGTTGCCCTGGCCAGCATTCACATTGGCCAAGATTCTTCAGTGCCTGGAGTACACTTCATTCAACTGTAATTGTATTTATGTGACTCTTGACTATGGGGCTTTGGAAGCCATAGAATGTCATTTCAATAAAGAAGAGTATCACGTTGATGAAGAATGATTTATTACAGATTGAATAGAAAAATGAAATACATTTTGGCGATTAGACTCCATTAACATAAAACATATTATTAGCTTTTAATTAACATTATGCACATAGGATTAGATTTAATAGGGAGAGCCCCCCAATGGAGTCTAGACGCTGGTGGTGGCAGTACAGGTGAACCTCCGCCTTAACTCTTGACGGAGACAAGGAGGAGTTGGGGATGGAGGTGGGTTGCTTGTTGCATGCTGAAAAGAGAATGACATGGTTCAGAGGCAGTGGAGATATTTAAAGGCGGAGTCCAATCGCCTGATAGGCAGACTGCAGTTGACTGCAGATTGGCTAGAGGTGCACACCCTTTGAGCTGAGTGTCAACTTAGATCTTTTTTATTGAATTTACGCCGAAGCTACATTTCAATAAAGAAGAGTATCACGTTGATGAAGAATGATTTATTACAGATTGAATAGAAAAATGAAATACATTTTGGCGATTAGACTCCATTAACATAAAACATATTATTAGCTTTTAATTAACATTATGCACATAGGATTAGATTTAATAGGGAGAGCCCCCCAAAACTAAGTCTTGCCAATGCAGGCAAGACATGAAAATAAAGAATATGCTAATTATGCTTCGATTTAGCCAGCATGAAATGCCATACTGCTGACGAAGCTGATGCTTTAATTTAGTTAGGATGAGATGCATTAACCAACATATTGTTGAATGTTTCACACAGATACATAAACGTCTTATCTTGAATGGCTGACACGGGCTGATGCGTTAGAATAGAGGTCATCGTCTGAGGCCAGAAGAGATATGCCGTAGAAGACCTGTAGTGGGTTACAAATAGAATAAGGGCCTTCGAGGCCTTCAATTACTTTGAGTTCTCAAGCCATGATAAAAGCAGAACAGGATTGACAAGTAATGAGTTAGAAATATAGCAAGTTAGAATTAAGCTGGCATTGGAAGGTAATAAGAGGCATTCAAGCCGACAGTTTGAAATTAAGGTACGAACCACCACCAGCTATATGTAGGTGTATGAGTAACAGTTTTTAAGACATGAGATTGATTAAGCAGGATATATCGGAATAAGGGTAAGTAAACAAGAATGGGCACCACAAGGAAGACCATCAATCCATGAAGGAGAGGTATGATCATGATCAATATGAAAACGCTGGATGACGAATGTAATTAGCCAGGGATGAAAATGGAGAAATGCAACCTGTAGAGGAAGCTGCATATCAGCTGAGGTCTGTTGACTAAAACAAAGTATAATAACATTACTTCCCTACGCCATCGGCCACTAGAAAGCAAACGAGCCCACGTGAGCTTCAAAGCATGATGTGAGCTATCTGTAGCATAATAGCGACAATGGTGAAGCCGAAGACAATCGCTGCGATTGGGCCTTTTTCTGAGGCAAAGTTGAGCAAGAACAAGCAAAGCTTTTTGCTGGAACACCATAACCGACAGCCCACAACATGCCTTAACAAAGTATAGCAGCAGGTTGAAGAATTTGATTGGTTAGTAGATTTCCCGAATACAGTAATTAGTGAACGAGGGGATTCTGACAGCGAGGGACAATGGAAGTGATGTGGGCTATAGCAAAATGTGATTTAGAACCTCTCATTGAACTTATGCTTAAACTACATGACAATAGAGAGATCACACCAATTAGAACAAGCAAACATTGAATTAGAACAAACAAAATATAAATTAGACAATACTGAATGCGATTAACTCCATTAGCAAATATAATAGGAATAGGAGAGACCCCCAAAAGAAAGTGATTTAGCCATATGGTGATGACTAGCATTTAATTACCATTCAGCAAAAGATAGAGAATGACCATGCTAGGCCAGAGCAGAAATTAATTAATATGCAATGCAGAAATATAGAAAAAGCCACGATAGACCAGAGCAGAATACAATGTAGAAATGAAGGGAACGGCCAGGGCAGAATTAATTTGTTTGCAATGCAGACATATACGGAAAGGCATGCTAGACCAGAGAAAAAAATAATTTGCCATGCTAGGTAAAAGCAGAAATGTATAGGAAAGGGCCATGATAGGCCAGCGCAGAATTGAATAGGTTTGAAATGCCGAAAATGAGAAAGGCCATGCTAGGCCGGCACGGAATTGAATAGGTTTGCAATGCCGAAAAATGAGAAAGGCCATGCTAGGCCGGCACGGAATTGAATAGGTTTGCAATGCCGAAAATTTGAAAGGCCATGCTAGGCCGGCACGGAATTGAATAATTGAATAGGTTTGCAATGCCAAAAATGACAAAGGCTGTGTTAGGCCGGCGCAGAATTTAATGCAGAAATATAGAGAAGGCCATGATAGGCCAGCACAGAAAATAACTATTTGCCATGCTAGGCACAAGCAGAATGTAGCAAACGGCAATGCTCAAAATAGGAAAAATGCTCAATAGCAAAAATGCTCAAAATAGCATAAATGCTCAAAATAGCATAAATGCTCAATAGCGAAAACACTCAAAGCGAAAATACTCAAAGCGAAAATACTCAATACTCACCTCAAAAATACTAAAGAGAAAAAAAAAACTCAGGCAAAAATGGCAAAATACTCAATGGACAAGGCTCATGACTGACCTTGTGGTAAGCATGAGAAAGGCCATGATAGGCCAGCGCAGAAATTAGATATGCAATGCAGAAATATAGAGAAAGGCCATGATAGGCCAGCACAGAATAAATATTTGCAGATGCAGAAATATAGAGAAAGGCCATGATAGGCCAGCACAGAATAAATATTTGCCATGCAGGGCATAAGTAGAGATGTAGCAAACTGCATTGCTCAAAATGGCAAAAATGCAAAAAATACACAGGCAAAGGCAAACTACTCAATGGACAAGGCTCATGACTGACCTCATGGTATCACCAGTGGCAGCTGAAGCTGTAGTATCAATGCAATCTGCTGTGCTAGCAGTGTGCAATTCAACTGGCTGAAGTATTAGCTGTAATTAAGCAGCTGAAGCATGAGCTGAAAAAAAAAATGTTAGCAAAGCATAAAGCCGTAATGATAAAAGATGATAGCAGCAGCCATGAAGCAGCTTTAATATGATGCTGAAATGATAAAACATGTTAGCAGCAGCCATGAAGCAGCTTTAGCATGATGCTGTAATGATACACATCATGTTAGCAGCAGCCATGAAGCAGCTTTAGCATGATGCTGTAATGATATACATCATGTTAGCAGCAGCCATGAAGCAGCTTTAGCATGGAACTGAAATGACAAACATGATTTTAGCACCAGCCATGAAGCCGCTTTAGCATGAAGCTGAAATGATAAAACATGTTAGCAGCAACCATAAAGCAGCTTTGGCATGAAGCTGAAATGTGAACATGTTAGCAGCACCCATGAAGCAGCTTTAGCATGAAGCTGAAATGCTAAACATGTTAGCAGCACCCATAACGCAGCTTTAGCATGAAGCTGAGATGTTAAACATGTTAGCAGCAGCCATGAAGCAGCTTTAGCATGAAGCTGAAATGATAAAAATGTTAGCAGCAGCCATGAAGCAGCTTTAGCATGAAGCTGAAATGATAAAAACATGTTAGCAGCAGCCATGAAGCAGGTTTAGCATGAAGCTGAAATGTTAAACATGTTAGCAGCACCCATAAAGCAGCTTTAGCATGAAGCTGAAACGATAAGCATGTTAGCAGCAGCCATGAAGCAGCTTATAGCATGAAACTGAACTGATAAACATGTTAGCAGCAGACATAGCAGCGTTAGCATGATTAACATGCTAGCAGCAGACATAGCAGCTGTAGCATGATGGTAAACATGATGTTAGCAGCAGACATAGCAGCTTTAGCTTGATAAACATGATATTAGCAACATACAAAGCAGCTGAACTGATAAACATGTTATTAGCAGTAGACAAGTAGACAAAGGGGTGTAGTAAAAACAAACCCTCTGGCAAAACCAAACCCATAGGTGCCTTTGAGGACAAAGTCACCAGGAGACCACTGTAGCAGCTGTAGCATGAAGCTGTACATATAAACAAGCTGATAGCAGCAGACATAGCAGCTTTAGCATGGAGCTGTATAGACAACATGGTGTTAGCAGCAGGCATGTTGCAGCTTTAGCGAGGAGCTGAAATGATAAAACATGATGTTAGCAGCAGGCATGAGCAGCTTCAGCATGAAGCTGTAATGGGTAATGAAAAACATGATTTTAGCAGCAGGCATGTAGCAGCTTTAGCATGGAGCTATAATGATAAACATGTTAGCAGCAGCAGCATAAACATGTTAGCAGCAGGCATTTAGCATGAGCTGTAAAGATATAACATGATCTCAGCATTTTACTAGCAGTAGCATTAGCTGTAATTATTAGCAGTTATGATGGCAGGCAGCAGTAGTTTGAGTAGATCTAGCATTAGCTGAAATTATTGGAGAAATGAGACTGTAGCAGCAGCAACAAGAGCCACTATTATTAGATGAATCATTATAGCATTCAAGATGGCAGCACAAACTGATGAAAGTGGGTTAGACTGAAAGCCTGGAAATGAAGTCAGCCATGCGTCTGGAGCTTGATCCTGGGTGCTGAACCAGCTGCATGGTGTTTTGATGAGAGCAGGCCTAACCATGAAGAGTGAGGTAAAAGTCTTCACACAAAACATCAGTTTGGAACTTATCAAGCCCTAACTAAAATGATTAAGAAGAAAAGGCTGATGAGCTGCCTGCAGCTTGCAGACTCTGTGTGAAAGCTAGAGAGCACAGAGAGAGCACACCTTGCTTGTTGCATGCTGAAAAGAGAATGACATGGTTCAGAGGCAGTGGAGATATTTAAAGGCGGAGTCCAATCGCCTGATAGGCCGACTGCAGTTGACTGCAGATTGGCTAGAGGTGCACACCCTTTGAGCTGAGTGTCAACTTAGATATTTTTTATTGAATTTACGCCGAAGCTACATGTTGCAGAAGAAGAGGCTATTGTCAGAATTTAAAGCAAATAATAAAGTTTGACTGTGATCCTGACGTTATCTTGAGTTGTAATAATAACAGAACAATACACAACCAAAGCAGTGTGTGCTGACTGTCTTTGAAACATCACAATGTAACGCCGTCTGTAATCTTATAACAGTAACGCCACTGGTGCATCCTTGGTATCGTAATAGTGAGGTCAAAGACCAATCCTTGTTATTTTAGTTATTTTATCATAGTTACACAATGGTCAGAAATGGGACTTTGTGAGGATAGAAAGTGCTATTAGGACCCCAAAAAAGGTGAAAAAGTGAAAAGTCATGGTGTATCACCTTTAAGATTCAAAAAGAATATCAGCTCATTTAATTATTCTTACATGTGTTTTTGTTTTGTTATATATTTCATATCATCACATGATGACCCAACAACATCTTTCCTGAAACAGATGAAGAAAAAGGTGAGCTTTTCTGTCCTGTTCAATACTAGAGTCAACATTGAATGCATTAAAGTACATAAATGAATCCCTAGAGGTAACCAGTGAGTAGGTTGTTGGCTGCTGCTACATTTGGTTTACCAGGATGTACATCCTCTATATCTGGTTCCAAACCCATAAATTTACCAGTTGTTACACTTAGTGTGGGGATTTAAGGGGAGCAAATGCTAATTTCGTGCAAATTTGTCTTAAAGCGCAAAATTTTGCACAGATGTAGCCCAGGGCTTGCTCTAATGATTTAGCTAGGGCGCCCGAGCCGACGACCTTCGGGGTCGCCACAGCGGCCAAATCAAGTTGGGCTCCCATTGACTTTCTATATAGGAGGAAAATACCCAGAAAAACATTTTTTTTCTGGGTATTTAAGTAGGATCTGAGGGGTCTAACTTGGGGTTTGTCATGATGCTGAATCCATTGCAGGCATTTGTTTTGCACAAAAACATTCCTTGGGCTAGAAATGGCCTCAGAAAACGATGCATGTATGGGTGAGCATTCCTGTTAGTCGGAGGCCTTAGGGTTTTTTTTCTCGTGCTAATCAGTCTAAAAGTGCAAAATCTTGCACAGATGTAGCTCAGGGCATGCTCTAATGATTTAGCTAGGGCGCCCAAGTCTGCGACCTTCGGGGTCGCCACAGCGGCCAAATCAAGTTGGGCTCCCATCGACTTTAGTGATGAAAAGTGATGAGTCATCACTTTTCAGAGTTTTGTGGGTGTTTTCTGGAGCTGTGGTGACCCCGAAGGTCGCCGACTCGGGCGCCCCAGCTAAATCATTAGAGCAAGCCCTGGGCTACATCTGTGCAAAGTTTTGCGCTTTAAGATAAATTTGCACAAAATTAGCATTTGCTCCCCTTAAATCCCCACACTGACTAGTATTAGTGTGTGGATGTAGAGATGCAGGAGCTTTATTTTCTGTGATGTATTTATCTCAACCACTCTTATTTTTCTCTTCCTAACAGAACACTTTGTGACGCAGCACATGGAAAAGTTGGTTCAACTGGTTCCACCTTCCTCAGTCATGTCTCTAGTAGACAGACTAGGAGACAGGGTCTCTACTGAGCTCCATGATGAGATCCAAGCTGCAGAGAAGAGCGAGGACCAGATGGACCTCCTATACACATCACTGCTAGAACCAGGAGGAACATCTGTTAGAGCAGCCTTTTGCAATGCTCTTATACACTGCCTCTCTGAGACGCCTGGTAAGATCTGCATGTATTACTAAAGAATTCTTATGTATTTATTTTTCCAGGCACATATCACTTTAATTTTAAATAAAAAAGACAATACCATCTTATATCTTCTACTATAATTGGAGTGGCCAAGCATTGTTTTCTGTCGGGATGGCCAATGCAGGAGCACTAAAATTCAACTGGGTTTTGAATCCTATGGTCTGGACATAGGATAGGCTTCCTTCCCCACCTTGAATGGACTTACAGAATGTTTCTACCACTTTTTCGAGTCACGTGTTCAAATACTGGATTCTGATTGGCTAAATTCCGGAGGTTATGAGAGGACCACTGCCGCAAAGTTGTGTGTCCGAGATCAATGCGCCTCAGTGTACATCCGGGGACTTTCCCCCAACCAACAAATGAAGGTCGCAGCGGTCCTATGTTTACTAACGTGCGTACTATCGTCGCCGATTTATTTGGATCCAATGCAATCCGCCAACTTTAAAGCCCCTTTTCTCTGAACCTATGCCTTTCTGGAAGCGAACAGCCTCTATTTACGGCCGGAACGGTCCTTCTAACTGACGTTAGCTTAGCTGTATGCTAGACATCTTTCTCTGCATGGAGTTGGCGTCATCTGGTGGTGAGTAGAAGATGTTGTTTGTGGAACTATTTGCTGTCGTCGCGGAAGTTTTATAGGCAATAATGATTGTAACTTAAGATCCTTGCAAGTTACAACTATGTGTTTTCTTTCATGTATACGGGAAAAAGTGGTAGAAAAGCTATTTACCACTCGGGGTCGGACATTATGCTCTCATAATGTCCTGAGTGCGGGTGTTATCGGACTCGGCTGCGCCTCGTCAGATAACACCCGCACTCAGGACATTATGAGAGCATAATGTCCTCTCACTCGGGGTAAATTGCTTACATAGTGTAACCTTTGGCATCCTTATTTTATTTTAGCCCATATCAAAAGGTCAAATTGCCGCAGCACATTTTAGCAGTTAATTCAATAGACTTTTTCTGTAACCCCAAAAGTCCATTGAGTTTGATGGACTTTTTCCTGTAACCTTTTTTCTAAACCCAAAACCCCAAAAGGATGTGTCCAGGGTGTTTTAGGGAAGGGAGAAGAGTCTGGGACGTGCGCAACGTTGTCCAGGGTGTTTTAGGGAAGGGAGAAGAGTCTGGGACGTGTGGAGTGTCGTCCAGGGTGTTTTAGGGAAGGGAGAAGAGTCTGGGACGCGTGAAGCGTCGTCCAGGGTGTTTTAGGGAAGGGAGAAGAGTCTGGGACGCGTGGAGCGTCGTCCAGGGTGTTTTAGGGAAGGGAGAAGAGTCTGGGACGCGTGGAGCGTCGTCCAGGGTGTTTTAGGGAAGGGAGAAGAGTCTGGGACGCGTGGAGGGTCGTCCAGGGTGTTTTAGGGAAGGGAGAAGAGTCTGGGACGTGTGGAGTGTTGTCCAGGGTGTTTTAGGGAAGGGAGAAGAGTCTGGGACGCGTGGAGCGTTGTCCAGGGTGTTTTAGGGAAGGGAGAATAGTCTGGGACGCGTGGAGCGTTGTCCAGGGTGTTTTAGGGAAGGGAGAAGAGTCTGGGACGCGTGGAGCGTCGTCCAGGGTGTTTTAGGGAAGGGAAAAGAGTCTGGGACGCGTGGAGCGTCGTCCAGGGTGTTTTAGGGAAGGGAGAAGAGTCTGGGACGCGTGGAGCGTCGTCCAGGGTGTTTTAGGGAAGGTAGAAGAGTCTGGGACGTGTGAAGTCCTTGGTGCTTAGCGTTGTTCTGACATGCATTACTCCTATGTTGCGTTTGTCTGAATTACCCCATTACTAACCCTTCTCAAATATGGAGATGACTGATGTCTGACATCATAGATGTCTGACACAATATGTCCATAAATGGGCACTCCCATATATGATCACTCCCAGTCTGGTATATTGCCCATATGGACATATTGTGTCAGGCTCGTGTGGTCTATGACATCAGAGATCTATGTCAATTTGCAAGTGTCTTGGCCATATATGGAGCATGAGGTGTGACAGACAGACTGTCACAGACAGACAGACAGACAGACAGACAGACAGGCAGACAGACAGACAGACAGACATGAGCTGCAAGTTTTAATACTGAATAGCCACAGAAAATCTGGAGAAAAAAAAAACAATAGGAAAGATACATGGCAGTTAATCTACATTCGTTATGGCAAAACTATGGCAGCCCAAAGGGGACTTGACAGGCAGTGTGACATCACAAGTACAGTAGAAGCTGATCATACCTGGACACCACCATGTATTTATTGTCCTTTTATTGTCCTTTATTATCAATGGAATGATTACAAAATGAAAAGAAACACCCACAAAATGTTCCATGTGTCATTTTGTTATAGAGGGTATGCACATGCATAAAGTGAATGGTAAATCGAGTGGCAAAGTGGGTTTAATGTTGTTTAACATCGTTTAATGCAATCAGATAGGACTTTTCTGTTTGGATGTATGGGCTGTCAAGGCCATGAATTCGTTTTTGCCACTCAGTAGGTGTTCCTGCATAACTTCTGGGTATGATGATGATGTCACGCGCATACCCTCTATTGAGTTTGTCTTGTATTCATTTCTTACATTTCTTTTATTTGTGTTTTATTTCATACAACCATGTGATGACTGAACATCCCTCCATTCAGAGTCCCTGCCGACCGAGGTAAGAGTCTGTAGAACATAAATATTGTGATGGAGAGACACACATGTGACTCTCAGGAATGGTCATTTGGTGGACAGTGAGTTTATGGTTTCAGGTTGAAAACAAATACTGTAGTGCAAACAATACTGTACAAGACATACAGTAATGTATACTGTACAAGACATAATGTTGTTCAATAGCACGTATAACGATGACTGTGTTCTACAGGATGATGATGATGATGATGGAGATGATGGTGATGATGATGATGAAGTTGATGGTGAAGAAGATAAACACCAACTTGGTAAGATCCAAATGCACTATTATTATTTTTGAGCGGTGCAAACCGCTCCTATATTTCACTTTCGGTTTATTTAGTTAAAACATATTAGCACGGGACGATTCTTTCATTCTTCATCGATTGGCTAGTTGAGTAACTAAACATTAGAATCGACCAATCAGAAACCGTTCTACTCATGACGACATGTGTTAGCCAAACAGAACAGACCAATCAAATGCTGTGTTGTTCATGTTAATTTAGATCTGTCTTGGCCATTACACTTGCACTTGAGACCGGTTTAAAGTTCATGAAAGGTCCAGGCGTAATGGCCAGTTTGTTTCATATCCTGGACCTCTCCTAAACCTTAAACTAACAGATTGAACACCACACAGGATTTGAAACAGCAACCACGCTACATTACCCTTGCAGGCTATGATTACTGTTTCGAATCCTGTGTGTTGTTCAATCTGCCAGTTTAAGGTTTAGGAAAGGTCTGGGTTGCCCTCCTGTCTGTTTTCCCTCTGTCTTCTAATTGCTTTATAACCCTCAAGAAGATTTATTTGGCTCTATGCATACAAACTCATTCAAGACAGCGGCCACACTACATTACACTTGCAGATTATGGCCAGGCTGTTTGTCTGAACCTTAAACAGCAGAGATCCGACACCAACCAGGATTTAAGACAGTTTGTATGAGGCATTTAGGAGTTTTCCTGCATCTGGGTTCCATATTCTCGGTAAAGCTTATTCTCATCAGTTTGTTGTGTGTAATGGCCAGGCTGTTTTTCTGAACGCTAAACAGGCACAGTTGTTTGTCTGACCTCCTGTCTGTTTTCCCTCTGTCTCCTAATTGCTTTATAACCCTCTCTTCAGTTGCACTTCTTCTATAATATGTCTCTGTCTTGTAAGTGGAATAATATAACCTAAATTTCCCCATTTTATATACTGACCAGGGGTTCTGGTCTGACGTAACATATAAACATTCTTTTTTCGTTACGCTATTAAGGATCATGCATAATGAAAATCGCATTTGCACCGCTCACTTCGCACGGGTGTGATTTTTTGGAGCTGTGTGAAGCACAGGCTCCCTATACGTGGCCGTGTGGGTCTGTCTGTCTGTGTGTGTGTCTGTATGTAGCCTGAACTTCCTAAACTTCGGCACGCTACTAGTCCCACAGTTTTGCCACCACACACTCGCGCCATATGTCAAATCGACAGGCTTACTCGGGAATCGTGGGCTAGTAACTTGCTAAGAGAAAGGTTCAATAGTTTAATTGATATTAATTTATTAGTGAATTAATTTTCCCCATTGACTTATAATGGGAATCGCAAAAACTCACATTCAATTATTTGTCTCTCGCAAACCATAGGGGCTAGAGTTTCAAGACTTGGAGAGGAGGTTCATAATGATTTCAAGGATTAAATAAAAAATAATTGTGTCATTTGGCCGCATGGTGGCGCCATAACACCCCACTTTACGTTTTGGCCTGTAACTCTTGAACCGTAGGTCGGAAAATTAAAAATATTTTTTCCCTGGATTCCTTGGGTCATGACGCATCTCCCCATATAGGCCACGCCCATTTGCGCCATGATAGATTTTCCGCCATCTTGAATTTTCTCCAAAACACACTTTTTGCTCCTTTTCCTACATATTTTCTTCAAATGTCACAAAAATCGGTACACATGATCCACACACACACACACACACACACACACACACACACACACACACACACACACACACACACAGCTCCACTTCACACGGGTGTGATTTTATAGATATAGATAGATAGATAGATAGATAGATAATTTATTGATGTATTTACTTATTAAAAGCATGTATGACTTTAATTCAAAAGAAAAATATTAAAAGCATGTATGACTTTAATTCAAAAGAAAGATTTTAGTCTCATAGAGTGGACGTGTTTCTTCTTCAGCTGCCATCACGTTCATTACTAGACACACCTGCTATCAATTCCCCCATTAGAACAATACTCCTAAACAACATACATTATACTGAATAAATATGGAAAACTATGAAATACAATCAAGAAATTGTGTCCCAAGTTTTCCTTTGTGTTGTGTCTTTGTTGCATGACACAGTTTGTGTTGCTAGTGTTAATGCTATCAATTCTGTCCAAACTTCACCCAAATTGGTACACATTATCCCTGAAGTCAAGATATCAAGATTCATCTGGAAGTAAATCGTAGGAATTTGAAAACCTGACAAAGTGTTCAGGAGGGCAACGTTTGCACAGAATGCCACAAGCATTGCTGGACCCAGAGGTGAGAAACGCTCCCAGTAGGCCAAGGAAGAACCTCAATTCAAAAGTATTCACATTGTCAATGAGGTCCATTTTAGCTACCTGGCCTGGTGGAGACTGGTGCTCCGGGGAGCACTTTTCTAGTTTTATACTCAATTCATCCTATCTTACAATCCCAAAGGCCCATCCACGCTGCATGGATGCCGGGCCTGTCTCCAGTCTTGCACTCTTGCAGTTCATTGACTAGGCCACTAGAGGGGGCAAAGGTCTCTTAGTTACACACACACACACACACACACACACACACATGCACACACACGGGCACGCACACGATGGCTTGGAGCAGTCGTGCATGCAGAGCATACGAGCGGAGTGGAGTGCGAGCGGCGCGGGGAGCGGAGCGGGCCGTTTTTGACGTGAGCGAGCGACTTTTCAAATGGGTCTGAGCGGCTTTGGAGCGAGGATTTTCCTCCGCTCCTTGGAGCGCCAACCTCCTCCGCTCCTAGCCGATCCTGTTTGGGCCGCGCGCCACATGTTGCCAACAAACAGTTGGGGCACCGCGTAGAGGAGAGGAGACAGAGAATTCCCTTTATCAAGATTTCACAAAATGTATCTATATCATCCACACAAGTAGGCTAGGCTATGTTATAATAAGTAGCCTACCTTGTGTCAGTTAAGCCAGTCAAAGGATACGATTTGAAATGCAAGTGAGACTGGTTTGGCTGAATGAAAAACACACGCCGCAAGTCTCCTCCCTCTCTCGGTTGTAGTGATTACTGATTAGCCTAATCAATAACCAACAGGATTTAATATTGCCTGTCTTAAAATACAATGCCTTAGATTGCCTCTAAAGACAGATCTCCGTCAAGCCGAGGCTCACATTACCGCAGGCGTTTGTGTTGGGAACACACTGGCGAAGGAGAAAGTGTTTCGGACATGGTAGCAAACTTTTTCTTTTTTCCTTTTCTTTTTTTTATTTCTTTTTTTGCTGCTTTTTGACGACCCTGAGCGGAGTGCGGAGTGCGCGGTGAGCGAGCGATACGCAAATCAATGTGAGCGGCGGAGCGGGGGGGAGCGGAGCGGCGGGGGGCGGGCGACATGAGCGAAGAGTGAACGGTACCATAGTAGTCCAGTAAAAATAAAGCTGAGGTTGGAAAAAATTGTGTTATTTAGTTTCTCAACTGATTCTGACAGGAAATTAGGTCTACTAGCCAGGATAAAAAATCTACCATAATCTGCTCACTGCAAATACCCACAGTGGCCAAATCAAGTTGGGCTCCCATCGACTTTCTATACAGGAGGAAAATACCCAGAAAAAAATCTGCTTTAAGTAGGATGTGAGGGGTCTAACTAGGGGTTTGTCATGATGCTGAATCCATTGCAAGCATTTGTTTTGCACAAAAAACATTCATTGGCCCCAGAAAACGCCCACAGAACTGATGAAAAGTGATGACTCATCACTTTTCATCACTAAACCATCATTTTCTGGGGCCATTTTTAGCCCAAGGAATGTTTTTTGTGCAAAACAAATGCTTGCAATGGATTCAGCATCATGACAAACCCCTAGTTAGACCCCTCACATCCTACTTAAAGCAGATTTTTTTCTGGGTATTTTCCTCCTGTATAGAAAGTCGATGGGAGCCCAACTTGATTTGGCCACTGTGGGTATTTGCAGTGAGCAGATTATGGTAGATTTTTTATCCTGGCTAGTAGACCTAATTTCCTGTCAGAATCAGTTGAGAAACTAAATAACACAATTTTTTCCAACCTGAGTGGATTTTTTTCCTAGAATTACTAGACTAAGACCCCTGGAGCGCGGAGCGGCTTTCCGTCCCGCTCCTCTCCGCTCGTGTGCTCTGCGTGCATGTGAGCGTGCGTGTACGCACACTATATATAACACTATATATAATGTACTAATACATTTCTCTTGGTTTTGTTTGCCAGATCCTAACATCCAGCACAATAAAATCTGTGACGGCTGTCAGATGTTTCCTATAGTGGGGACCAGGTATCAGTGTACAGTGTGTCCTGACTATGACCTGTGCTCTGCCTGTCAGTCCACTGGCCTTCATAAGGAACACCCTCTGAGGTCCATCCAGCTCCCTGGGGTGCAATGTGACTGCTGTAAGAGGGATATCGTGGGGACCAGGTATAGGTGTGCAGTGTGTTTTGACTATAACCTGTGCTCTGCCTGTCAGTCCACTGGGCGTCACCAGTTTCACCCTCTGAGGTCCATCCAGCACCCAGTCCAGGTCAGAATATAATCATTGCTGTTGGCAGAAACCTCATTATTATGTAATTATGTAAATTCTTATGTTTCACCCCCACCGCCCACCCCTCCCGTAAATGAATGTCCTACTTTGCCATACTAGTGCACACAAAGATAGCATAAATAGACAATCTGCAAGCTCACAACACACAGCGTTGCAATGTGTTGTGAGTTTGTAGCTCTGCTATTTTTGCTTTTTTGTTTGTGTGTGAAAGTCTGTCTGTGGATTTTATAAATATTCAACCAATGAAAAGTATTAATATGAGCTTGGGTGAAAATAATAGCTATACTGGATCCATTGGAACACATTTATTCTTCTTCTTCTATGTCATTTCATTTTATTTTTTCATTTCCTGAAAAATAATGGTTTCAGACATCGAGGTATACACCTGACAGCAACAATAAACGTTTTCATCCAAAAACTGTGATGTATGTTGTAACCTTTAAATACCTTAGGGAATGTAGAAAAGGAACTAAAGGAACTAATGTTGAAAATAAAAAAGCAGTCACTGGCATTTCATCCTGTAATGTGGAAGCTGCTATACTGCAGCTGATGATGATGTATCTGTAGGCTACTTGTAACTGCCCTAGTTGCTGATGATATTTATATTTGACTGTCCCCCCAAAATGCACAGAAAACTACATTTGGCACAAACAAACACAACAGGTTACAAACACAACAGGTCCACAGATGGATACGGTAATGGCATTTGTCTGTATAACGGCATCAACAAAGAAAGAAATACTGATAGTCAATTCTCTCTCTCTTTTGTCTTTAAGAAAGCAGACACGTATGCAAGACCCCAGAAGGGAGGTGAAGGTATGTATCTTGCCAGAAGACATTAGGGTCTGCGTACTGCACCAGTGCGACGCCCTATTCAATATTTTTCCCCGGATTCCTTTGGTCATGAGGCATCTCCACATATAGGCCCGCCCATTTGCGTCAGGATAGATTTTCCACCATTTAGAATTTTGTTGGGCAACCACACTCGCAATTTCCCAAAATTTACATGTTCTAGTTAGTGTGGTTGACCTAACGCGGTAACCACACTATAGTACTTGTCCGACTTTATTAGTGTGGTGTAGAGCTGGGATCGGGCCCATTTTTTCAGTCTGGCCCGGATCGACGTCCAATCATTAATCATTAAAATGTGTCCGACCCGTGCCCCGACCCTTATATTTCCCACCGCTTTTTCCCCTCCTTTCTTTTTCATTGAGGAAGCCACTGATTAACACTGCTGATTGACTATCAAACTTGTTCTAATGTGCAGTGCATACAGCTTGCCTGCTTGTTACGATTATTATGAATATTAAGCCACGCTGTGGCTTGTGAAGTGTTTAAATTGGACGTCGATTATTAAATAATATAAATAATATACGTCTGACTGGAGTACTATAGTACTTGTCTGACTTTAATTTATTTATAATATTTTTCGTTCTGAAATGGAGGTTTCATGTCACTGCAGTGCAGACAGGCTCTGCTACTGTGGAGTGGAGTACTAAACTACAAGTGAACACACCTGTGTGGGATTGCATCATGGCCTCTCTGTCCTATTGGTTGGCAGTTGAACCCTGCCCTTCTGTCTCATCAAGTGCAGCTGGTCTGCCCTCTAATGCTTGCCTACAACAGTCCCTGTGCTTGTGTGCTTGTGCTTGAGTGCTTGTGTGCTTGTGCTTAAGCAACACCACAGGACTCTCACAAGCACTCAAACCATGTGACTTCCATCCGGAATGCATTGTGCTGTCTCTGCCCCCCGCTCCCCCCACACAACTCTCACTAGACTTTGTGCCTTTAGGTCTGTAGCCGGCCTAAGAGTTGGCGGGCTGAGAGGGGGATTATGGGATACGCTTGGCGCGGTGTGGTTGTTTTTGTCAGGGAGAGAACAGCGTGTGACGGATGTTACAAGCAGTGATCTATTTTGTTTTGTTACGAGTGATACTAAGTTAGAACCTTGGCTGTTCACTTTTCTTACTGGAATATATTTTGTTTATTAAACCACAAGTTCTCCAGCACGGACTCCTTGCTTCTTTTAACATAGAAGAACAAGTTAAGGATTACTCTGTCACGAAGTGGAGGACGGTGGTTATATTGGCGCCGGACTTGTGGAAAATGTATCGCTCCGTAATCAACAAAGAAGCCGATGGATGCGGCGACACGAGCCGCCTTGTCCCGTTTCGGGATGAAATGGAACAGAACCGAACGAGTGAGTTTGACCGTTCTTTATCTCAGCTTCTTAACGTGTCGTTTGAGGCACAAAATGTGGAAGGACCCGCTCGAAGGAGATCTTATAATCCATTCAGACTCAGTGATGTAAATGTAGACATGTCCGAGATGGTGGTGCTGGATGAGACAAGTTACACTGGAAATGATGCGCGTTCAGACGAGGATGTCTTTTCGGGGGAACTTGAAACAGGCACCCGTTCATACTGTGCACAGCGTATGGGGCTACAGACTGAGAGAAACTTTTCGGGGGGGCTTGAAACCGTCACCCATACACATGGTGCACCGAGTACGTCATGCACGGGGGCGGGGCTAATGACTGAGAGAAACCTGCCGGGGGGCCTTGAAACTGCTGCCCATACTACGCTATATAACGTGGACAGCTACGCGAGCAGTGACAGTGAATTGGAGCCACTAAAATACACTGCTGCAGAGAATGTGAGTGCTACTCAAATGTTTCACTGCATTTTGGATAAAATGGATGAACAAAACAAACACCTAACTCGCCTACAGTGCACCCTTGTACAGAATCAAAATACATTCAAGGAGGAAGTCAAGGAGCAAATTATGGGAATTAAAGCACACACAAAACAGGTGGAGAAAAGACTTAGTGGTTGTGAGAATACTGCAGCCGGACATGACCTTGAAATTGTTGACCTGAGAAAAGCTGTGTATGATGTCCAGGACTGTTTGACAGTGACACAATCAAACATGCACACATTGAATCAAGCTATTAAGTCTTGCAAAATGGACTGTGAGGATATTAAATATTCTCACCTGAGCGCCATCGACAGGGAAATGTCGATACTCAAGCACCGTGTGCATGACATTCAGCAGACTGAAAGTCAGGGAATGGCATCTGACATGAATAAACTCAAACCTCACCACCTGCATGGAGACAACCGTCGCACACCTACCCACCTTACTGTCCACACCGAGCCAGACCCCATAACTGAAAACTATATGACACCAACCGAGTCCATTCAACAGCTGCACAGTGACTACCTACATGCTCCACGGCACACCAGTAATCCTACATCCTTCCTTAAAGGCCCAACAACTGTACAAAACCCAGGTCCGCAGAGAATGGGGGCCGTGACTGACACGATTAATCTCCCATCTCACCGACAGCAAGGGGAAATGAGAACCTCTACCACTAATGTTGTTACCCGCACTGTAACCAACGCCATGCCCACTACAAATGTCACAACACCCCGCTACTGTCAACCCCTTCACAGTCCCCTCCCACGACCTCCACAGCACCCCAGTAATGCCACAACACAGACCATGTCCCACCTTAAAGGCAAGATAACCTTGCAAACCCCCGAGCTACAGGAAATGAGGTCTGGTGGAAAAATACACCCTCACGGACAGCATGGGGAGTTCAGAGTCTTCCCAGCCCAAATCATCTCCGGTGAACAAACCTCCGTAACAGCTCATGATTTGGCACTGCACAACGACTCCCAGCCATTCCACAGTACCAACACTCGCCTTCCACTACAACACGGTACTGCCACGGCACTTACTACCCCCTACCCTAGAGGCCCAACTTCCTTGCAAGCACCTGAGTTTGGAGGCAAGGACAACATAAAGCCCCTTGATTTCATATCTGCAACTGAACGCTACTTTGCCACACTCCCTTTGCCAGAACACCAGTGGCTGTTGCAGATTGATTACCACCTCAAGGGCACTGCACGGCAGTGGTGGAACTACAAACGGCCGCAAATACACAACTGGACTGAATTCACCTCTGCCTTCCTGTCATACTATGACAATCTTATCAGCCGGGAGGAACTGCAGCGGGATCTAGAGGTGCGTCAAAAACCACACGAAAATCTGGAAAGATTTGTTTGGAGAAAACATGAACTATATCATCAACTGCATCCTACCAGCACTGACAAACAGATGGCACAGTATGTCATTGGGCTGCTACAGTCCGATTTAAAGGTGCTATTGAGGTCCATGGAAATTTGCAACCTCGAGCAACTGGTGCAAAGGGGGAGAGTTCTACAGCAGGATTTGAAGGAGGCAGACAGCAATCAATATCGTGGGTCTACCACTAATCAGGGAGCCATGGACAAGGTTGGCCCCAACAAGCCACAAGGCAATGCTACCATGCCAAAAACGACAAATGATCAAAAACCAAAAAGCGGACAGGCACCTGTGAAATGCATTATATGCAACAAGAATGGACACACACAGTATCAATGCTACAGAAGAGAAGGTGGACCATTACAGCCTGCTGCAGCTACAGTATGAATTGCACCAGAGGAGAGACTGCCACAGGACAATTTAAATGCCATGGGGAAGGCCCCTTCTTCGGGGCAGGAGCCTTCCTGTTAGAAATCCCAGCCCCGCAAAAGCGTGCTGCATTTACCACAGACATTGAAAACCCTGACACTACGCTTGGTCAGTGGAGACTCAAACATGCTGCTGCCAAACTTGGAATACACCCTACCACGCTGAACCTTACAGCTTGGTCACGTTTTGGGGGTTTGCCTCTGATCGACATCCAGGTCAACAATGTCAGTACGCGTGCCCTTCTAGACTCGGGGGCCACAAACTGCTTACTCTCAAAGGCACTGTACGATAAAATGACGCAATGTACTATAGAGCCGTGGTCGGGCAGTGATGTGACTCTTGCAGCAGATATTAAATGCAGCCCTATGGGAACCGTTGCCATTGTACTGGACACAGGAAACCGGTCGTGGCAAGGCAGGGCTGCTATCATGGCGAACTTAGCTTCTGACTTTATTGTAGGGGCTGACTTCATTGAAGCTTCTCACCTTGTGATTGATCTGAAAAACAGGAGGGCATGGTACCAAGACGGCCTGATGGAGACAGGCAAAGTGAACGCAAACAATAACTCTAGTTCCTACCTGGGAGTCAACGACGAAACTATGCCTTCAACAAGCTCCCCGGTTCCACAAACAGAACGTACAGATCATGACAAGGTACCCGACTTGGCTGCCCTGGAGATGGCACAAACCATACCTACTCAAGGGGATGCAGAGAATGTCTGTGCTCTTGACTCCAGTAAGAAAGAACAACTGGATAATGTATTACATGGCTTCTCGGACATCTTCAATGAAGTCATTGGGAGGACTTCTACTATTCACCATGCCATCCGGGCCGAAGGGGCGAGGCCTACAAGACAGAGGCCATACCCTTATAGCCCAGCAAAGAAAGCTGTGGAGCAGGTGGAGGACATGTTGAGCCAGGGCATTATTGAACCATTATTGAACCATTATTGAACCATCAACCTCGCCTTGTATTGTTGATTGGAACAGCCAGGGTATTTGTATGTTGTTGTTAGGCCACCATTGTATTGTGACCTTAGTGGGGGGGATGTGTAACCCTATGCTATATACAGTATACACAGGGCCAGGGGTATGTACCTTTAATTTACCTTTAAGAGTTGGCGGGCTGAGAGGGGGATTATGGGATACGCTTGGCGCGGTGTGGTTGTTTTTGTCAGGGAGAGAACAGCGTGTGACGGATGTTACAAGCAGTGATCTATTTTGTTTTGTTACGAGTGATACTAAGTTAGAACCTTGGCTGTTCACTTTTCTTACTGGAATATATTTTGTTTATTAAACCACAAGTTCTCCAGCACGGACTCCTTGCTTCTTTTAACATAGAAGAACAAGTTAAGGATTACTCTGTCACGAAGTGGAGGACGGTGGTTATAGCGTGGAGACACTGGGTTTGGATTGGAGAGAGCCTGGAAGAGAGCAGAAAACAGTATTAGCATGGAACACACGGTAGCAAGGTTAGCCTTTAGTAACACTCAAGGAAACACTAGATAAATAACAAACAGCCGTCTATACTAACCACAGTAGTTAACGTTCAAGCGTCGGGCGCCGGCTCTCTGCGGTTTATGTAGGGCAGCCTCTGATGACGGTGACGAAGAGCAGCTGGGCTGATTGGGATCAGTCACACCTGCGCTGGCTGCTGGCTGAGAGAGACGCCCGGCCCTTGCCCTTGTATGGCGTGCAGGGGAGGGACTAGGAACGTGGGGCACAACACAGGGTAACCAAAAGTTTGGCACGCTACTCCTCCCAGTTTTTGTGCCACACACTCGAGCCTTTCCTTTTCATTTCCTGTAGAGAGAAGTTGTATAGTTTAATTGATATTAATTTATTAAGTGTGCCTGCCATGCAATGGCAAAACACTTATTGTAATCCGCCATACTTAATTAATTAATGACGATCCCACAAATTTGGTGCGCTAATAACTGCCGCACAATTTACGCCACCGCCGCAATATATACATCAAAACGTGGGGCTCGGCCGGGAATCGTGTGCTATTACTTTTCTAAGAAGAGAAAAGTTGTATCGTTTAATTGATATTAATTTATTAGTGAATTAATTTTACCCATTGACTTATAATGGGAATCGCAAAAACTCACATTCAATATTTCTTTTCTCGCAAACCATAGGGGCTACAGTTAAAGTAAAATTCCTTTTTCCCTGGATTCCTTGGGTCATGACGCATCTCCTCATATAGGCCACGCCCATTTGCGTCAGGATAGATTTTCCGCCATTTTGAATTTTCTTCAAAACACACTTTTTGCTCCTTTTCCTACATATTTTCTCCAAATGTCACAAAAATCGATACACACGATCTATGACTCATGCGATAAACATATTTAAACGATATTTTGATAGTCCATACCGTTCTTCCGTAACAGGGTTCCAAAGTTAGCGGGAGGAGCCCGTTTTGTAAGAAGTAGCCATAAATCACAAACGAAACATCCAGTCAACACCAAATTTTAACCACAAGTGGGGGGTGCTATACTGAACATATACCCAAAAGCATTTCCACTTCGACCCATAGGGGGCACCACAAACGCGCAGAACGTAACCGTTTCATGCCAAAACGTGTTTTTCAGGGGGAACGACCCTCTCAAAACGAAACACTAACACCAACCGCTACACAAGGTTGCACAGACTTAGCGAGCTGCAGGCACACTTAAAATTTCTTAGAAATTTTCTTTTCTAGTTAATTAATTAATTAATGATCCCACAAATTTGGTGCGGTAATAACTGCCGCACAATTTACGCCACCGCCGCAATATATACATCAAAACATGCGGCTCGGCCGGGAATGGTGTGCTATTACTTTTCTTTCCGATCCGCGTTACCATGGCGACGTAATTCGCAAAAAATGACACCCAAAAACCCCATTGACTTAGAATGGGGGAAATTTCGGCACGTAATAACTGCCGCACAATTTACGCCACCCCCGCAATATATACATCAAAATGTGCGGCTCGGCCGGGAGTGGTGTGCTATTACTTTTCTTTCCGATCAGTGTTACCATGGTGACGTAATTCGCAAAAAACTACGCCCAAAAACCCCATTGACTTTGAATGGGGGACTGAAAAAAACCCAGAAACTTTGGCGCAACATTACTCTGCCATACTTTTGCCTAGCAACGTCATTTAAAATGTAAAATGCTCACACAACTTTGGTCTTTTTCCGGCCAATAGGGATGAGCTGGAATTGATTAAGCCCCGCCCCCTCTGTATTCCTATTGGCTGGGCTTTAAACAGCCAATACTCCAGTTCACAGCATGGTATTGACTTGAAACTTGGTGTCTGGACTTAAACGGCCAATAGGGACGTATTACTTAAGCCCCGCCCCTATTAAGCCCCACCCCTATCTTCCTATTGGCTGAGCTTTAAACGGCTATATCTCCAGTTTGCAGCATGGTACCGTCTCGAAACTTGCTGTGTGTACTTAGATGACCAATAGGAATGACCTGTAATTGTTTAAGCCCCTCTGTCTTCCAATTGGCTGGGCTTTAAACAGCCATAACTCCACTTCCCAACACATTACTGGTCTCAAACTCAGTGGGTGGTCCCACAGTCCCAACCGCTACACAATGTTGCACACAAATAGCGAGCTGCAGGCACACTTAAAATTTCTTCGAAATTTTCTTTTCTAGTGTTTTATTTGAACTCTATCTTCTAATTATTATCAGCTTTCCCTCACAAATAGTCGCCCTGTCCGGCTGTCCCCTATTTATCTTAATTTGTCATGATGATTTGTCCCATGAACGGGAAAGAAAAGCTCCATAAGAATTCACCGAGTCACACAAGGCTTGTTCGTCCCGCACATGAAGCTCTCATCACGGCATGAACAGCGGACAGTGGCTGCTGTCCGCCTGGAGCGAAGTCAAGACCCGCCACTCGCGACTGTAGAAAGTATGCTCGTGCGAGCTCTGTTTCAGAATGAATACAGCGAAATCAGTCTGTTCAATTACAAAAAATAACCCAACGTGTGATAGCATTCATATCGTTGGTCATGGTCGCTGACAAAGTTATGTATTTACTTTATTATTAGAGTACATAATATCGTAATTCCAACAGCCAATTCTCCATTGACTTGCATAGGGTCACCTGACGAAGATTCTATAAGTGACGCGCTGTTTTGGCTCGTGGCTCTCCGAGCTCGTTGGGCGGTGCTTCGGGAGTTGGGACCTTCTTCATACAGCTCCCAATATTAACCCTTTCAGGGTATAGTTGCATTGGCAAATATTTTCACAATTATGTCACAGTTCTTTTGACACAAAGTAGAGCCCGTTCTGTTACCTTTCCTTTAAGTTCTGACGAGACCCCAAACCCAGCAGAGTGTGAGTTCATCTTGTTGTTTGGCTTCCGTTTGAAGCCTAAGAAGCTTGGCTCACCCTCTCCTGCCCAGGGAACTTTACGCCGTTTCATATCAAGGAATAATGAAGATCGTGCAAGTTCCCTGACAGTCCAGTCATCACTGTTCAGCATGTTGGTCAGATGGGACAGTGTGGTGGCGTTATAAATCCACTCCACGTGTGGAACACCCAGACCTCCCTCCTGCTTGGACTGGAAAATAATGTCCCTGGTGGAGTGTGTGTTCAGTCCAAACCACTTCCTCACTACGGAAACCACTTTGTTGTTCAGTTCCCGCAGTGTTTTGCTCATGAGGTGTACGTTGGAGAAGAGATGTTGAATTCTCGACAGGGCCACCTGTCTGATGGCCTCCAACTTCATGAGCAATGGAAGGGGTGAAGCATCGATCAGTTCCAGCTTGGTGGTGAATTCTGTGACCATATACTCAACCTGCTCCTTCCACTCACCTGCTACATTGAATTTGTGCCCAACGTAGTTGTACGTCTCATGTAGGTCGTACACACAGATCGGTTCCGAGTTGATTGAACTCTGGATTTCTATCCATTTTAGATTAATACCAGCGACTCCCGCCACTCCTTCTCTGGTACAGAACTGCACATTTAGATTGTTTTATCTCCAGACCGGACCAGTCCAGGAATGTGTCAGTTCTAGAGAGCATGTCCTTGATAACGCTCTCCTCCCGAGAAGCAAGCTGCACATAATCTGCATAGCCTTGAATAGGATTGGGGGAAATCACATAACCACCTAATCCACTGGTTGATGGCGAGGACAAAAGTTATAGCGCTCCACGGGCAGCCAGTCTTAATGCCCACCTGGAGGGGGACGGGATCTGTGAGTTCTTTCCCACAGATAACCTGAATGAAGGAAGAGCTGTAGACATCCTTGATAATGTCAATGAACACCCGAGGTAGCTGGATTTCCTCAAGGGCGTGGATCATGACATTGTGGGGCAGGGTCCCCTTGCAAGATTCGTGTTTGAAATCATCAATCCCAGTTTTCAGGCAAAATATGTGTTCGTTCATGCCCTGTCTGTTAATGTAAGCTTTCTGTTTAGATGACAGGATGTTATTGTCCACTAGCCAGGGTAACGCGAGACAGGATACACTTCATAAACACTTTGTAGATGGTCGGAAGGAGAGAGATGTCCCTCCAGGTGGATGGATCATCTGGTATATTGTCTTTTTTGGGGTTTCGATGAATCGGTGTTTACTTGAGCCTGTGTGAAGTAGGAGGTGTCTGGAAAGTCACTAGGTTGAATTGGTGGAAGGCTACTCCAAGGGGTTAATGGGAGAGGATCATTGATTGACGTTTGGCTTTGACATTTATTTTCGTAGTAGTGCTGCACAGCTGTGACGTCACTGGGACAGGGGGGAGTGTCCGGGAATTCACTGTTGTTAAGGATTATCTGGATTGCCTTTGATCTTCTATACAGCCACAGAGAAGCAAGCTTATTCCTGCTCACCTTATTACTGTGGCGCTCCTGCGTTCTAATGCAGAGCTGGGGCTGCACTGTATCTCAGATGAAACACAGTTGCCCCTTGATCCAGACAGCAGCAGAGGATGCCGTCATCGGCTCAGGGAGCGGCTGATACAGGGGAAACTTTTTCAGGATCCGCGTAACATATTTCATGAACAGGAACCCGAGCTGTTTTCCCCGGTGACTCACTGTTGTAAAAACACCATTCTTAAAGAATACTCCGTACAGCACTCTGATCAGACGTATCCACTCTCCTGGGTCTCCGGAACAAGCGAATCGCTTCTCCTGCCGTGGCCTGGTGTTGAGTCCGGCTCTGAAGGCTCTCTCGCTGTCCTGGAAAGCAGCCCAAAGCTGCGGAGACAGCGGGCGATGATACACAGAGAAATCTGTGTTAAAAGACAATGCGCCCGGCAGGGCTGAGTCGGCACACTCCGGTAGTCGATAGACTCTCCCACTGAGCAGCGCTTGTTTGAAAGAGAGTTTCAGTAGAGTGATCAACAACATGATCAAAATGAGTTTTCTAAACTGTTGATGCATCATCTACATTAACGATGGTAGTTACAACGGGTGTGCGCGTGGGGCTAGATGTTCATCTGAGACCGTCTAGGTTTTTATATTACAAAAAACTGTGAAAAAGCTCCCGCAGTTTACCTGCGGCCAACCTGACGCCACCAGGGACACACAAACGCGATAATTTGTACAACATTAATATATATATATATATATATATATATATATATATATATATATATATATATATATATATATATATATATATATATATCACAGATCGCGGTTTTGACCGTTTTTTTATGGCCAAGACCGGAAAATAAAATTCCTCCCGGACATTCTGACCGATTGAAAAACCAATGGTCATTTATCATTATCGCCGTCTGCTCCTCATGCGCAGGCTGCCTCTATCTCTCTCTCTCTCTCTCTCCCTCTCGCTCGCCCGCCCTCCCTCTCTCTCTCTCTCGCTCTCTCGCTCGCTCGCTCGCCCGTCCGCTCTCCCCCTCTCTCTCTCTCTCTCTCTCGCTCACTCGCTCGCTCATTTCAGTGTCAGTTTGCGACACGCACGGCATGTAAAGCCATGGGAATTAAGGAATGCACGCACGGTCAGCAATCAACCCATATGAACAAACATTATACACTTGTTTGAAGTTCTTTATGAGGAGATGGAATGGAGACAGTAGGAAGAGCCTTTTCAACTCTCCTAAAGTTGCATAACATGCGCACGGACGCACTGTCTGTCTGTGTCACCACTCGACAGTGAGTATTGGATTCATTGCTGGTCAGATCAGATGAATCTATCAACCTTTCCTTATGAAGCAAATGAATATTCTTAAGTCAAGACATGGTATTGTAGGCCTACTGTTGGCATGAAAGATGATGACAGAAAGACCTTGTTGTGAAAGCAGTGTGCCACATGCAGACAGCCTGCGCGATTAGTCCAATAATGAATTCCCTTATGCGAGATTGAAGCGTTTTTTTTTCTTTCTTTCTTTTTAGCCTACTTTTTCATTCAATTCGTTTTCAGTCCCAACTATGCAGTGAGTAGGCCTAATAGACTACTTTAACTGTTGCTATTGGCTGTTTGTACACCTGCTTGTAATGTATGCATTAAAATGATTATGTCCGGTATTTTCTTCAGATGTCCGGTAAATTTGTATCATGCCGGTCGCGGTGACCGGCTGTTAAAAATCCTAGCGCGACCTCTGATATATATATATATATATATATATATATATATATATATATATACATATATATAAACACTCATCTTGTAGTTGCTATTAAAGGTGATACACCATGCATTTAAAAAGTATTTATGTCATATTGTTTATGTCCCAAAAACGTTTTTCAAAAGGTTTGAGGCTAAATTACCACTCCTGAATAGAGAGCCTCTCATTTTTGAATGGCTCTCAGAGCATTTTCAGCTACAGTACCACCTTTGGCCTGAACTGCACGATCACGCCTGCACGAAGCATGAATGTTGCATAACAAGGAAGCGAATGTGTTGCGCAACAGGATACAGGGTTTTTGTCCCGCCCCCTGTTTCCGGTTCCAGAACATCAACAAATAATGGCGGATTGGCGATCATACTTTAATTGTTTTATAGTATAGCGATTAAAGCATATTGACAACTCATCATACTCGTCATTAGCATAAAGGACACACTTATATAACTAATTTAACTTGTCATTAGCAGTCAGTGAGTTAAAAAAAAAGGTTGTTGTCCTTGTTGGTGACAACATGTTGTGGGGCTTCAACGTTGATTTGTTTTAAGTGGTGATTGTAATGAAATATTACATTTCTTCTTTGCTTGTCAGCTGTGCCTCATCCAGAGAAGACCATGGCATCAGACCAGGTAGGTGTACTGGCTAATAGCAACTCAAAATACGGTGTCATTATAACAATTTTTGCATATTGAAAAACATAATAATACGTGCTACTCATGTCTATAGGGCTCGTCTGTGTACATATTGGTCGCCAACAAGGTGAAACTTGTCAAGTGGTTTGGCTCAGATAAACACATTGTACAGCACGCCTGGGCTGATGAAATTCTTGAAAGAAGAGTCTATGCACAACTGATGAATACAGCACAGCCAGAAGATGTTATGATTAAACTTATTGACACTGTGACTAATAAAGGAGAGGAAATTTCATCTCAGTTCCTAAAACTTCTTAGAAAAACAGAGATTCTCGACACATATCCACAACTCAAGGAATGGAATTCTTCTTTTGCGCTGCCAGGTAAAAAAAAAAAAAAATCATAATAATAAAAAATGGCTGATTCTTTATGCCGGATGGGTGTAATGTCTACTTACTTTGATTGCACAATTCATTGAAAGTATGAAAAGTTTTGATTTTAGTCTCATTTGGTCAGCTATTGCACCTTTCAACATTAAAAACGGACATTAACAAAATTAAAATGAGTACACTGCATTCTCTCTTCCACAGGACCATCTGAACCAAAGATCACAAACAGCCTTTCTGTTCGAGGTACAGACTCACTCTCTTTACAAAATATCCATAATTCCAGATATAGTATTATTATCATCAACATTGGCCATCTTCTTCAGTTTCAAAGTGCTTTATTGGTAAAGCACAATACAAAAGTGTTTTTCACACTTATACAAGCTTAAATTAATAGCCTAAGTATGTTTTCAATATAAACCCTGTAGCAACTCAATGTAATAAGGGCTCCTAATGTAATAAGGGCTCATAATGTAATAAGACAATTTTAATAAAAACTCATAATGTAATAATCATCTCATAATGTAATAAAAAACGAGCGCATAACGTAATAATGGATTTTTCAATAATGTAATAATGTGTTACATCAAGAACCTCCAAATAGGAGGCTCATAATGTAATAAAACTTCATAATGTAATAATGTATTTTTTATTACATTATGAGCTGATTATTACATTATGAGCTTTTATTACATTTTAATTATTACATTATGTGCTTGTTCTTATTACATTATGAGCTGATTATTACATTATGAGTTTTTATTACATGTTTTTATTACATTATGAGCCCTTATTAAATTATGAGTTGCTATACACCCTGCCAACTTTGTTGATGAAGAATGGAGCAACTATCTGCTAAACATGCAGCTAATGAATACATATGGGGATCATTTAGCTGTACAAATAGCATCCACAATGTTCAGCATACAGTTCGTGATTGTATCGACACTGGGTGTTGATGCAACATCGATAATATCCCCATGTGGTCAGTATGACGATAGTCTGCCATTGCTAGTTCTGGGCCACTTTGCCGAACAGGCATTGACACTACCTGCCCCCGGCAGGTAAATACAACTTTGGGGCAGGGGAAGTTTGCTTTCAGGTTGCCCAACCGTGTGAGTGCTCATTTGAGAGGGGACACGACCGTCTATAAACACAACACGAGATAGCTGTCTAAACACCTGAACGTGGCCATAAAAAAATATATAAAATGTGCCTCTTAGACCTTAGTGTCAACCCGACCGTGTCAAATCGACCGGCTTCATCGAGAATCATATGCTTGCATTTCCTGTAGAGAGAAGTTGTATAGTTTAATTGATATTAATTTATTGAACTTATAATGGGAATCGAAAAGTCTCCCGCTCAAGTATCTTTTTCTCTGAAACTGTAAGGCTTACAGTTACAACACTTGGAGGGGCGATTCATAATAATTACGAGAATTAAGTAACAAATAATTATATCAGTCGGCCTCATGGTGGCGCTATAAAAGCCCACTTTATGTTTCGGCCTATAACTCTTGAACCTTAGGTCGGAAAATGTAAATGTATTTTTGATGGAAAGATTTTTATATTCCATATGAATAGACAGTTTCCCCAAAATTATTGAATTCACTCCCACACGATAAATGAGACCACACAGTGTAAGTCAGTTTTTTCTCTTACTGCATATTAAATCAATGAGCATACAAAATAGATGTCCAGTGGTACAGTACAATAAACATGTTTCTCTTTTCTTTCTCAATCTGAATCTCCATACAATGTAACATCATTTCACAAATATACTTCAGTAGGCACAGGGAAAATAGATTTGTCAAGCCTTCATTGGACAGTTAAACATAACAATGGATCATGAGATGGTGTCGTGATCAGAAGCCAAGGATGTAGAATGTTTTGGCTTTTCATTATGCAGTGTCCTGGACACTTTGACATTTCTCTGGTCATTCTCTCTGTCCCTGTAGTGGGGCAGATTCTCGTCACGTGCATTAGTTAGTTGATCAAACCAAAATAACCTTGTCACTTTTAACACTGAAGTTGGTGTTTTAAATATAATAGATATTAAGATGTAATTTCACTATCAATTTTGCCCGGCATCTCCCCATATAGCGGACCATTTGCGTCAAGATAGATTTTCCGCCATTTTGAATTGTCTTCAAAACACTTTTTGTGTCTAGATCTACAAACATGTCACATTGCAACGTATTGTGAGCTTGTAAATCTGCTATTTTCAAATAATCAATGCATAAATGGTTTAAACCGGTCACACTGATTATGCTATTTTCTGTTTTCAAAACATCTTAAAGAATAAAAGTATTTGTTTAATTATAACTACATTTTAATTTGTGGGTACTTGACATGACATGAAAAGGTTTGAGAACAACTGGTCTAGAACAGATAAAAAGGATGCCACGTGACATCACTTCCTGTACTGACAGTCAGACAAGCTACGAGATTTCTCAGGGTATAAAAGTCCATATATGGTCATTCCCAGAAAAAGAAAAAAACCTTTTATGCCCATATATGGAGATTTCTGATGTCATAAATCCCAGGCTGAAAATGAGAATGTTAAGGTACACCATTATGCCCATATATGGAGATCCACAGGCATCAAACCAAGGCCATAACTCCCCAAGGCCCTGCTTGGCATTACTAATTAACGTACGTTTTATGCCCATATATGGAGATTCCTATATTGTCAATATTAAGGACATTATTAAGGATATTATGTTATCAATATTAAGGACATATATGGGAATGCCCATATTTGGCAATGTCCATATATGGGCATGTTTTGACATAACATAACATGAAGGGGTCTCCATATATGAGTAACTCGTCCCATATACATCACTGGCCAGATGGCCAAGAATTGGCACGACCTCGAGGTCGCATGTCACCCTGAGGTTGCAAGTCACCCTGAGGTGTCTTACTAGTAAGGCACTCAATCAACAACACCTACACCAGCAACGCTTGGAAAGAGAATGCACATTTTAGAGGGAAATAGTAGACTATTTCTCATCCACTGACTACTACAGTGATATATTATTACAGCATCACTGCACACCTTTTACTATTGTTACAGTATGTAGGCCAGGGCATATCTTCAACCTTATTTTCTCATTGAACTATAATTACTTGTTAATAGAATGTAAACTATAAAACTCTCATAGCATTTTTCACAGCCTTTATGCATTAATGCTGTTTCAAATGATACAACAATGCAGGGGTTCCATACAGAAGCTATAATGTTAGATTACTGTATATGTAGCCTATGGGATATAGGCTTTATAAAACATCTGGCTGTGCTCTCATCTTGCACATTCATTGGAGCCATCTCCACCATTCTATTTCCTTGAGAATATACTTATTTTCACCTAGAAGTACTTCATGTCCATATCTAACAAGTGTTGTGTTAGGTAGGCAATTCAAAAACATGTTGTCCCATCAACTAGCTCTGATGCCCATACTGTATGACTCCAGGGGGTCCTGTGTTGGCAGTGTCTGATTTTCTTCTTCTGAACATCGTATGAAAATGTAAAGAGACTTGTGGTATCCTACATATGTCTGAGTTCCAACGGTATCTAGAACAATGAATGGATGTGTTGAAACAACCAGGGTTTTATGCCAAAGGAACTAGCCTCCATGTTAATTCACTGCATGCTGACAAAAATAACCTGGTTGTTACAACCCATCAATGCATTTTGTCACAGCATCAGAACAATAGACATCTGTAGGTTACCATTACTGCCTTTACATTTTTCATACAATACCGAAAAAAATATCTTTGTATATTCTTGATACGGGGTGTGTGTGTGTGTGTGTGTGTGTGTGTGTGTGTGTGTGTGTGTGTGTGTGTGTGTGTGTGTGTGTGTGTGTGTGCGCGTGCGTGCGTGCGTATAAATATTGAACAAATGGAAAGTACTGTATAAACAACAGCTTTTTTTTTTTTTATTAGTAACCGTAACAGTTTGGGACATCTGTCTGTCTTTCTGTTATTCTCTCTCTCTCTCTCTCTCTCTCTCTCTCTCTCTCTCTCTCTCTCTGTATGAATGATGTTTTTGTTTTATCATTTTAATGTTCTTAATGTTTACTGTCTTCTTTTCTCATCATCAGATTTCCATCGTCCCAAACACATCATGGACCCCACTACAGCAAGCAGTTCAACAGAAAGGTGATATTAGTGTGGTTGCAACCAGACTATTAATAGCCATATGTCAATCAACCGGCTTCATCGGGGATATTGTGTGCTTGCATTTTGCTAAGACATAATGTTGTATACTTGCATTTATATGAATGTATTAGTGAATACATTTCCTCCATTGACTTGAATGGGAAAATGCAAAAACAATTTTGTATTCTCTCTGTTTCAATTCTCAGGAATCTGTCTCTATTCATTCCCTGTAAGTTTAAACATTTTAGATAAATTATATAATAGACAAATAGAATAATTATACCAAATAGAATTACAGGGAATGAATTAAGACCCCCATAGGGGATGTAGAAACAAAGCCTACAGGTGGATGCTGGGGAGGTGGTGGGATTACAAAACATCAGCAGCAGATAACAGCAGACAGTGAGCAACAGCGAGCAGAACAGAGCGACCGCACACAGCCAGGAGAGAAGCCAGATTGAGCAGTAGGCAGAGGGATTTAAATACCCGCCCTGATCAGGTGAAAAGATCATGTGACTGATCACCTGATCAGGGAGGCATGCCCCCTGCATGAAATAAGCTACGCAAGCTCTACCTCATTAATGATAATGAATGACATTCATATTTTCCCACTTGGGTCCCCCTCACACGCCCAACCCCCCTCGACCTACCGTAAATGGATTTTATAAGTATCAATGTTGTTGTCATCTTTCACCAGAACCATTAGAAGAAGCAGCAAGGAAGACCTAAAGATTTGGAACCTACTGTCACGCAAAGTATGTTTATTTACACACCACACTAACTGAAGACCAGAGTTCAGTGTTTAAATACATTAGTATTGTTTGGTGTCAGGCTTAATCGCCTACGTTTTTTTCGCCTACATGGATTTGGTCTTTTCGCGTGGCACTTTCGCCGTGGAGGAGAGTGTTTTCACCTAACCTGTCTGGCCATTTCGCCGCCGTTGAAGAGCCATTTCGCCTACGCTCAATTCTGCTGTCAGACTGTCCATGGTTCCATTACCCCTTTGTCATTTACATATTATATTGACTGTGACAGTGGTGTCAAACGGCAGGGGCGTCATTTGGGCCTCCAGGGTGTTACCTTGGCAACATCTTAGCATTTCTGAGCATTTAGAAAAAGAAAGTAAGTCTCTAGCTCATTCCTGTCAAGAGTTATGATTTTTTAAAGAATTAATACTGCTCACTGGAGTCTAGGTTTTACACAGTGACCAGGTGGCGAAAATTTAGTTGATTGATTGGAATGTTAAGTGATCAGCTCTTTCTCTCTGGTTGTCTGGCTATGAATATACCTGTACATACCTGCAATATCCAAACTGTACTCAAAGATTACTTGTATTAGGCTTGAAAATTAATGATGTTAAGAAAATAACTATTTTTTCAAGATTTTGAAAAATAATAATTAAAAAGGGGTTTAAAATGTAAAAATATAAATGTTAAGTATTATTAGGCTATTCACTGATATTCCCGTATTGCTATTAAAATAATTATTGTCCTGCATCAAACATAATGTTTTGTAGCCATTTAGAAATTATAGCAGAGATTATCAAATGGTTTATTCTTATTGGCACTTCTTAAACAAATATCTCTCGTACCAAACTGTGATACCAATAATGAAAGGGCAAATGTCAAACTAAGCCTATGGGAGTATTGTTTTTAATAATAAAACATTATATAAAAACTGTATGTGTGTGCATACCAAATAGTAACTATACAGTTATCTGCATCTCCTTGTTAAGACTGTTGTTTGGGGAATAAACACCCAAAACTGAAATAAAAAACATCCAAAACAGGATAAAACCCGACATTTTTCACACGCGTGGACAAACTCCATTCCTTGCAACACCCTAGATATTGGTCAAATTACGCCTCTGTCAAACAGTCACCATTACACACGGCTATCCTATGAACTCCATAGGACTCAGTCAGTCCCTCAGAATGTCCATGTTTGCCTCACCTGTCTGCTGTCGGTGACCATTACACTATCCTATGCACCGCTCTCCCCCCCCCCCCCCCCCCCCCCTCTCTCTTTCTGCGTCTTTTGTGTGAGGGACGCTGCGTGCATATACGTACACAGCTGCAGGGATGCATTTATTTTAACAAGCGCATGTCATCTCTGGTCGAATCCCGCACCAATTGACAAATATTAGAGGCAGAAATTGTGAAAATAGCTGATCTACATGCTCACCCCAGTTAAAATATGCACTGCACCTGCATAGGGCATATAACCATGCAACCATGCGCTTCACACTGCATATTTCCCATATGGCTAATTAATTCTTTGGACGCACCTGACCTGATTCCAATAACTATATGTATTGATGTGATTACTATGGAGTGTATTATGTGCATAGCCGTGTAATGGTCACCGTTTAACAGGTAACACCTGTCACAATCAATATAATATTTAAATGACAAAGGGATAATATGCAAACATGGACAGTCTGACAGCAGAATTGAGCGTAGACATACAGATTACAGCTTTGGAATCAGGTGCGTCCAAATAATAATTAGGCTAATTAATTGATACGTGCACTGCGCAAATAGGCAGTGTTGGGTAGCGTTACTTTTTTGAGCGGTGGTCACAACGCTCCTATACGTGGCCGTGTGTGTGGGTATGTATGTCTGTCTGTATGCGTCCGTCCGTGTCTGTAGCCTGCAGTAACCTTTTCTGACCACACATGTTAAGGGAGGGGCGCAGTTGTTCAGACTCACATTCACACACACACGCACGCACGCACGCACGCACGCACGCACGCACGCACACACACACACACACACAGCCTCCACCACTCAGTTCACACAAGTGTGATTTTTTGGTAATATATACTGATTACATGTTACCTTGATTTTAAAGTTACATTTCGTTACACATTTCGTTATATACTTTTTGGTAAAAAAAAATTAAACTGAGATAGATTGAGATATAAACCAGGCATTTGATAGTTCTCAGTATTGCATACATTTTAGTGTGTGTTTTCCCTTCAGTTGTTGAAATGTTGTGGAATTTAGTAGCTTACTAGGCTAATAATCATTCTAAACACCTGGGCACGCTGACTCGCTGTGCGCAATGGTTTCCAGGCACTCCAATCCACCCGACAGTGCCTGGCTCAGGCATGTACATACACGCGTAGACATCAAAGGGGGCTTGAGCCCTGCCTCAGCCCCTGCCTCTCTAACATGTCAGCCCCCTGCCTCTCTAACATTCTCTGCACGTCCTGCGTATATGTGCCGTTCTGTGCGGGGAAGCAGCAGCGCGCAGCCACAGAACTTGATAGGAAGGCTGAAGGCACAGGAGGTAAACCTGGGTCCCACGACAAAAATCCGTACCATATTGGCTTAAAACGAGACGATGGGACCCTGGTTGGTAACGCGGAAAGTAACGCAGTAATGAAGTTATCATTATAATAATATATTACCGATTCTTTTTCAGTAAAGCGTTATATTAGTGATTACCGCATTTCGGTAATATGTTAGTAATATGCGTTATGTTACTAACGTGCGTTACCCAACACTGCAAATAGGTCATGAGTCATGATGTCCCGATATACATCATAGCATTTGATTTTGAAGATTATAGGCCTACTGCTGTTACAGTATGCTTTATGGTGAAGAAGGTTTGTAAAATATAGTCTATAGGATATGCAGCAAAATTGTTCTGGAGGGAGGCGCGCAGATCAACCCCGCAAGCATAAACTTTCTGTGTCTGGTTCTGGTGCGCTCTCCTCTGCTCTGTGCCAAATTCTGTCTGTCTGTCTACCTGTCTGTCTGTCTGACACACAGACAGACATGTGGCAGCCCGGCCAGATAACCCCTATTGTGACAGAACATTTTTTTTTTCTTCATAATAAAATAAATAAAAAAAATTGGCTAAATATAGTTGAACAGGATAAACTTTCATTCTACATTTCTGGACAAATAGCCAATGTAATAGTAACACATTTATATAGCACCTTGCATAAGTTACAAAGTGCTGTACAACAATAAAAAAAAATATAGCATAACCTACAGGAGGGGGGAAATGCGTGGTGAAAATGGCTGATCTACAAGCTCACAACGTGACGCAAATGCGACGTGGTGTGAGCTTGTAGATCAGCTAGTTTCTGAGTTTTAGTCCCTTTTTGCCGGTCTTTTAGTCTGCGTATCAAGAACGCACTATAGGTGTGTTTTTTATATAGGCCTATAAATAAACAGTGACTGACGGGGGCTGTAGGTGGGTAAAACGGCATTCATTAGCTTTTATCAAACTACAATACAAGCCCAGCATTTGTTCTGTCTTTGCTGCCTGTATCAACGCGAGTGAGTGTGCGCTCTGCAGAGGTGTCAATTGGGTATGGCAAGCTATGGCAGCTGCCATACCTTGGCTACAGGGGGACATAATAAAATGTACTTTTCATCGTGCCTTTTGCTAAGGTATGGCAACATGACTGGTGTCACACCAGTCATGTTGCCATACCTTAGCTTTTTCTGAACTGACGCCACTGGCGCTCTGAGCTGCCCAGTCTGTGCTCTGCATGCGCCTCAAAGAGAGGACGCATCAGAGAGAAATTACATTGTGCTTTAGGAGGACCGGGTTGTGGACTTTTTGCCCAGTGCAAGGCCCTAATGATTCCAATAGTTCTAACTTCTAATCTGTATTAATGTGATTTCTATGGAGTGGCAGTGCATAGGATAGCCGTCACCGTTGTTTGACAGGTAACACCACTGGCATGCAGACATGGACAGTCTGAGGGTAGGCGAAATAGCTCTTCAACAGCGGTGAATTGACCAGACAGGCCTGGTGAAAAGGCTCTCCTCCACGGTGAAAGTGCCACGCGAAAAGACCAAATGTGTTGTGGCGAAAATGTTATAGGCGAAGACCGTATTGTTTATGAATCAGGGTTGGGACTAGATAAGCAAATCATAACTCTCGGACAGAGACCAGCTATCTAGATTGTTTTTTATAAATCAGTGCTATTGAACACCCTTTACTATTTATGTTTTACAAATATTGAACCAATGAAAAGTATTAAACCTCTTAACTCCACTTGAACTACATGTGCCTATATGTAAATACAGGTAATGAATCCAAATATGTTTTAGAAACGGTGCATGTATAATTGTACATTAGATTTAGGGAGTCTTACTGGTACTATTCGCTAATGAATATGGTTAAACTTGTGTTCAGTCTCTTCACAACCAAAACATTAAGAGAATGAAGCTGAGATGTTATCATCCTCTGTTTGTACCAGGCCTCAACCTTGGGGCCACTTGAGGAACGCATCTTGAAAACTCTCGATAAGCTCAAAGACTTTGAGTTTGAGGGCTTCAAGTTTCATCTGCGATGCCCCGAGGTCCTTGAAGGCCTTGATCCAATCCCAAAGAGAAAGAAGGAGGACAGGAGGACCATTGCTTGTCTGATGGTGCGGAGCTACTCCAGTGATGAAGCTCAGAAGATCATATGGATCATTCTGAACAACATCCACAGGATTGATCTACTGGACCAAGGTAGGAGGAGACAAGTTAACAATATATTAAACACAATTACAGGATATTGTAATTGGAGACGAGAAGAGGTACGTAGCGTTGTTCTGACGTCCCATTAATCCGACGGTACCTAAGCCTAAACCTAACCTTAACCCTAACCTCAGTAAAACTACTAAACCTAACCTTAAAGGTCTTATGACATCAATTTCATTATTTTTTATTTTGAGTGTTTCCTGACCTCAATTATTATTATTATTATTATTATTTTCTAGGCTAGTGAGTTCATTTGCCTCTGGACGTACGCATCATCATCCAGGGGAGGGTTTAGTTGTAGGGGAGGGTGAATTCCCCTACCACATCAACCCATCAACAACAAAAGTGATGCATGGTAAATGGTGCATTGGACTGATACCAACACAATGTAAAGTAACAGCAAAGGTGATACACCCTCCCCAGTGGTGTGATCTGGATTTTTGAAGTGGCCCTCTAAATTCATGACGTCACGTGCACGTCACGTGCGCGCGCATGTGTGCACGCATGCCTGCCGCTCAGTGCTAGTTGAAATACTGTATTCAACACACAACATTTTTAATGTAATTATATTTCTTATTATTTAGTTACATTTTTAATTTGTTGTTTTTATTTTAGTTTAAATTTTCCTTTAAGTTTTATATAAAATAACTTTACATAGACTCACCCACACAGTATGCTAGCTCCTTTCTCTCCCTCCGCTCTAAGCAGCTCTGACAAAATTAGTGATTAAAACTCTTTATTTCAACACACTGCTTCGATTTTCTTCCACGCTTGAGAAGTAAACAGATGAGGGACCTTTACTCTTTGGATAGGATGTTCACAAAAGGTAAGTTCGCAAATGGTGGAGCTTCCCCGCAACGGACCAATTGTGGATTGACAAGAGTGAGGAACCTCATCTCTGAGCCTTTTCTCTTCGCAGAAGAGTAAGCCTGGCTACGCGAGGCTATCTCGGAGCTGCATAGCGGAGGGAGAGGTTCCTAAGGGAGCTTAAAGTCTGCAAAGAATGCTAGGCGAACGACCCGAACGTCCTACTGGCCGTAAATACAAGTGTAAATGAGGACGTAGGTGAGAACTGCCTACCCAAGTAGGCCTAGTGTTATGCAAAACAGCCAGGTATAGTCAGGTTCAGTATGTTACTAAAGGTTTATTCGTTGGATTTTTTTGGAGATTTGTAAAACTATACATTTTTGGAATCTTCAGAGCATGGGGAATCCAAAAATCTTTGTTGGCATTTGCACGGACATGTGCAAAGCCGCCAATTTGGACGTTCAAAATGGCCGACATAAAATACATAATTTGTGCTATCTTGGCTTCTAGACAACCTAGAAACGTAATTAAACATGCCAATCCTATGTTTTCTGGGTCAAGGAATCGAATGAGTGAATGGTGGATGTAAAATGTTCTGGACCCCCACCCCCTTTCTGGGGGTTATCTATTTTGGGACCTCCCAGAACAGTACGCCAGCCAGTTAATGTCCGATTTTCATAATATTAGAGTTGTTTTGTAGGTTTTAAAACATCCTGAGTTCATTTATTAGACTTTTAAAGCAGCCAGAATAACCTTTCTGACTTTTGGTTGGGGTCTTTCCTCACCTGGGACCCCCGAGACAGACCCCTGAGCCTATCTCAGTAATCACTCTGCTCCTGCTCCAGAACAATGTTAAATTAGATAATCATTTAAGCATAAAAGCTGTTGTAGCTGGGCTCTGAAAACAAAAATGAGTAGTAGCAAATACCTCGGGGGGGTCCGGGACCCCGGGGGGTCCTCAGAGTTACTACAGGGGGCCCGCCAAATATTGATGGGATCTTTTTTTTCTTTTTTCTTTTTATATTTGAAACTGAAAATTTGAATGTTTTTATGTGTCCTGGGTTTATTGCAACCATAGGTCGCAGTTTATTATCAGAACCGTCACATCTTGACCGTATCTGTCGCTCTGTCTGGACGGGTAACACTTGTCTTTTTTGCTGATTGACTCTCACACTCTGACATCCCACTCTGACAACACTCACTGTGATGTCAGGGGAACCAAATCCCCTTTATGCCCATATATGGAGATCCCTGTGATGCCAGGGGAACCAAATCCCTTTTATGGACAACTAGGTAGTCCATAATCCGGCAACAGCTCACAGCTGTGAAGCCGGGAGGAGTTCAGATTGACAATCAGGTTCACAGGAGGGGAGGTTGGCGATCAAAGTGTGGTAGAACAGGGGAAGGGCAAGGGCCAGACCCAGAATTTGACATAATGAAGGTATGCAGAACAACATGTCCATTTATTGCACAGCACTCACACTGACAACACAACACACACACACGCAGACGCACACACACACACACACACACACACACACACACACACACACACACACACACACACACACACACACACACACACACACACACACACACACACACACACACACCTCTTTGTTATTGTCACCCCAAAACCCTCACCCTATGCTCTTGAAGAGCCCATGGTCAATTATGCCCAAAAGGATTCACTATAATGGAGTCATTTCAGACATGCAGGATCTATTTGTCTTCATCACTGTCATCTTCAATGTCCAACCTAATAGTGTTGACAGTGTCTCCACCATAGCATAGAGTGAAAGGCAGGTTATTTGAGCAGCTGCACCGTCCCTTGCAAACTGCTTTGCAGCCATATTTGATGAACTCAAGTACTGCGTTTGGAGCAGGGAGGGCAAGACACCTGACTGGAACATACCCTCCACTCTCTGAATTCCATCTATTTTCTTTGATTGGTGGAAGCTCAAAGCAATTTATCAGGTATGATTTATCCCACATTGTGACATAGTTGGCACAGAGGATTCTGTGGTAGCAGTGCAGCACAAGTTGGAGGTAGCCTCTCACCCTTCAAGTTCTTTGACAGAAATAGTTCCCATCTGAGTAATCGCAGGGTTGTTGGATCTTTTGAACCGTAAACATGGCATGCAAAATGCTCCAAAGACTGCAATGTTGAATAAGCTTGGGAGGAATAGAAACCTTGCCTAGGTCCTTGAAGTGGTTAATGGCTTGTATTGGTCAACATCATCAGGCTTCAAGTAGGCATTGACCCATGTCTTTTTGGAGATTCCAACAAATGCTCTTCCCCAGCCAGCACCAGAAAAATTGTGTAGGCCAAGGAACCCTTGACATTTGTGACACTTGAAATCGCTCGAATATATCTATTTCCTTTTTTTCAGTAACAGCAGGAGGACATAGGTGTTGGGTCACCAAACACATACTGTCTTGCAAAGCACCATAAGCTGCAGAGGCAAGGACTTGATGAGGAATCAGGGTATCAGCCTCTTCATGTGTGTGCACTTCCACAAAATCATGTCCCTTGATGAAGGTATCGTATTATGATGACTACTTTGTCATACTTGACAAATTGCCCCAAGCTTCGATCAATTGAAGAATAGATGGCATTTAGAGAGTGGAGGGTATGTTCCAGTCAGGTGTCTTGCCCTCCCTGCTCCAAAGTCAGTACTTGAGCTCATCAAATGTTGCTGCAAAGCAGGCTGCACTCCTCCCTGCACATGCTATGGTGGAGACTGTCAACACAATTTAGGGAGGACATGTAGTGAATCTCTTTGGGCATAATTTACCATGAGCTCTTTAAGAGGATAGGTTGCGGGTTTTGGGGTGATGATTAACAAAGAGGTGTGTGTGTGTGTGTGTGTGTGTGTGTGTGTGTGTGTGTGTGTGTGTGTGTGTGTGTGTGTGTGTGTGTGTGTGTGTGTGTGTGTGTGTGTGTGCGTGCGTGCGTGCGTGTGCGTGTGTTGTGTTGTCAGTGTGAGTGCAGTGCAATAAATGCGCACGTTAGTCTGCACGCCCAAAGTGAGAAGTTGCAAAACCTTAATTCTTGCAATCCCTGCAGTAACACCTGTCAACCATAACTGTCTAACACAAAAATGTTATAAATAATACTGAGAATAATAATAAATCATCGAAGTACAATACATAAACCCAGGATACATAAAAACAAAGTTTCAAATGTAAAAAAGAAAATCCTTCCCCATCAAGATTTGGCGGCCCCCTGTAGTAACTCTGAGGACCCCCCAGGGGTCCCGGACCCTCTGAGGAAGACCCCTGGTATTTTGCTAACCCATTTTTGTTTTCAGAGCCCAGCTACAACAACTTGTATGCTTAAATTATTATCTAATTTAACATTGTTCTGGAGCAGGAGCAGAGTGATTACTGAGATACTGTAGGCACAGGGGTCTGTCTGGGGGTCCCAGGTGAGGAAAGACCCCAACCAAAAGTCAGAAAGGTTATTCTGGCTGCTTTAAAAGTCTACTGAATGACCTCAGGATGTTTTAAAACCTACAAAACAACTCTAATATTATGAAAATCAGACATTAACTCTTTGAGTGCCACCCCGTTCACCACTAGAGGGCGCCCAGTGGCCATAGAAAATCCCATAGAGATATGCTGGTATATGCAGAAGCCCTGCAGCCATGACTTGCCTGAACACTTTCCTTTGTGCATGTACAGGAAGAGGATGAAGTTAGCTTGAAGTTAGCTATTGGTTACCAAGCATTTTAGAAGCCTTATTTTCGTCAACTTAGCCATGATTAAACCTTGCACACCTCATGCATGGGAAAAAAACAGAGAAGAATGAGCTCTAAAAAATCCAATGCAATCCTGGATTGCATTGAAGTGGATTTGTGCAGTTTGTTCACAGCTTTCAAACAAAAAAATCCGATTGGAAATCCGTTCAGGCATTCTTGAGATAATCGCCATTATGTTTTACATGTTATGTAAACAAACATGGCTGCCCTGTATGTTAGATGGGGTTGTATGGGGGTGGAACATGCAAAATCGCGATTGAAATCATGTTCACTAGATTTGATGGGGTCCAAAAAAAAATTAAAAAAAAATTTTTTTTTCAATTTTTTTTTTTTTTTTTTAATATCCCGAACATGTTCGGGATAGGCACTCTGGTATGCGATAATATATCCCGAACATATTCGGGATAGGCACTCAATGAGTTAATTGACTGGTACTGTTTTGGGAGGTCCCAAACTAGATAACCCACAGAAAGGGGGTGGGGGTCTGGAATATTTTACACCCATCATTTACTCAGTCGATTCCTTGACCCAGAAAACATAGGATTGGCATGTTTAATTAGGTTTTTAGGTTGTCTAGAAGCCAAGATAGCACAAATTATGTATTTTATGTCGGCCATTTTGAACGTCCAAAATGGCGGCTTTGCACATGTCTGTGCAAATGCCAACAAAGATTTTTGGATTCCCCATGCTCTGAAGATTCCAGAAATGTATAGTTTTACTAATCTCCAAAAAAAGCCAACAAAAATACATAGTGGACCTGACTAGTAGGGGATTGAAGTGTTGACTGCACCGTCACACACTGTCTGATGCACCTGCATCTTTTATTGTCAGTGTTGTGTTTTCTACTGCTCTTTTTACTGCATTGTATGTTTTGTTGCTTTTTTGTATCTTAGCCTTTAGTGTATTTAGCTGTGATTCTCTGTACAGCACTTTGTAAACTCTGTTTTTAAAAATGTGCTATATAAATAAAGTGGATTGGATTGGACACATAGACATACAAATATCTGTGGTCACACAACTTGACGACGTGCTTGCACGCACATGTGCGTACATGTGGGGCGTGCGTGTGTGCAGCTTGATAAGTCTGGGCTCGCCGAGCCCGATCTCACCCCTGACCCTCCCTTACAACCACAACCTCCCCTGGATGATGATGCGTACATCCATAGTAAAATTTCTAACCCTAACCCTAATCAAAGCCAAGTTTGAAGTGAGCGGTGGTGTGCGTGTGCGAGCGAGCGAGTGAGTGTGTAAGAGTATGTGTGCATGCATGCGTGTACATTTCAAGGCTGCTCAACAGCACCTCTCTGGTCACCCAGCGGTACTCAGGCTACATACAGACATACAGACAGACAGGCATACAAGCACGCACGCATGCATACACACACGGCCACGTGTAGGAGACGGTGTGACCACCGCTCCAAAACACTGAATGTTGAAAAGGTCAGATTTTTTGGAGTAATAGAGGTCAGGAAACATGAAAAAACCCTAAGAATAAAAAAATAAAAAATCTGATTTCACAAGACCTTTAACTCTAATCAGTGGTGTGATATGATCTGCATGCAGCTTGAAAAGAATGGGGACGTCGTACCTCTGCACTCCTATGGCATCTCACCCCTGACTCTAACCCTAACCTCAGTAAAACTATGCCTAAACCTAACCCTAATCTCAGTAAACCATGCCTAACCCTAAACTCAGTAAAACTTTGCCTAAACCTAACCTTAACCCTAACCTCAGTAAAATTATGCCTAATCCTAACCCTAACCCTTTACTGGTCCTACATCATATTGAAACATTTATAAGATAACTTTCCAACTGATGTCCAATTTTTAATACTGGAATAGACTAGGCATGATTTCTGAAAATGTATAGTGCTGAAGGCAAATCGGGTTAATTTATGACACGTTTTCTATAATTATGTGGTGCTGAATCCAAATGTAAGGAGTACCAATACCTCAGATTTGACTAAATAGGTGGAAAAATATTCAAATCAATATTGTAGTTTAGAAGGTAGAAACTTGCTATTTAGTTCAAAATGTGAGGAAACTTCCTGAAACTCATATGGTGACATTGTTTCATGTCCCCCTAGCACAGGTGTGGGCAACTTTGATGATGGCGAGGGCCGCTATATTTCCACCTTCACTCCAGAGGGCCACATTGCATATTGCTACGTCCTACCTTGTCATTCTAGTATCTCATACTACAAGCTCATGTACAAGCTCAAAACTCATCGCAGCGCGATGTGTTTTGAGCTCGTAGATCGGCTATTTTTGCTTCTCTTGAATTGGATTCCTGAAAAAAAATTGTTCTTTTTTCATTGGAATCCTGAAATGTAACATTTTGATTTAATTTCAAACGCATTTAGTTTTATACTCATGTAACTTTATGAACCTAAATACAAATACATTGGACATGAAAAAAAAAAGTTTAATACTACTATACTAGTAATAAGTAACTACTAATATAGACTGACGGAATTAAAGTTGGTCATGTTTGGAATTATAACAGTTGAAATCAATATCAATATTCTGGTATTAACCTGCAGGCTGCATTTGGCCCCCGGGCCGCCAGTTTCCCATGTATGCCCTAGTAGTTTGGTTAAATATTCTTATTAGTGAACACACACACACACACACACACACACACACACACACACACACACACACACACACACACACACACACACACACACACACACACACACACAGGTCCCGGCCAATCACATGTGCCCCCCCCCCCCCCCTCTTTTAATACCCCATTTGGATAATATGATTAGTACACTTTACTGCCAGCTTTATTTATGTATCTCTCTGTGCCAGGTTTTTAATTACTTTTGAAAAATTATGGAATAAATATTTTTTATCAGATCCAGCCATCGATGGTGCACATTGTTCGATAATCCCAAAATTATGATAAAGTTACATCATGTTGAATCTGGCCTGCTCCAGACATTTTTTTGAGCGGTGCAAACCACTCCTATGTCCTGCTTTTTTACCAAAATTATGATGTCACTAATGATGATGACATGAGTTAGCTAGACCAATGAAACACTTCGATTCTGTTGATTTGTCCATGATGTCACAGGCACACAGACACCCGATTGGTTCACCCTGATTTAGAACGCATTTAGGCTGGAGAAAATACGTCATAAAAAACGATGTCATAGACACGGAGGCACTCGATTGGTTCAGCCTTTAGGCCAGAGAAAATAAACATGGTGACCAATAAAATGCTTACTTGATTATGAATTGACCAAACTGAACAGACCAATGAATTTGAATTAAAAATTTGTATTAAATGATTATCACCCATAAGCAGAGAAAATAACCACACTTTTAGACAGACTGTGGATAATTTCACAGGTTATAAATGATAGGCAGCTAGTAAAATTTAAAATACAAATAAACAGCCTTTGAAAGAAAAATTATGTCACTAATGATGATGACATGAGTTAGCTAGACCAATGAAACACTTCGATTCTGTTGATTTGTCCACGATGTCATAGACACAGAGGCACCCGATTGGTTCACCCTTAGGCCGGAGAAAATAAACATGGTGTCCAATAAAATGCTTACTTGATTATGAATTGACCAAACTGAACAGACCAATGAATTAGAATTTCAAATTTGTATTTAATGAATATCACTCATAAGCAGAGACAATAACCACACTTTTAGACAGACTGGATAATTTCACAGGTTATAAATGATAGGCAGCTAATACAAGTTTAAAATACAAATAAACAGCCTCTTAGGTGTTTTGAGCTCTAGAGGCAAATAAGGTCACATATCGTTGTGACTTGGTTGTCTAACTGACGACAAGGACCACCAGAGTCCTCAGGCTCTGGTAGCAGAGTTGGTCCAAACCTTATAAGGTCTTGGTGTAGATGCGATATTACTAATATATTCATCTTCTGGCCTCTTTGGTTCTCGAATGGTTTTGCCTTCAAATACTTCGGCTTTGCCGAAATAATTAGTATAGTGTCATAAACAAAAATAACTACACTTTTAGATAGACTGTAGATGGGTCAGTGACGTGACGCCCCAAAAAATGTGTTTTAAAAAAACTTTAAATTGCAGGCATAAAAGTCAAAGCAGACTGAAAACATTATGCTTTGACTTTGAAAAGATATAGGCTCACACATAGACATTTTTTTAGCCTAAATTCATTTTCAAATGATTTTTAGCAATTCTTTTTCTTAGTTTTATTCAAGTTCCCACTTTGAGAAACAAGGTCAGGACAGTCACACCATATGAGTTTTGCCATGTTTGGTTGAAAATTCTGAAGAAATGAGGAATGAAATGTTTTAATCTTGAGTAAGTTCACATAAAGCTTAATGTCCTGCACAATATTCAGAAGGTTTTTGACAAATATATTTTTTATTTATACATGTTTGACACCGAGGACAGCGAAAACGTTACGTCACGTCACCCACCCAGATAACTTCACAGGTTATAAATGACAGGCAGCTAATACACGTTTAAAATACAAATAAAGAGCCTTTGAAAAACCTCTTAGGCCTCTTCAACCGTTTATCCGGAATCGGGTCGCGGGGGTAATAGTTCCAACTGTGACTTCCAAAACTGGTCATGTTATAAATTGACCAAACTGAAAGACCATTGAATTTGAATTTCAAATTTGTATTAGATGAATATCACTCATATTTTTTGAGTGTACATGCAGTATGGTGTGTGTGTACATACAGCATGGTGTGTGTGTGTGTGTGTGTGTGTGTGTGTGTGTGTGTGTGTGTGTGTGTGTGTGTGTGTGTGTGTGTGTGTGTGTGTGTGTGTGTGTGTGGGCAACAGTCCGCCATTCCGAAACACCGCTATTCCGAAGCAGGGTTAGGGTTAGGTTTAGGGTTAGGGTTAGGGTTAGGGGTAGGGTTAGGGTTAGTTAGGGTTAGGGTTAGGGTTAGGGTAAGGGTAAGGGTTAGGGTTAGGGTTAGGGGTAGGGTTAGGGTTAGAAGTCAACGTTCGGAATAGCGGTGTTTCGGAATGGCGGGGTGTAACCGTGTGTGTGTGTGTGTACACACAGGGTACAGTATGGTGATGGTGTGTGTGTACATACAGTATGGTGTGTGTGTGTACATACAGTATGGTGTGTGTGTGTGTGTGTACATACAGTATGGTGTGTTTGTACATACAGTATGGTGTGTGTACATACAGTATGGTGTGTGTGTGTACATACAGTATGGTGTGTGTGTGTGTGTGTGTACATACAGTATGGTGTGTGTGTGTACATACAGTATGGTGTGTGTGTGTGTGTGTGTGTGTGTGTACATACAGTATGGTGTGTGTACATACAGTATGGTGTGTGTGTGTACATACAGTATGGTGTGTGTGTGTGTGTGTGTGTGTGTGTGTACATACAGTATGGTGTGTGTACATACAGTATGGTGTGTGTGTGTACATACAGTATGGTGTGTGTGTGTGTACATACAGTATGGTGTGTGTGTGTGTGTGTGTGTGTGTGTGTGTACATACAGTATGGTGTGTGTGTGTACATACAGTATGGTGTGTGTGTGTGTGTGTGTGTGTGTGTACATACAGTATGGTGTGTGTACATACAGTATGGTGTGTGTGTGTGTACATACAGTATGGTGTGTGTGTGTGTGTGTGTGTGTGTGTGTGTGTGTACATACAGTATGGTGTGTTTGTACTACAGTATGGCCAGGGTCACATGGGCCAAGCTTCACTGAATTAAACTAGAAATACAGTTCCTAAATAAACTGCATGGGCTCGCTGAAAACACTCGCAAAGTATATTATCCTCTTAAGCCCCAGGGGGGTCCAGGGGAAAAATTCGCCTAAAATGCATGCCCAAATTGGAACAGTTGTGGACACAAAACTACAATGATTGTGGCTACTCTTGACTCACCAAATGTCAGCTAACCCCTGAAAATTCACAAATGCAGTGTAAAACATCACATTTCTCTTACCAAATTGTCCTAGGAAAATATGATTGAAAAAGACCTCCGCCTATGGAAATGTTGCCTTTTGAATAGTGAATGAGCCTCAAGACCTCATTGAACACTGAATAGAGAAATTGTTCACCAAGGTGTCATCAATTGATAGGCAAAATGTTATGAATATATTCCAAACTATGTAAACTCTACAGATGTTTTAGTGAGATTAGATTAAAATGATAAAAACAAGGATGGATGAAAAGTACAATGGCAGCTGATTACTATGCTGTAGGCCCACTGTAACAATAATCAACAATTAAATTGTAGTTTGATTTGGTCTCTATTGATTTATTGACATTTATTGACAGCTGTTCAGAGGTCAACACCTGTTGCCCCCGCCTGCGGGGGCAGTGGGGTTCAAGAGGCTAAGGGCTGTACAAAAAGTACACATCCACATTCTGTGACAACATTGCAGTAATATAAATGGTAAGACAAAATGTGTTTTTTCACAAAAAGTATAAAATATCATAGCAAGAAAAATAGCTTTACACATAACTGTAAAGCTGAAGTTTGAAAAAGAATGATAATAATAATTGGAGCTCAAAAAACAAAAGACCAAGTGCCCAAAAATGGAGATGATATAACTAAGTGTGCTAAAGCGAGCCATAAATTGCACCGCTCACTTCACACTGGGTGAGATTTATCCCTGATAGTTTGCCACCAAAACTGTGGGAGGAGTAGCGCGGCAAAATAAAGTTTATCTGGAAAGATGGAAGAATAAACTAGACTGCGCTCTTTCGAGGTGGCGACTTGCTCCTTGTGCACTCGTGGCCATATATGGCCTACCTGTGTGCCAGCAGAGTACTGCGATCAGTGCTGTATGTATGTATGTGGGGTGGGCAAGTTCGGTACTCTGTCGAGTAATATATACATTTTATATAGCAGGGCCATGTTTTAACTTTATTTACAACTTAATGCCCATCTCTCTCTCTCTCTCTCTCTCTCTCTCTCTCTCTCTCTCTCTCAGATGTCAGTGATGTTGGAGAGTCTTCAGGTCTCCTCACAGAATCCTCACATTCTTTACAGGAGGGTAATCATTATTTATTTTTGTAGATTAAGGCTAATCAGGCAAGTGTATTTAGTCAGTGAAGTACTCATTTTAATAATTGATAGAGGGAGTATAGGGAGTAATGAATTCAGAACATACCACAGCCTAAGCTCCAGTAAAAGACCCTCCAGTGCAGATCAATACACATGATTTTTTAACTCCAACGTTAAGTGTTCTCTCTGGTGTTTCAGAACTGAAACCATTGATGGATCCACCTGATGAGAGTGCAGCGTCCTCAGGTGAGTGCTCTGCTTTATGGCTGGACTACATATTAAACTGTATAGTATTATAGTAGTATAGTATTATAATGCACAACCTGTACATGTACGTATAAACTTTCTTTCTATATTCTATATTCTATGCCATATTACTTGTGAAAAGGTATTAAACATTGTTTGCAATGTATTTATATATTGTATACAAATTTTAATAATTGTTCCTTTTATGCAAATGTTTCACTGGATGAGGACAAAGTAATTGCATAGCAAACATTACAACAGCGGATCATTTCATATGTACATTTAATTTATAGTTGATAAAAAAGAAAAATAAACAGTATATTGAACAGAAGTTTTTCTTTACACCAGTAAAAGGAACATCAAGAAAAAGAGAAGAAGCCCCCGAGTCAAAAGAGACTGTACCATCTACAAACAAGGCTGCTGCTGGTGGGTTCTTAGTTCTTATACTATAGGCTATCACAGTCAACTCCTCAGTGTTAATGGAACTCAGTGTAAACGTGGATCTGCAAGGTCCCATGTAGAAACATGTTACCATAACTCCCTAACTCTCCCTAACTTTCACAGGCTCTAATATCGTCACAGAGAAGCAGATGATGCAGGTTGCTAACAAAATTGGAAAAACATGGAAGAAGATCGGCACCATGCTGGGCATCGATGACGTTAAGATGCAGCAGATTGAGGAGAACAATCAACGGGACCATGTGGACAGAGTTTATCAAATGCTGCTCTACTGGAGAAGAAGCCAGGGGAAAGATGCCACCGCTCTCTACTTACACTACAAGCTTACAGAAGAGTTAGACGCAGACCTGGTACCTGATGACATAGACTTCCTACTGGAGGAAGACTGAAGCCCTCACTGCCGGATACCAGCTCATTATGGATTTCAATTTTGGACATTCTATATAAGCACAAAAACATGCATTCTAGAGATACTTCCTTCCCCATTTAGGGTAGAAGTATTATACCAGTGTTTTTATGGGTTGTACTTGCGAGTAAATATCCAGTTTTTATTTCTATTGTTTTTTTGTGTGTGTTAATTCACAATTATTACCCGGTTTGGTTGAGTGCTTGATGCTGATTGGTCGAGCGCTGAAATCAGCGTTGGATTATAGACTCTATAATTCACAACACAACGGCTCAGAACACCTGCTGCACTCAAGCTGCGCCATGTGAATTTAGTACCGTATCCAACATGTCAGCCATGTAAACAAACACACAGCGTCATTTTCAACTAAACGTTGCCCTCAAGAATGTTTTTCAAAACATTTGAGACAGGAAATAGACGACGCAGTATCAGAAAATGGATTGTATTTGATCAGCACTTCCTTGTTTTCCAAGGCGACCGTGTTGCGCTGGGGGGACGCCCAGCGCAACACTTGTGGAATACTTTCAGCAGTCTGTAAACAAGGACATACTTTGTTTTGTTTTTAGTTTTGAGTCAAATTATTAATTTTATTTATAAGCCGGGTAATAAGTGCTATAACATCTTGCTGCTTGGTCATTATGGGTTATATATGGACACTTCAGGCTGATAATTATCAGCCTGTCGTGTCCATAGAACCCATAATGACCGCGCAGCAAGATGTTATCGCATACTTAGTAGAATAGGACAAACCTCCCTTTTGCTTCTAGATGTTGGGCCTTGCCCCCTTTTATCCTAACGTGTGTGATATGTTTTGTTTTGTTTAGGCGATGCCACCACTAGTTTGCTTAGACCCATCAGGTCTTACAGTACATCCGGTGGCCCTATTTTTATGCTTGGTTTTATTCTTTTCTTTGATTTGGAGCCCCTGAAATCCCTGGCCAAATCAGCCAGTCCAAAAAAAAAAAACACCTAAGAAATAGGACACACCCTTTTGCTTTCTTCACCCCTATTGTCTCTATTACAGTGACACATACTGTTCAGAACTAGCTAAGAAGTGTTTTGATTTGAGCTGCGATTGTCTTAAAAGTATGCTAGAGGATCAAAGGAGCTGACAGATTTTTTTTTTTACAACAAGGGTTCATATTTTAGATTGTAATTCGAGAAAAGAGTGTTAAAATGTTTTCATTTACTGCTTTCAGTGGGTGGGGGCAAGTGGCTAAATATGTCTTTTTAGAAACTCCAACCACCCAAACACAAACTTAAGAACTAGGGGGGATTTAAGCCGCCACATGGATAACACACTTGAGCTCTATGAACGACACCTTGCTGGCAGGACGCCAGCCCAAAGACTTGATGCTACGGAACCCGCAGAGAGCGCTGGGTTTTATGCTACAGTTAATACTGTAGAATATGTTGCATTGTTTAATCCTTTTTTTTACCTTTTTGTAACATCCCTTTTTTATACTCTGTTTTTATATGCTTTGTTTGGAGCTTTACCAGAACACATCAAAGGTTGGTGACTGTGAGACTGAATGTTTTGGCATTCTAAGAAACACAGTTAAAATTAACTATTAGATAACGCCTAAAGGCCTCTCCATACTTTGACCGAAATGTTTGGCGAGTTGGACTTTCCGACGTGCAAATTTCCGAACTCTCATTCGGTCTAATGCTTTTCAGAAGTCGCGAGTGACGTCATTTTGTAGTCGAACCTTACCTTTTAACCGAAAACAGCGGTTTCGGTCAAAGTATGGACAGGCCTTTACTCTCTCTCTCTCAGGCATGTGCACACATAGACATCAAAGGGGGCTTGAGCCCCTACCCTTTTTATCCTTCTGTAAAAGGTGCCCTTTCCAGACCATAAATGCAGTTTTCACTATGGTGAAAGAATTGCAATTTTCATACCTGAAGGCAACATTCCATTGAATGTCCTTGTCCAAACTCTCCTGAACTTGAATGCAGCATCTTATGTTGAAATAATTGCCCTCTCTGCGTAGAATCCATGCTGTTACGCCACATCTCCAGTATTGACTTGATTATGCTTTGTTCAGTGGTATCAAGCACTGAAAATAGCCGACCTCCAAGCTCACAACGTGTCGCGCTGTGACGCGTTGTGAGCTTGGAGGTCTGCTATTTTCAATATTTTCACCAAAAGGCCCTTTTAGAAATGTCAGCCACTGCCTCTCTAACATTCTCTGCACATCCCTGTTCTCTCTCACGCGCGTGCGCCGCAAAAGCTAATTCAACTGGGAGCTCCTTCCTCTTCCTATGTTCTTTGACTGTAAAGTTGGCCAAAGGGAATCTCCCCCTGTTTTGTTTTAATTATTTAATGCTTTACGGTTTAGTGACTGTGTGGAGTAGTGATTTTCATAGGTGAAAAGCCAGATATTCAGTTAGGCTTTCCACGCAGGATGTAAACTTTAAAGTGTAATATCTATCCCACAGCACTAAACGTTTGGTGAATGTGTCTTTATGCATGGCAATCTCACCTTGACGCGTCTGTTTCTTTACCCCTCGTACTACGAGGGATAAACAAACAGATTACATTCACTATTCAATCTGTGTGTGACTAAATGAACCATATTTTGCATTTGCTTGTACAAGTTTGTAATAAACGCATATATTTTTTTACAACTATAAGCGACTGTTTGGACATTGCTGATTTTTTATATTTCTATCGAATGTGGTGTATTACTGAACATTTAATTAGATCAATTATTTTCACTGTAGCTCGAGTCCTGGGGAGAAATTACATTTCTCTTTTGAGCAGTGGTGGAAAAAGTACTCACTTGTTTTCTTAAGTAAAAGTAGCAATACTGCAGTATAGAAACTGAGTTAAAATGTACTTACAAAAGCTTGGTATCAATATGTATTTAAAGTACTAAAAGTAGAAAGTAGGACTACTCATTATGTAGAATGTCCCATTTTCAAATGGCCAAAATGTAGGCCTATATGGGGGCTTTCAGTAAGCATCATGACCATTGTGAAGTGAGCATTGTGAGCTTGTGGACTGGCTATTTTCAAGAGGGCATGAAGTGGTTAATATGTTTTATAATATCAAAATGTTCAAAGTAGGCTAACTAGTTACTGCAAAATCGCTGCTGCTATATGCCTTGAGTTTGATATGGTAATGTGGATGAAAGAAATTATGAAAACAAGAATGCTTGCTGTGGTTCACAAATACAAGGCAAGTTGAATAGGAGATGGAGTGACGTGCAACCACAGTGCAGGAAACATTATCTGGGCCACGGCTCCTAAAAAGGATGGCAGGAAGTAACCAAGTAGGCCTACAGCACATCACAGACATTTGGTAAACTGCAGATGTCTAGAAAAACAAGTGTCAACAGTCTTTCTGAGAAACATTAGAAAAACATGGAAACTTATTGAGAAACACCGCCTGAACCATGCCACACCAGACAGTAGATGTCTCAGACAGGCCACAGAGATCACAGGAGGTCACAGGAATAAAGCAAGGATTAGAATGAACTGTCTAAGTGAGATTGCATTGTGTCTGATCACAACACTAAAGTTGTCAAATAATTGTAGTGGTCTAGTGGAGTAAAAGTAGGCTATAATATTTGCCTTTGAGATGTACAGTTTGATTGATTGAAGACTTTATTAGAAGTTTTTTATAAGAAAAGGTACAGTTTCATGACGGTACACTGTTACAAGGTCAACTAAAAGGAGATCCTAGTAGCCTAAGCACTTGAAAATTGGAAATATTCCAGTAAATTATAAGTACTTCAAAAGTACAGTAAGCACTTGAGTAAATGTACTTAGTTTGTTACTTTACACACCACTGACGTCACATAATGAGGTTTCCACCCGGACAACAACAACAGCGACGCACCGTTGTGAACTCGTCCCGGAACCATCGTCACTCAAACACCTTTCCTACCCGGAGCCATTTGACGGACGGACCGCAGCAAAAGGAAAAAAATAAAAATCACTTCTTGTTTTTTTTCCAGAGAGAAATGAATAAAATAATAAGTGTATTTCAGTTTAATTCAACCATGTTCTGTAAGAGGAAGGACAGCTGTAACTGTGTGTGAAACAGACAGAGCAGAAATGTCTTCACTGGAGGAATTTACGAGGATTTAAGGTTAGTTTCAATAACATCAATAATCTGCCTGAGCTCAACATGCTACGTGGACACACAGAACCTACCCGACATGTTGGATGACATTATTTATTATCATCTATTCATTAATACTAGTAAGACCCCTCAGGGCGACATGCGACCTTACCCTAAAGGGTGAGTCGGGCGACATACGAGCCAATTCTTGGCCAAATGGACATTGATGTATATCGGACCATTTACCCATATATGGAGACCGCTGGTAGTGGTACCCATATATGGAGATCCATGTACTGTATATGGAGATATGCTGTGAGAGCCCAAACATGCTTAGTCAGTTATTCGTTCATGTGAAAGTCCTGTGACGTCTATGACATCTGACATCATACATAGTAACAATCCCTTTTATGCCCATACAAGGAGATCCCTGTCTTTAGAACCAGCCACACAGACATGAGCTATCTTGACCATATATGGATTCTGTTAGTGTGGTATGTGGCCTCCATATATGGGAATTCCCATATGAAGTCCTGTTAGATATGGGCTTAATATTGATGACATCAGGGATCTCCATATATTGGGCATAAAAGGGATTCTGTTAGTGTGACATCATAGTGATGTCATTGCGTGATGTCAGAGCGGCAAACCCATTCTGTTAAGTTTTCTTTTTTCTTTTTTTTATCGGATGAATCTATGGTTGCAATACCTCAAATAGTTTTTTGCTATCTGATTGTATTAATCAACGACCAATATTGGGGCTGTATGGTATGCTTGGAGTACCATCTTTCTATTCTGCAAAGTGTTTGTTCCCACCGTAGACTTGTTATGAGAGGCGCTCGTCTCCTCTAAGGCCATGTCCCGCTGCCTCCTGCATTAGGCTATGTGAAATTTAGAACTAGCTGGTACACAGGACCGCTGAGTGACTTTCCACGAGCGCTTCCAAACTCCAGCACTTAGAAAAAAATATCACCTGAACTGAATATCTTGATAGAAAGTAGCTCATAACATGTCTACGCTGGGTTTTTATGAAACAAACACTTTGCAGATAGAAAGAGGACACTCCAAGCTTTCCATACAGTCCCAATATGAGTTTGTCGTTGTTTAATACAAACAGATAGGGAAAAAACTGTTTTGATGCATTGGTATTGCAACCCTAGATTCAACATATTAAAAGAAAATCTAGTGTTACAATTTGCGGCTAATAGTAATCATTGCTATAGAGTGTTTGTTCAGTAATAGGACAGACTCCATGTTTCTCCAGCTCTTAAACCAGTAAGACTCCCTAATCCAGAGATAAGCAACCGTCAGATCGCATACACAAACTTTAGAAGGCAATGGTAGGCAATCAGGAGGGAATATGGGAAATGGGACAGATCCATGTTGATGACATGACATTTGCGTGATTGTAGGGCAAAATCTGTAGGAGCAGAAAATGCATTTTCAGTTTTTTATCCAATCAGGACAGAGAACGCAGGCAGTATACCGATTAAGCAAGTGAACAAACAGGCTATTCTAGCAATGATTACTATCAGAATAGTGCTTTTACCTTTTTAACCAAACAACATCAATTGCACTTCAATCAATGTCATCGTTCTGACGTCCCATTAGTCCGACAGTACCTAACCCTAACCTCAGTAAAACTATGCTTAAACCTATCCTTAACCCTAACCGCCGTCGGAGTAATGAGATGTCAGAATTATGTGCAGTCCCCGACCGTTAGAATAGAGGACATTTTGTCAACACTGTTATTAAACATTTGAATAGAAAAATACGAGGATGAAACTAAGAACAGTTGAAATCTCGCAAGAAGACATTTATCTTTTCTTTTGAGGACGCACAGAGTTTTATTTTGAGCTTGTTTTACAGTATTGTTGTTTTCCTTCAGATCTCACCTTTGACTCCATGTGAAGATGATGCATTCATTCAGAAGGAAGCCCATCCTCAACTTCAAAGAGGACAGCAGGTCAGTGATAAAGGACTGTAATTGCTAGGAGTGTCAATGTTTACAGACATCGTCTGTCTACAAAACACTGTCTTATAGAGATTCTGTCTGTCATACTGAATGCAAAGACATTAGTCACGTTTCCATAAATCATCAGAAAGTAAAGAAGAAAATGCACATTTTGCCTGTTTCCAGTCACTAATAAGTGAGACACCTTATTGAACATGCACTCTAACCCAGGGCTCTTCAGCCTAGAGATTTCATATATAAGATAAGAAGAGAGAGAGAGAGAGAGAGAGAGAGAGAGAGAGAGAGAGAGAGAGAAAAGACACTCCACTCCACTCCACATACTGTAGGCTACTTCACCCCCGCAACAGTATTGTGCACGATAACAGCTGATATACAGTACAAGCTCATCACAGCTCGTTGCGGATGGAATGGGAGTTTGGACTTGGAGGTCTGCTGTTCTCGGCCGTTCTGCGGAACGGAGAATAATGACGAATGGTTTTACTTTGGAGCACAACTGCTTTGAACATAAGCAGGGCTGGGGCGGCCGGTGTTGGTAGGCGGCTGACCCCCAGCAGCCCTTCCCGCGAGTTCAATGCATTTTAATTCAAAACATATTCGCTTAATGTTTCCATTGCACTGTTACACATTACGTTTTTTTTTTAAGTGTTTCTATAAAAAGATTTATGCGTTTACGGCTTTATGTAAACGCAACTACTGTCTACAGAGACACTGTAGAGATGGTTACAGAGAGGTAACCGGAACACTTGCCTCAAAACGCACTCGCCCCCATTTTTTTCATCGAATGCTTGTCCAGAGCGACTTAGAATAGGCAAGGTAAACACATACTGCATGTACTGTACATAGAAAGCAGAGAGGCTGCGTAGAACTGGGAAATAATATTCTGTCAAAAATAATAAGATAAGATGTTTATTGTCACTATATTCAACAAACATTGAAAATGTCATTTAGTGAACCCAGCTAAAATCAAATAGCAGCATCAATGTAGAGATGCAGATAGAGCAACATTATGTTAGGTCTGTCTTTTTGTCTGTAAGACAGCCAGCCAGTATCTGTGTAGAGACAGACAGTCTCCATGTAAGACAGACAGGTGTCTCTGCAAGAGAGTTTGTGAACAAAAATAGTGATGTGACACAGCTTGTAGATCTGCTATTTTTCTGCAAATGTTTCCCTCAGAATAGGGATGTTAGGGTTCAAGTGGTTAATGTAAAAAAGAAAAAAAGGTTCCTATCACAGAAAGATTTGGCGGCTCCCACGTAGTAACTCTGAGGACCCCCTAGGGGTCCCGGACCCCTTGTTGAAGCCCACCTGACCTAAACAATTGAACTAATGTGTTTTGTTGTCTCTCAAGAAATGACTCTTCAAAAGTTCTTCATCTGGAGGAGAAGTGAGTCGGAGGTTTGGGAATGTAGACCGAGTGTGTTTGTGCTTGAACTTGATAGTTTATCGATAATATTGTTATTCAGGCTGCAGAATGTGAGAAAAGAAAACATGCCTCTAAAAATCTTAAACCTGCCTGATTTGGGCGGTTGATCATTCTGATAAATACCATGACAGCCCAGTCACACAAAAGTTGCAAAAATAGCAGATTTACAAGCTTCTAGATCTGTGCTGTACTTGATGAGGCTCTCACCTGACTGCTGTTTGTGCCACCTTCTGGAAAAGGGGGGAACTACAGTTATGCACAGAGCCTAGCAGTGATGTTATTTTAATCATAGTCTTTTGAATTGTAATTTTAGTCATATTTTAGTCATCTGAACTAGACTACAAAGAGCCTAACCATAACCCTGTTTGAAGTTGGTTACTGCATGGCCTGACGAAAACTCACCTGCTTGAGTTTGATATCTTTATTAATCATGAAATAAAACATACTGTATGTCACATATAACATATGTACATCTGACCCACCATAATTAAAAAAGGATAACTAACGCAAACCAAAAAAAGCGAGGGGGGGGGGGGGGGGGGGGCAAATGGCTTAACTCTTTCTCAGCCCCCTTAAATCTGGCTCTAAGTCTCTACTGCCGGATTTTTCACTCATTTTGGGGGACGATTACGCATCGTCTGTAGAGTGTATTGCACACCACACCCATATGACTGGAAAGGCCTGCTCGCGCTCTTTCCGATACATCAAACTAGAAAATCTGTATCTTGTTCTATAGTCTAGTAAATGGCAACTTTATAAAGATTGTTTTGCTATCAAAACAGCCTTTTTGCATAGACATTTTGAGATAAACGACTTTTTAGTATAATAAATAGAATATCTATTCATTCTACTGTGAATATACCAACTTCCATATACGTATGGAAAGATCAATTCGCCCTCTTTACAAATCCGCCAAGTAGTAAGTTGCTATCATTTTCTATTGTTTAGAAATAGGGCTGTTTGTAGGCGATGTAATCACCAAAACAGCTTTCTGAATACATGTTTTCGAAAGGATGCTATCAAACATAACTCTTTTCAGCCTTCTATTTTTGGCTTCAATGATGCATCAGGCAGTATGTTTTCAAACAAATGGGTAAACAAATACGTGTTTTACAGACTTTTCAAGTATAAAGGCACATTTCAGCTCAATCCCTCAAGTTATGTGGACAATAGACCTATAAGGGCTCTGGTCCATACTGATAGCAGTGGATGCAGGCACGCCTGTCATCCACACGGCGGCGCTGTCTATCTCAGAATGCAGTCTGATGCATGTCTTGAGTTTACATCAATAAACACACGCAACGTGCATGTGTTTACGTTGTGTCACTGTCTCTCTCTCTCTCTCTCTCTCTCTCTCTCTCTCTCTCTCCCCCCCCCCCCCCCCCCTCTGCAACGTGCAACATGCATGTGCACGCGAACATGGGCATGCGCACGCACACGTGCACTCTTACTGTTTTCTTTTTTGTTTTTCTTTACATATCTACTGCATAGTACTGTGTTCTATTTGTCTGTCATTCAATGTTATATGAGATATATGGTTTACTATGGAAATAAGCCTAGTATTTTCATGGATCTCCTTTTAGTAGACCTTGTACCAGTGAATGAAACTGTACCTTTTCCTATGCAAACTTCTAATAAAGTCTTCAATCAATCAATCAATCAATCAATCAATCAATCAATCAATCAATCAATCAATCTCTCTCTCCCCAACTTTCTCTCTTGTATCACGGCTGTGAGAGAGAGAGAGAGAGAGAGAGAGAGAGAAATTAGAGCAAGAGAGAGAGAGCAGTGTAACAGAGCGAGTGGGTCGAGAGACATAGAGAGTCTGCTACACACTCTCTCTCCCTTTTTTTTCCGCGAGAGGTAGAGAGACATATAGACACGGTGAGAGATTGCCGTCCATCCAGCAAGTCCTCAGTAGTATAGTAAAGCACTAAACTAAACCCCCCCCACCATACACATGGCTGCTGCTACGTGAATGCCGTCCATCCAGCAATCCCAGGCCTGGGGAGGACGGTCATGTACCAAATCACCATGGTAACACAAGGTAACACAAGCTGATTGGCCACACAATGGTAACCATGGTGATTTTAGTCATTCCAGGGCCCAGGACGGCTGAATCCAAGCGTCAGTGATACATATGCTCCTAATCTTGTAAAGACATTCCAGCGTCAACCTTAGCTTTTTCTGAACTGACGCCGCTGAGCTAAACGCCCTGCTCGATCGGCGGTGGTCCGCGGACCACGGCCGATCGAGCAGGGCGTTTAGCTCAGCGAAAAAAAAAGGTATGGCAAAAAAAAGGTATGGCAAAAAAAAAAAAAAAATAGCTGTCTTTCACGCGCGCGAGGCCCGGCGTGCAAGACACCAGTCATGTTGCCATACCTTTCCAACAGGCACGATTACAGTACATTTTATTATATTCCCCCTGTAGCCAAGGTATGTGAGCTGCCATAGCTTGCCATACCCAATTGACGCCTCTCTTTTAGCTTGGCTTGTGAGACCTGGCTCACACTACCAACAACAACACTGGATCTTACTTTTACTACTGTCTGTTACTACTACAAACTATGGATGGACTATACAAAAGGTAAATATAATTATGATGTGTTTTTCTGTGATCTGAGACAGTTTGTTGTGTTTGGGCTGGTGATTTGAGACTTTACTGTGATGATCACCTCAAACAATGTCAGCTGTTGGGGAAAAAAAAGAGAGAGAGAGAGAGAGAGAGAGTGGTCGAGAGACATAGAGACACGGGGAGTGAAAGATTGCTTACTGAGAGAGAGAGAGGGAAATTAGAGCAAGAGAGAGAGAGAGAGGTGTAGCAGAGCAAGTGGTCGAGAGACATAGAGACACGGGGAGTGAAAGACCGCTTACTAAGAAAGAGAGAGAGGGAAATTAGAGCAAGAGAGAGAGAGAGGTGTGGCAGAGCGAGTGGTTGAGAGACATAGAGAGTCTGCTACACTCTCTCTCTCGTCCTGGGCCCTGGAATGACTAAAATCACCATGGTTACCATTGTGTGGCCAATCAGCTTGTGTTACCTTGTGTTACCATGGTGATTTGGGTCCTCCCCAGGCCTGGGATTGCTGGATGTACGGCATTCACGGCAAGGATCAGCCATGTGTTTGGGGGGGGGGGTTTAGTTTAGTGCTTTAGTATACTACTGAGGACTATACTTCTACAGCCGTTACAAAAAGTTTTACTGGATCGTCATGGTTCTTACTTTTACTACTGTCTGTTACTACTACAAACTATGGATGGACTATACAAAAGGTAAATATAATTATGATGTGTTTTTCTGTGATCTGAGACAGTTTGTTGTGTTTGTTGTTGGGGAAGGCTTTGAAGTTGAAAAAAAAAAATACTAGCTCTTTCTCTTTTTTCCTCTCCTCAAACACACACACACACACACACACACACACACACACACACACACACACACACACACACACACACACACACACACACACACACACACACAGTGTCTCTCAGTGTCTCTCTCTCTCTCTCTTTTTATCAATCAGCCATCTCAATTGCTCTCACTCGGCTAGAATGCCAAGACGGTTCCCACAGCTCTTGTGTCTGGTGATTGTTGTGGTAATGTGATGTGATTTTCTCTGATCTGAGACAGCTGGTTTGTGTTTGGGCTGGTGATTTGAGGCTTTCCTTTGATGTGGTTCACTCCAAACAATGTCAGAAGTTGGGGAAGGCTTTGAAGTTTCAAAAAAAAAAAAAAAAAAAAAGTGCGTAAAAGTGCGTGTCGGCTGGGAGGCTCTTGCGCAAAATTGCGTAATAGTGCGTTCAGGCTGAGAAAGAGTTAAAAGAAGCAAATAGCTGATCAACAAGCTGACGTGTCACATCGAGACATGTTCGCAAGCTTGTTGTAGGCCTGCTATTTTCACTATTTCTGAAAGCTTTTGAGGATGTTTGAAAATTGGACGATAACGACGTACCCAAAAATGAGGTATGCATTTCCCCTCTCCGTTACAATTGGCGTCATCCACACTCCACAAACAACATTTCAGTCCACCCATTGAGATACGTTGTGTTTTGTTTCTGTTGTGTCCTACAGGTTCATGTTTAGGAGGTGCAGCGTCTACAAGATGTTTGCTGTGTGTGTGTTCCTGCTGCTCTGCTCTCTGCTCTGGCTGCAGATCAGCTGCTCTGGAGACATGGATGGAAACCAGCAGAGACCTGCACCACAGGTACTGTATGACCAGCAGGTCCTGGTAGGAGATAAAACCACCAGAGACCTGCACAGGTACTGTAGCACCAGCAGGTCCTGGTAGGACATAAAACCACCAGAGACCTGCACAGCAGGTACTGTACCACCAGCAGGTCCTGGTAGGAGATAAAACCATCAGTACTAGAGGTTAAGGCTGGACAATATATCAATATCGAGGTATCAACATGTGAGATATACACATCGACAAAGACAGCTTGAAATGAGGCAGGGGTTGACACTAGAGGTCTTCACGGGTCCAATTTGAACTACCCGAACCCAAAAGGACCCGGGGGAAATGGACCCGGACCCATATGGCCCCGTCTATCATTTGGAATTTGAGAACCGTTACCCGATCAGCCCCGAGACGTGATGGATCCGATCCGAACGGCCCCGCCTGTTATTAGAAAAATTGGATCCGAAACCCGAGCAGAACGGGAGATCCGAGACCCGAACCTGTCGCCCCGAAATGAAAGAATGCCAACGTTATTATATTAAGAGTTGTATCAGACATATTTCTTACCTAACGTCGCCACGGTGCTGCTGTTGCTGTCAGCGGCGCTGTGCCTCTCGCCAAAAGATGATCTTTTCCCAGACCAGTAAGTCAATGCGGACAGTTTGTAAATACAAATAAATCCATGTTTTTATTCCTTCTTCTTTGCCTAGCCAATGCTAATGCTATCGTTTTCTGTCGCATGTGTTGTTCATTATATCTTTCTGCTTTGAGTGTCCATTTTGCTCTGCAGAGCATGACAACACGCAATGACAACTCCATTGTAAACCGTTAACCAAAACGTTACGTTAATATCTTTGATAATAATAACAATCCAACAGTCAGTGTTGTTGTGACTGAGTGAGTTATACTTCTCAGTTCTCACAACCAATGCAACAGATTACATGCTGCATCTTTAGTGCCATCGTGTGGCGTTATCTATTTGGTGCAGTTGTTGCGTTCGCTTTCACTTCAATCTCGGCCTGTCTCGGCTCCACTCGGGTAACAGGAGATACCCGGGGAACCGGGGCAGACGGCCCGGCCCCGGCCCGCCCCGCGGTAAAAGCTCGAAAACGGCCCCGTTACCCGGCTCGGGGCGGTTCGGATCGCGGGTAATTTCGGATCTCGGGCAGGTCCGAAGACCTCTAGTTGACACTAAGGTCTCAGAGGCACTTGCCCATCGGGCAAGTACAGGTCATGTTTTACTTGCCCGAAGGTAATGCCCACTTGCCCGAAAAGTAAATCGTCCATTATAAAATGATAGGTACGATTTTAATTACCGCTCAATTTAACACTGTCTTAATTCTTTACTTTCTGGGGCTGTGCGATAAAATGTCATACCTCAATACCTCCAAATCCAAATACCAAATACTTTAGCTATGATTGAATATGTCTATGGTTTCACACTTGTTATTTTATATTTTTAAATGTAGCAACAGTAAAAACAGCACATTATAGGTAAATGGAGCTCTTATTTTACATTCCACAGACCAGAAGACACAGCGCACTGGCCACGTTCAGGTGTTTAGACAGATATCTGGTGTTGTGTTTATAGCCATTTGTGTCCCCTCTCAAATGAGCACTTGCCCTGTCGGGCAACCTGAAAGCCAACTTCACCTGCCCTGACGTTTTATTTACCTGCCGGGGGCAGGTGGGCAAGCCTTAGTGTCAATGCCTGTGAGGTATTGGCGTATGTGTCCAATTAATTAACAGACACACTATGCATGCAAGAAAGCAGTCCATCTGTAACCAGGTGTGGTTATTTCAATTGTTGGAAAATGGAAATAAGGCATTTACTTTCTTTATTCTATGTGTACTGTACAGTGTGCATGCATGGATATGCTATTCACTATCTGGGTTAGGCAGGCAGTGGACCTAAAGCAGAAAAACATTAAAAACGATATAATATTGTGAGTAATATCGATATATTCAACAACGTTATCAAATATCGAAGGTTTTCCTAATATCGCCCAGCCTTACTAGAGGTCCTGGTAGGAGATAAAACCATCAGTACTAGAGGTCCTGGTAGGAGATAACACCATCAGTACTAGAGGTCCTGGTAGGAGATAAAACCATCAGTCTAGAGGACCTGGTAGGAGATAAAACCATCAGTACTAGAGGTCCTGGTAGGAGATAAAACCATCAGTACTAGAGGTCCCTGGTAGGAGATAAAACCATCAGTACTAGAGGTCCTGGTAGGAGATAAAACCAGCAGTACTAGAGGTCCTGGTAGGACTAGAGGTCCTGGTGGGAGATCAGTACTAGAGAGAAGATAAAACCATCAGTACTAGAGGTCCTGGTAGGAGATAAAACCATCAGTACTAGAGAGGAGATAAAAGCAGCAGTACTAGAGGTCCTGGTAGGAGATACAACCATCAGTACTAGAGGTCCTGGTAGGAGATACAACCATCAGTACTAGAGGTCCTGGTAGGACTAGAGGTCCTGGTAGGAGATCAGTACTAGAGAGAAGATAAAACCATCAGTACTAGAGTTCCTGGTAGGAGATAAAACCATCAGTACTAGAGGTCCTGGTAGGAGATAAAACCATCAGTACTAGAGGTCCTGGTAGGAGATACAACCATCAGTACTAGAGTTCCTGGTAGGAGATAAAACCATCAGTACTAGAGGTCCTGGTAGGAGATAAAACGATCAGTACTAGAGGTCCTGGTAGGAGATAAAACCATCAGTACTAGAGGTCCTGGAGGGAGATAAAACCATCAGTACTAGAGGTCCTGGTAGGAGATACAATTCACAGACATCAAGTGTAATAGGGAGGGACATTCTGTATTCAATTATTTATTCATGCACCATTACTTTTTGCCATAGATTAACATGTTTCCTGCTTATACCTATAAAGCAGCGTATTAAAGATTTAACTCTTTCATCATGATCTCCCCCATAGCCTTGTGGACCTCCTTCCTCCTCTGAGAATCGGGCGTCCTCTGCGGACGACCCCTCCTGGGGTCCTCACAGGCTGGCGCTCATCGTTCCGTTCAGGGAGCGTTTTGACGAGCTGCTGGTGTTCGTTCCCTTCATCCACGCCTTCCTCAACAGGAAACGCATCAGACACAGGATCTACGTCATCAACCAGGTGGACCATTACAGGTACCATCACACACTCAACCAGGTGGACCATTACAGGTACCCTCACCACACACTCAACCAGGTGGACCATTACAGGTACCCTCATCACACACTCAACCAGGTGGACCATTACAGGTACCCTCATCACACACTCAACCAGGTGGACCATTACAGGTACCCTCATCACACACTCAACCAGGTGGACCATTACAGGTACCCTCACCACACACTCAACCAGGTGGACCATTACAGGTAGCCTCACCACACACTTAACCAGGAGTTAGGGGTGAACAGATGGTGAACAGATCGCGAACACAAAAAACACATCCGAGCTACGGTTCCCTAGTTAGCTTCAGCGGCAGGGCAGAAATTTCAGGGAGGCCATGAAGGCCATGGCCGTCGTTGCCCATCAGTTTGGCCTTGTGCCCCTCCAAAAGATGTCAGTGGCCTTAATTAATAACCCAGCCCAGCTGACTGTACTACTGTTGAGTCCCCATTTTTTAAACCAATCCAGTATCTTTGATTTGTGGAGGGCTGAGCAACAGATTGTAAATACCCATTTATTTATTCACAGCAGATATTCTACATATTAAATGTAACCCTTAAATTCAATTAATTATTTGATGGCCTTCCTACCCTGGCATTTGGACAAAGGCAAGTGCCCAAAGTAAGCAAACTGAAACAGAGTACAGAGAACTTAAGCACTACCAGAACTTAAGCACTACCTCTACAGTAGGTTACTTAGTACCCCAGAGTGGCGACCCGATTTTGGTTTATTTTTTATAAATTAGATAAAATTAAACGTTCTGGTTTGGATGGATGGATGGTGTCTATTAACACAGCTCACAAAGATTTTAATTCAGTTTTCCTAAGGGGAATCTGTGACAGCTGCTGAAACTCGGGGTACCATTAACTAATAATGCAGGAAATAAAATAAAAATAAAATCTGCTTTAAGTAGCATGGGGTTAGGGGTCAAACTAGTGTTTTTCATGGTACTGAATCCATTGGAAACTTTTATTTTGCACACTCATTGGGTGGCACAGAGTGCCGTGCTATGAGCTTGTAGATCTGCTATTTAGAAAAATCAAGAAATGTGTGCATATCTTTTGTAAGAATCTGCATCAGGTTGGTTTATTGTCCTGTGGTGTCTCTGTGTCAGGTTAATTAGTATTTTTATTGTCCTGTGGTGTTTTTCTCTCAGGTTTAACCGTGCCTCTCTGGTCAACGTGGGCTTCCTGGAGTCTCACAACGACACAGACTACGTAGCCATGCATGATGTGGACCTGCTGCCCCTCAACGAGGCTCTGGACTACGGCTTCCCCAGCGAGGGACCCTTCCATGTAGCCTCCCCCGACCTGCACCCCCTCTACCACTACAAGACCTATGTAGGAGGCATCCTGCTGCTCACCAAGAAGCACTTCAGTATGGTTAGTTATCAATACATCCTACTGATCACTACACTTCAGTATGGTTAGTTATCAATACATCCTACTGATCACTACACTTCAGCATGGTTAGTTATCAATACATCCTACTGATCACTACACTTCAGTATGGTTAGTTATCAATACATCCTACTGATCACCAAGAAGCACTTCAGTATGGTTAGTTATCAATACATCCTACTGATCACCTAGAAGCACTTCAGTATGGTTAGTTATCAATACATCCTACTGATCACTACACTTCAGTATGGTTAGTTATCAATACATCCTACTGATCACTACACTTCAGTATGGTTAGTTATCAATACATCCTACTGATCACTACACTTCAGTATGGTTAGTTATCAATACATCCTACTGATCACTACACTTCAGTATGGTTAGTTATCAATACATCCTGCTGCTCACCAAGAAGCACTTCAGTATGGTTAGTTATCATTAAATTTAAGGGGCACGATGGCACAGTTGGTAGCGCTGTCGACCTCACAGCTAGAAGGTCCTGGGTTCGATTCCCGCTGTGGGCACTGGGGACGTGTTCTCTCCTCCAAGTCATCAGCACCCACACCCTAGGCGAAAGGGCCTTTCTGTGTGGAGTTTGCATGTTCTCCCCATGTCTCCTAGGGTAGATACCCTCACAAAAAACATGTTGTAATCCTGGTCTATACTGCCAGCCGGGTGCCTGATGGAGGGTAAAGGAACTGGTTGGAATAACATGTTCTTTCCACGCTCTGTTACAGAATCGTGGTATAAAGAAAAATCATTCATTACCCTAGTACTCATCAAGAGACAGTTCAGCATGGTTAGTTAGATCCCAGTTCTTATCATGAGCTTGTAGATCAATTGGGCATTAATTCACTGGGCTTCTAGATCTTCAGGGCATTCGTTAACAGGGATACATGGTATACATATGGAGTATGTATACCAGTACATGATATTTGATGCTCCCCCTGGTGGTGCCTTCGTGTCAGCACCTGTCACACTAACATAATATGCCAAGTTGTGTTTTTAAGGTTTTCAGAAAGAAGAAAAATCATTAACTGCCTATTGAGATGAGAATCATGAGAAGAAAGCTAATTTTCATCAACAGAAGTATTAGAAATTATTATCAATTAAACACCATTTGCATAATTTCCTCAGTCACTTCTGGAATATAACGTTATTTATTCTTTTGTATTTGTTTTGTGCAACATATGCCTAAGGGGCGCGGTCACACCGAATATGAGGGTGTGTTCTGCCCATGCTTTTCAATGGGAACATAGTGATGGTTGCCATTAGTGGATTTCTGCGAAAAAGAACACTCCATTCCCATTGAAAAGCATTGGCAGGACTCACCCTCATATACAGTAGGTAGAACCCATTTAGGCCTAGAATTATTTAATGCTTTAGCCATTTAAAGATAGCAGATATACAAGCTCACAGCGCAGCACCGAGTGCTGCGCTGCGAGCTTGTAGATCTGCTATTTCTTTGGCCACGGACCCCCATCTCAAAATATCTAGTTCCAGGGACCACCCAGTAGCAAAATTTGAGTTACAACCGTTTACTTTGAAAATACATGTATTCAAAGATTTGCACACATTTTCACGACTTTTTCAAAAATAGCAGATTTACAAGCTTGCAGCGCGGCACTCGGTGCCACGCTGTGAGCTTGTATATCTGCTATTTTTCACTGGTTAAAGCATTCAATAATTCTAGGCCTAAATGGGTTTAAACATACTGTAGGTGTTACCGTGCCCTAACTCACCTGTCCTAACACTGCTGCTTCACCGTGCCTTATTTACCTAATGCCCCAGCTTATCAGAATGCTTGTTACATTCCAAAAGCATTTTAAGTCAACTCTTTGACTACTACTTAGGCATGATGTTATTTTGGAATGTAACAAGCATTCTGATAGGCTGAGGGCATTAGGCAATAAGGCTCAATGAAGCAGCAGTGTTAGGAGAGTAGAGTTGGGCAGAAATGTCAATGTGGCAACAAAAAAAGAAAAGAAAACATATTATTATGAGGCTAACGTGTGTGTGTGTGTGTGTGTGTGTGTGTGTGTGTGTGTGTGTGTGTGTGTGTGTGTGTGTGTGTGTGTGTGTGTGTGTGTGTGTGTGTGTGTGTGTGTGTGTGTGTGTGTGTGTGTGTACAGTGTAACGGCATGTCGAACCGTTTCTGGGGCTGGGGCAGAGAGGATGATGAGTTCTACAGACGACTGAGGAAGGCTCAGCTACAGGTAGGAATCTGTCTTACTGAGGTTATGTTTAGGGTTAGAGTTAGGGTTAGTTTTAGTGTCGGTATACCGGCCCGTCGGCACGCTGATGCAGACCCCAGGGTGAGACACAGAGTTTAACCTGTCTGTATAGCTCTGTCTGTCTCTCTGTCTGTGTGTCTAGCTGTTCAGGCCCAGTGGAATATCCACAGGCTACAAGACATTTCGTCACATCCATGACTCTGCTTGGAGGAAAAGAGACACCAAGAGAATCGCTGCTCAGAAACAGGTTTGATTTATTCACATTACAGATTTGTTTGTTTGTTTGTTTGTTTGCAGCAGTTTATTAAGGTTCAGGCCACACTACATCATATATCAGAATGGCTTCTGCTCAGACTGATCCTAGGTTTTGTTACATTTAACAAACATCAACAATATCAAAACACAAACAAAACCATATGAAATGAAAACTCAAAAGACCACAAAAATATAGAAATCATGACGCCAAAGCTAACTAACACATCTTCACATTGACAACAGAGCATTCAATCAGGAAGTGTCTACTCCTTTACCAAGCCTTGGTGATTGTTGTGTATAATGTAAGTTTCTCTGCCCTAGTACCCTTAACACAGTTTCATACCAGTCTGCTAATGAGGCTTGATCCTTAGCTATAACAAATGTACAATTTAGGCTCTTAATCCAGAGCGACTTACAATAGGACAGCACAAGGTTGTACATAAAATGCATTGAAATAGTTATCTAAAAACATAGGTAGAGCATGAATCTATTAAATAAAACCAATACAATCAAAACAGTCAAAACATCAATAAACTGTACATCAAAGCTATACACAGTATAGCTTCAATGTACGATAGGATGTTTTTTGCGAGGGTTCTTCTGTCCGCTTCCCTGTGATCTGAGTAAGCGGGAGGGGTTGATCAGGCTTTGTATAGAGGTACCATACTGTACCTTTGCTGCTTTGAAGGCGAGCATCAGTGTTTTGTACTGGTACCAGGCAGCAACCGGGAGCCAATCGGGTGGAGTTAGCTGGTTTGGCAGAAAGTGTGGAGTTAGGAGGATTTGTCCCAAGCACTTTTTACTACTTTCCATTGGTTCAATATTATGTTAACCAACACTCAGCTGTAAAGGGTGTTCAATAGCACTGATTTATGACACAAAATCTAAAACCTCAAAAATGGTGTTAAGAGGTTTTGGCCAGACAGTGACGTTATGTTTTCTATATTTCCTACATCAGCAGCAATACAGACTTCCTCCTTCACTCCCTCCCTAAAGTATTCAGTTAGTGGGCAACAGCTCCACAACAACCTGGATGGCAGCCAGCTACTCTACGTTCTGTGGATCTGTTTTGTCACTTCGCTTCTCAGGTGCCAGCTACACAGAGCTGGATATTTCTGAAGCTAGACATTTGCTAGACATTTATTTTTTGTGCGGTTGGGGCTTGCAGCCACACAAAGCTGGATATTTTGGCCGCAAAGCTGGATATTTTTGAAACTGGATAAATAAGTGGACAAAAAAGTGACAAAACAAATCCACGGAACGTAGCACAGCAGGCTGGTATCCAGGCTAGCTCCAGAACAAGAAGATGTGATTGATTAGTCATCAATTTAGGTGAACCCAGCAGTAGGGCTCTAAACCTTCACTGTATGTGCGTGCGTGCGTGCGTGCGTGCGTGCGTGTGTGCGTGTAGGAACAGTTTAAGGTGGATCCAGATGGAGGGCTCTCTAACCTGCGTTACGAGGTGGAGTCCAGACAACAGCTGCTCATCAGCGGGGCGCCCTGTGATGTCATCAACACGCGACTGCTCTGCGACCTGGAGCTGACCCCCTGGTGTCAGACAGACAGGTAGACACTCAGACAGACAGACTGATGGACGGACAGAGAGACAGACAGACAGATGGATGGAGAGAGACAGACAGTCCTGTCTCACTGACTTTCTTTTTGAGCCGAAGCCGAATGAAAAACCTGGGTTCCCGAGGCTACACTGGAGACAGAAGACTCTTCTTGTCTGTCTCTCTGATGGACTGCAGACATGAGAGACAGCCTGGACAGACAGAGAGACAGGAGACAACCTGGATGAAGTGAACTGTCTCGTCTCCTCCTCAGTGTTTAAAGGTTCACCTGGATAATAAGACTAATATGCCTGAAAGAGAGTAGATCACTGCAAAATAACGTGTTTCTGTTGATTACTCACCCCATGGAGACTTGAATTCATGGATACTTTTTAGTTTTTTTTCCACCGAGAACCGAGTTGGTTCCGAACCGTAAAAGTTTTTTTGCGGCCGGTTCACAAGAACTACCAAGGTTCCAAGAAAGTTGCCATCCCGAACTGGTTCTTTGCCGGTGGAAAAGGCCCCGATGAGCCTGCTTTGTTCCCTATGGAGACACAAAGAGTCTCCTCAAATTATTGGCTTAGGAATGCGACAAAACCATATCCATGAATTCTCCATGGGATGAGTAATAGAAAAAGAGTCAGTGAGGGTGAACTATCCCTTTAATACATTATAATTTCCCTCCATTACTAAAATATATTTTTTATAAAACACCTTAAAAATGAAAAAGTTCATCTTTTACCCAAGAGGGCAAATGCCTGTCGCAATATGATTCCATGTGGGATCTGTCCAGCTCTGTGGAATTTATAGAATGCATGTGTGGAAAAAAGAAAACAAAAAACATATTTAATATATTGATTTGATGCTCATATTAACATTTGGAAGTATTAATTTAAGTTTATTTAATTTTCACATGCGTTCCATAAATTCCACAGGGCCGGACCAAATGACATCAACTTGTGATGGTCATTCATTGCCCCTAGTGAGTGAAAGATTAACTATTTCTAAAATAAATAAATTATTGAAGGTGTTTTTAATTGTACATTTTAGTGACAGAGCACAGTTATAATGTGTCATATTTGTCTTATTTAATAAACGTGTAATTATTTATTTATGCTGTCAGTCTCCCACAGAGCACTGGTTCCCAAACAGTGGGTCGGGACCCATTTGTGGGTCAAGGAACAATTTCTATGCGTCACGACTCGAGGGGAAAAAAACACAACATTTCTTTTCCTACATATTTCTTTTTAAATATTATTATAATCATTTTTTCTTTTTTGGGTGTCGACCTGAAAGGTTTGGGAACCACTGCCGTTCAGTTTTGTTTTGGCGTGCAGAGAAAGCGTAGTATTTTTTTATTCAGACTTTTTAAGTCTAGAGCTGGGCTACCGCGGCTGTGAGCACAAGGGCTCATCATTGGTACCATAGCATTAAAGATGAATTCCTTCTAATGCTATGGAACAGAACAGCGGTACAAATCGGTACAACTTTACAACATAAAAATCATCTTTCTCTCGGCTACGTCCCAGGCAGGAGTCATCCGACCTGAATACACATTTTATTGTTGCCGAATGTGTGTAGTGTTTCTTCTTGCGAGCGTTAATGTATTTAGGGATGTAGTCAGGTTCCTTATGTATTTTTGTCGGATTTTTGTGAAGATTTGTAAAACTATACATTTTTGGAATCTTCAGAGCATGGGGAATCCAAAAATCAATGTTCCCATTTGCACAGACACCTGCAAAGCCGCCATTTTGGACGTTCAAAATGGCCGACATAAAATACATCATTTGTGCTATCTTGGCTTCTGGACAACCTAGAAACTTAATTAAACATGCCAATCCTATGTTTTCTGGGTCAAGGAATCAAATGAGTAAATGTTGGGTGTAAAATGTTCCGGACCCCCACCCCCTTTCTGGGGGTTATCTATTTTGGGACCTCCCAGAACAGTACGCCAGCCAGTTAATGTCCTAATTTCATAATATTAGAGTTGTTTTGTAGGTTTTAAAACCTCCTGGGTTCATTTATTATACTTTTAAAGCAGACAGAATAATCCTTCTGACCTTTGGTTGGGGTCTTTCCTCACCTGGGACCCCCAGACAGACCCCTGAGTCTGTCTCAGTAATCGCTCTGCTCCAGAACAATGTTAAATTAGATCATAATTGAAGCATAAAAGTTGTTGTAGCTGGGCTCTGAAAACAAAAAGGAGTAGTAGCAAATACCAGGGGTCTTCCACAGAGAGCTACTACAGAGTTACTACAGGGGCCCACCAAATCTTGATGGGATTTGAAACTTGAGTGTTTTATGTATTCAGGGTTTATGTACCGATGTTTCTGGTTGACATTGGCACATTTCACTCAGGTTTTTTCATCTCACTTATGTCACTTTGTCTGCTGACCTCACTCAGCAACGAAATATAAATAAACGAAAATAAAAATAAAACAATTCAGAGGAGGCAAGCAGTGATCACCGCATGATGTGCACTGCAATGTAGTTTCAAATGCACTACATTGCAGGTGCTTTTTGAGAATAAAAAACTAAAAAAGAAGAGGAAGACACGTGTGACATGCATGATCTGGGCAGATTGCCCCAGGAAATGTGCCAATCTCAACCCAAAACAACGGTATTGTACTTTGATGGTTTATTAGTATTCTCAGTATTATTTATACATTCTTTGTGTTGGACAGTTATGGTTGACAGGTGTTACTGCTGGGATTGCAATATTTAAGCTATTGCAACTTCATATTTTGGGACACGCAGACTAACATGTCCATTTATTGCACTGCACTCACTGACAACACAACACACCCACCTCTGTGTTATCGTCACCCCAAAACCCGCACCCATCCTCTTAAAGAGCCCATGGTCAATTATGCCAAAGGAGATTCACTACAATACAGTAATTTCAGACATGCAGGATCTATTCGTCTTTATCATCGTCATCTTCAATGTCCAACCTAATAGTGTTGACACAGTCTCCACCATAGCATAGAGTGGAAGGCAGGTTATTTGAGCAGGGAGGGCAAGACCCCTGACTGGAACATACCCTCCACTCTCTGAATTTCACCCATTTTCTTCGATTGGTGGAAGCTTAGGGCAATTTGTCAGGTATGATTTATCCCGCATTGTGACATAGTTGGCAAGGAGGATATGTGGTAGCAGTGCAGCACGAGTTGGTTGTTGGACCTTTTGAACTGTAAACACGGCATGCAACATGCTCCAATGACTGCAATGTTGATGGAAGCTCACCATTAATAAGCTCAGTAGAAATGGAACTCTTGCTAAGGTCCTTGAAGCGGTTAATGGCTTAATGTCATCATTATCAGGCTTCAAGTAGGCGTTGACCCATGACGAATTGTGTAGGCCAAGGAACCCTTGACATTTGTGACATTCAATAACTTGAACTCGCTCAAATATATCTACTTACTTTTGTTTTGTACCTTGGCTTTGACTGTTGCAAATTTACAGCAGTGTCAGAAAGTGGAGGGTATGTTCCAGTCAAGTGTCTTGCCCTCCCTGCTTCAAAGGCTTTTTTTATTGATTTGATTGAAGTATTTATTAGAAGTTTTGCATAGGATAAATTACAGTTTCATGACAGTACAGTTCACTGATACAAGGTCAACTAAAAGGAAACTAAGGTAAGGCATAAGACGTTGAGATCCTTCGCTTTAACTCATATAAATATAGGCAATACCTGAGCTCATCAAATGTGTCTGCAAAGCAGATTGCAAGGGATGGTGCAGCTGCTTAAACAATACAAACAAAGACTGTCAACATTATTAGGGAGGACATGTAGTGAATCTCTTTGGGCATAATTGACCATGAGCTCTTTAAGAGGATAGGGTATTGGTTTTGGGGTGACGATAACACAGAGGTGTGTATGTTGTGTTGTCAGTGTGAGTGCAGTGCAATAAATGGACATGTTAGTCTGCGCGCCTAAAGTAATACGTTGCAACAGGGACGGCTCCAGGGGGGGGGGGGGCTAGAGGGGGCTTTAGCCCCCCCTAAGCCCGCCCTACCCACAAATTCAATTAACACCTGTCAACCATAACTGTCCAACACAAAAATGTTATAAATAATACTGAGAATACTAATAAACCATCAAAGGTTACAGTTTCAAATCCCATCAAGATTTGGCGGGCCCCCTCCTGTAGTAACTGAGGACCCCCCAGGGGTCCCGGACCCCCTGTGGAAGACCCCTGGTATTTGTTACTACTCCTTTTTGTTTTCAAAGCCCAGCTACAACAACTTTTATGCTTCAGTTATGATCTAATTGGAGCAGAGCGATTACTGAGATAGGCTCAAGGGTCTGTCTGGGGGTCCCAGGTGAGGAAAGACCCCAACCAAAAGTCAGAAGGATTATTCTGGCTACTTTAAAAGTGCAATAAATGAGCCCAGGAGGTTTTAAAACCTACAAAACAACTCTACTATTATGAAAATAGGACATTAATTGGCTGGCGTACTGTTCTGGGAGGTCCCAAAATAGATAACCCCCAGAAAGGGGGTGGGGGTCCGGAACATTTTACTCCCAACATTTACTCATTTGATTCCTTGACCCAGAAAACATAGGATTGGCATGTTTAATTAAGTTTCTAGGTTGTCCAGAAGCCAAGATAGCACAAATGATGTATTTTATGTCGGCCATTTTGAATGTCCAAAATGGCGGCTTTGCAGGTGTCTGTGCAAATGGGAACATTGATTTTTGGATTCCCCATGCTCTGAAGATTCCAAAAATGTATAGTTTTACAAATCTTCACAAAAATCCGACAAACATACATTTCTTAACGTAACAAACCTGACTAATGGGACGATATGAACGTTTCATGTCATGATTATTATGACCAGAATAATAGCGATTTACGATATTAATTCCATAATCAAAATATCCCCAGCATCCATTATCCTGGGGCGGAACGTTTGCCAAAGAATAGCTGATCTACAAGCTCACTCTGTGTCGCAAGCTTGTAGATCTGCTATTTTTGTCAAAGAGACTTGGTAAAGAGTGAAATAAAGACTGTATCAAGCTCAAGTACGTTATTTACAGGTCAGTTTTTACCAATTATAGAGGGTTTAAGTGGTACCGGATATGCAGCTCTGCAAACAAGAGGTGAATTGATCCCAGTGCATGACGGAGGATCATTTCACGATACATTAAATCCCCACGATCATTGTGAGGGTCTTTTATCACGATAAACATAATATCAATTATCGTCCCATCCCTATAATGTAGACTGTACTGTAGCCCTAATATGGTCATCTTGACAGGCACCATATGGGTGGAACTCTGAATGTTGTTTTTCTTGTTTTATCCAGCGATGTTACCAGATATGTTTTTATAATGGCTTCCCTCCATGTGGGGAAGGAGCTGCACACACAATGTTTCATTACATGTCTCCAAATGCTGTTTGATCCATAAATAATATATAGGACAAATACTGTATGTTGCTTTGCAATCTTGGTAATGAGGCACACACACACACACACACACACACACACACACACACACACACAAAACTAGGGGTGGAGCTGGAAACAAGGGTTCGCTACAAAGTCGATAACAAATGTATTGAGTACCCGGTATCAATTATCGAGCATATATAGGGGCCCATGGCGTCGTGTTCGATAAAAGCCCGGCTCAATAAGCAGGACCGATGAGGTGCTCATTATCATCCATCCATCCAGCTTTGGTCGAAAACGTATCTAGTAACTAAAGTTTTCAATTAATTGTAGTGGAGTAAAACTACAGTATTTGCCTCTGAGTTGTCGTGGCGTTGAATTAAAAGTACTGAAAATGGGAAATGCTCTGCAACAATACGAATAAGGGTGCACACTGCACACACATCAAAATATGGTCGCCAGCGGATAAAATCTTTTGGTGCACGGCTGACTAAAAACACACAGAGCGCATTCTGTCCCAAAGCCAGCGACGCGCCCCCTTAAAGGTGGTTCTGGTCTGATGAGGTCCAGGTCTGGCTGTAAGATGCTGAGATTTCTAATCAGAAATAACAACAGAGTCAAGCATTCCCAGACGGTCCCTGACTCCCACCAGTCCTTAATTTCTTTACTGTAACATTTTATGTTAAAAAGGTTTATTTTCCACATATTTATTTTTTCATTGTGAACGTTTGTTTTGTAAAAGTCATGGGTCAAATATCTGAAATAAAGCTCTTTTTATGGTTTGGATTTAAGATCCAAAGAAATGTGTCTGACTTTTTAAACAAAGAGTTTAAATGAACACAGGTTTTACAGTGTAGACTGGGCTTCCAGAGCTAAGAAGGTTTTTAAAATTAAAATGGTTGAGATTTCACCCATAAACATCTTCTCTTATGATTCTTAGTAGTTTGCCAGTTAGTTGGGTTGAGAACCACTGCCTATATAAAACAGATTCTTGTCCCCCCCCCCCCTTTTTTTTTCTTTAAATAGTTTTCTAACTAGCCCCAATAAAGTTGTTTTATTGTTTCTGTAAAGCAATTGAGTACCTACATAATACCTTAAAGTTGTATGTAGGCTATTATTCTACCACAAGGTGGTAGTAGAGAGATGTGTTGAGCATCCTCCTGAAACCTTTGAGCATGAGCACCCTCTATTGGTCAGAGTGGTAATAGCATCACCTATGAAATGCATAGAGGCCATTTGATATGATTTTTATCCTCAGTTTTAATGTAACTCTTTGTCAGTGTACAAACAGAACCAAATGGACCCGTGAGGCTCTAAGCCGGGCAGATGCAAGGATAGTTGCAGACCTTTAAATGGTAAATGGTGATGATTTATATAGCACTTTTCATCCAAAGCACTTTACAATTGTTGTGCATCACATTCACCCATTCACACGGAGGAAACCAACCATAGGGAGCATTTAGGTGTTCAGTTCAGTGTCTTGCTCAAGGACAACTCCCCCAACTCTGGGGGAGCCCGGGATCGAACTGGGAACCTCACTTTTCCCATCCGGTAGCTCTACCTCCTTACTACCTCCTGAGCCATGGCTGCCACCTGACTGATTAAAGTAGTCAGGTCAACAAGGAGTAGAGGTGGTGGAAAGTAATTAAGTATATTTACTCAAGTGCTGTGCTTAAGTAGGCTACTATTCATGAGGTAATTTTACTTAACTTTTGGGGGTCCTTTTCCTTGACATTAAGGTGTTGTAGAGAGAGAGAGAGAGAGAGAGTGTGTGTGTGTGTGTGTGTGTGTGTGTGTGTGTGTGTGTGTGTGTGTGTCTAATCTTCTTGTGAACACACACGCTGTAATTAGAATGTCCTAATAATGCGTGAGGGGGCCTTGATTTTTCCATTACTTTTTCAATGAATCAATTAACTTCAATTTCTGTTTATTCTGTGTGAAAGTGAAATAGGAGGTCTGTCTTATAAACTTCAAACAAATCCCAAAAGGAAAGACATGTCTTTAAAGTTATGTTTGTCCTTTTGGGAATTGTAAACTAACTGTTTGATATTATTTTTATCCATATGATTTAGGGGAAAACTTTCCCCAATTGATTTCTTAGTTGACTTTTTATTTTAACTTTGTATGTATTTATTCGTAGGCTATTTAAGTAATTCGAAAGTAGCTGAACAATCGAATGCAATTGATTTGTTCATTTCATTTCATTCATTCATTCATTCATTCAAAAGGTGTGTGTAATGTCATCTACACGTGTGTCTCAGTAAGGTGTGTGTGGGGGGGGGGTCTCGTATAAATACTACAGGGGAGAAAAAAACTTGCGCTGCTTGCGCGTTGCACGGACATTGGTGACCTGTGGAATTCTGCATCCCGGCATCCATATTGAATGATGTTTAATCCTTCACACATGTGTTCGCAATTAAAGTTGTGTTCCATTTAGTGAGCCAACATGAACACACAGCAGAACACGGCCTTAATTATGTTATCATTGGAAACACCTGTGGAAGAACTATAGCGAGTAGTGATATAACTACACTACACAGTGACAATATATTACACAACTGTTCTTTGTCTTGTCTGATGGTGTCTGGTGATGTGATTTAAATGATGAAATGTTGCAAAGGGGAGGTTTGGAAAGCTAAAATATATGCTTTCTTTAATCTGATGGATTAAAATGTTTAACATAGGCCTAGGCCATACATGGGCAACTGGCAACTGGCAGCCAAAAATAGCAGATCGACAAGCTCGGCGTTGTGAGCTTGCAGATCTGCTATTTTCGGCAAAGAGGTTTGGTGTAGAGGGGGAAACAGAGCAGACTAAGTACAGAGTGAAAGGTCAAGTTTATTAAGTAGGCCTATTGACGGTTCAAGCGGTTAAATATCTGAAAACACAAATTGACATGAATCCAAAATACACTGATGATTGTGCTGTCAAACAATGCAACTATATGGAATCTATGAAAAGGTTGTGGGGGTCCCTGCTTCATCTCTCTCTCAACTAAGGGGTCCTTGGCCTGAAAACATTGAAGACCTCTGATATACAATATAGGCCTACAAGCCCATATGAGCTTGTAGATCTGCTATTTTATGAAAGAAAAAAATCATGAAAATGTGAGCTAATCGTCATACATACATTTGTAGCTCGATTGATTGAATACTGTATTAGTGGTTTGCATAGGAAAGGGTTTCATGACAGTAGCCTACAGTTCACTGGTACAAGGTCACCTAAAAGGATAAGAAAGCATATGGCTTATTTAAATTGAGACCCTTTTTTTACTCATACAGCCTAACACTGAATGACAGACAGATAGAACATAGTCTACTATGGAGAGAATATCATCGAAAAAGAGTGGTAAAATTCCAAAATAAGTGGTATTTACAATAGAAAGGTATGGGGCTAAAGTGGGTGCAACAGCGACACCTAGTGGACGGCAGAATTCTTCGGGTCACCGATGTGGCCGTAACAGCGTTGACGCCATTGACCGACAGTAACCTCCTCCTGTAGCGTGTGTGTGTGTGTGTGTGTGTGAGCGGAAACATTCTGCTACAGCTACTTTATAACAAACTGAGGTTGAGAGGAACGGAAGATTCTGTTCTGTCTGAGGTTGACTGTAGCGGAGCACAAAAAACTAACTGTCTGTAGCCTACAATAAAACCACAGAAAGTGTGTGGAACAACCTGGGGAACAATAGCAGTTTGATGACATGAGAAGGTGCATCTGTTTCTTCACACCACACAGAAGGTATGTCTGCAACTTTTTTTGATTTTCACCGTTTGGTTGTTTTTTGTTTGTTTCAATTTTTTTACGACGCGGACAAAGATTGGCTGTGTCTGTGATATGAGATGGTTTATTGTGTGTCATTTAAGTTAAATATTGACCAACACAACGATCTGTAAACTTTTATTTGCTGCGCGACAATTAAGACTTTTAATTACACTTATCAAAAAATTGACAGCAATACATTTCAGGTGTAGCCTACCCACACACACCACTGTCGGGTTTAATTTGATTTCATTTTGGCGATATATGCGTCGTCTAAAAACACTTGCAGTGCACTTCTGTCTAATATAGGCTATATAATATAAAAATACACCACAAAGACACATATATAACAATATTCTGGTTTTATACGGTTGAGGAAAAAAAACAAACAGATAATGTGGTTGAAATGGAAAAGAATGAGCACAAGCTGTAGAGAATCAATGTGATTTCATTTTATTAGTGTCTGTTTATTCTCGGAGTGATTTTCAGAACGTCAGTGGACACTGAGGTTTAATGATGCACAGATGATGCAGATGTTTCACCTTGTAATGGTGGCTGGCCAGCTGTGTGTGTGTGTGTGTGTGTGTGTGTGTGTGTGTGTGTGGGTGTGGGTGTGTGGGTGTGGGGGGGGGGGGGTTTTAAACATTTAAGCTATTTTCAGCAGTGCTGTCGTTTGGTAGACAACAGCACTGGTTCTCAAACTGTCAAAACCCCTAAATTGACCCGTTATTAGCCCGCGGACCCCCATCTGAAAAGAGATACCAGGGACCCCTGATTTTTAACCATTTTAATTTCAAGAAATGCATTAGGCTACAGACCGTCGGACCCCCATTTAATGCTTATTCTATCTCTGAGACCCCGATTGTTATTGTAAACTCAATATTAACTTCACTCACAGAGTCTATACAAATGGAACCAAATGGGACAATTTTTGGTTCCATTCGTACACTCTTGAGTTAAGGGTCCATTTGGTTCGTAAATATCATTTAGCTGGGGACCACCTAGAACTCCCTCAAGGAACCCTGGGGGTCCCCGGACCCCACTTTGAGAACCAGTGGTCTACAGGTCTACCAGTAGATCACCACAGCTGTGCAGGTATCTAGCCTACATGCCCTTGACAAATATATAATTAAAATATTTATAAACAAAACCCCTCTTTTTAGCGTCTGTCACTTGTATTAAAGTGACTTTATTGATTGACATCAAGAAGGGCCTGTCAGCCACAGTATCTCTACAGTCATGTCATAAACATGGATCTGTCCCATTTCCCATATTCCCTCCTGATTGGCTACCATTGCCTTCTAAAGTCTGTGTGTGTGACGTGACGGTCGCTTATCTCCTGTTTGGGGAGTCTTACCAACCTGCCTGAATGATTTCTACTTGCATCTGAATTCATTATTACCACCAGCCTAGCCGCAAATTGCAACACTAGATTTTTTTATAATCGGATGAATCTAGGGTTGCAATACCTCCCATAGGCAGCCAATGCATCAAAACGTTGTTTTGCTATCTGATTGTATTAAACGACGTCAAACTCACCAATATTGCGGCTCTATGGAAAGCTTGGAGTCAAGAAATCCGAGCAGACATGGTTTATTTTCTAAGTGTTGAACTTCGGAAGCGCTTGTCTTCTATAACGCCATGTCCCGCTGCCTCCTGCATAATGTGACATTTAGAACCAGGTGGTCACAGGACCGTTGAGGGATTTTCCACGAGCGCTTCCAAACTCCAGGACTTAGAAAAAATTATCACCTGAACCAAATTTCTTGGATAGAAAGTAACTCATAACATGTCTACTGTGGATTTTTCTGGAAAAAAAAACACTTTGCAAGAGCTTTCCATAGAGCCGCAATATTGGTGAGTTTGACGTCGTTTAATACAATCAGATAGCAAAATAACGTTTTGATGCATTGGCTGCCTATGGGAGGTATTGCAACCCTAGATTCATCCGATTATAAAAAAATCTAGTGTTGCAATTTGCGGCTACCACCAGCCTATGTATGCTGACCTGGGGGGTGTGGCATACTTTACATTGATTAACCCCCCCCCTGATTTAATCATGGATTGTTTGTGTGTGTGTGTGTGTGTGTGTGTGTGTGTGTGTGTGTGTGTGTGTGTGTGTGTGTGTGTGTGTGTGTGTGTGTGTGTGTGTGTGTGTGTGTGTGTGTGTGTGTGTGTGTGTGTGTGTGTGTGTGTGTGTGTGTGGCGTTTAGGTATCACAGTGTAAGCATTTAGCAGATAGACGGTGTTATCCAGATTCCACAGTGATTTGCAAAATGTGCGATGACGAGTCAGGAACTGAGGTGAGGTAATGAGCAAAGGGCACAAGTTCTATTAGTCAGCCAACAACAACCTGGGTAAATAAACCGTTAGCTAAATAAGAGAAAACAATCAAATGCATGCACTGCTGTGTCAAAAACAATGCAGCGACATTAAAAAAAAACAGTAAAAAGCTCTCAGTTCCTGCAAGTGTTCTGTGTGCGTGTGCACACACAGACACAGAAACATTTTCTCATGGCAATAAAGCCCCTTTGAGCTGTACAGGGTAGAGCACTGCACAATGGATTGAAGTTTGAAAATGTGTAGTCTAAAATCGGCACACACACACACACACACACACACACAGACCCATGTGAGGGAGATAGAGCGTGACCGACGGTATTGGAGTGACTGACAGACGGACATGAGGTGGAGGTTTTCACATTAACTGCGACCTAACGGTTGCAACAATCCTTTGGGGATTTTATCATTTATTTGTTTGCTTATTTTATCAGTGCTAGAGCCTAATTGCTTTTTTTTTACACGTCACCAAATCTAATCTAATCAATAAATCACATGTTTTACTCTCTCTCCGCTGCTATCTCCCCCTCCGTAAACATACTGTAGGTATAGAGCAGGGGTGGCCAACATCTCTTTCCAGGGGGCCATACTGACTTTGATAAAGTGAGTGAAGGGCCACACGTTGGACAATTGAAACCTGAAACACAGTGCTGAATGAAGTTAAAACTGCTTGAATTTGATAGACACGACAGACAATCAGTATTGCCTATTTTGTGTTGTTTCTTTAAGGCTTATGAATTCTTTTATAATTATGGATCCATGGCAGACTGTTTCACTGTTACATTATAAACATTTAACATTTGAGTACATACGGATGGAATATGGAATGCAGTACTACTTTAAATGGTACATATAGGTCTACGTATTAATTACTAATAATGAATTGGAGTTGCGTTGAATTGATTTCCTTAAAAGATCATAATGCTGCCTTTTAACATGTAGATTGTATGGGGGTAATTGTGTTTTTCTTGAGGATTCGAGGGCCGTATTGAGATGGTCGAAGGGCCGGGTCCGTCCCCCCGGCCGTATGTTGCCCATGTGTGGTACAGAGGGTATGCGCGTGACATCATCATCATACCCAGAAGTTATGCAGGAACGCCTACTGAGTGGCAAAAACTACTTTCTGGCCTTGACAGCCCATACATCCAAACAGAAAAGTCCTATCTGATTGCATTAAACTACGTTCAACTCACTCTGCCACTCGATTTGCCACTCACTAGTCACTATATGCATGCGCAGACACATCTCTCTCTGTATTAAAACAAAACAAAAATATTCTCTTTTATGGGCACAGAATATTTTCAAATGTCTGTCTGTCTGTCTGTCTGTCTGTCTGCATTGCGTGTATCAAAACAGCAACCCGGTATTGCCAGTGGAAGCTTGTGATTGGCTGAACCGGAGGTAGGGAGCGCTCCGTTGTGTTCTCCTGGACTGCGCGGAGGTGACAAAATTCAGGGGGATGAAGATTTATTACTCTGTCCATAATGGCAGATGGCACATAAGCCGGTAACGGCGCTGAGTCGGCTCATGCGACCGTCGCAGACTCGCAACGCTCGACTATGCGATGTTTCATAACATATATAATCATAAACATTCTATATTTACATCAAGGTCAAGTATTATACTTAATAATTGGGACTAATTAAGAACCATTATCATAGTTATAATAGGCCTACATTTACAGTAGTTTAGGCATTTTGGTTAGAACAATTTGTCCTTGTTTGTTATTTGACTATTTTTACTTTAATTATAATTAAAGACACTTCATAGTGAATTAGTGATTATAATAAATAGCCTATGTCATGATTGCTAGATCAGATTGTGTTTATAATATAATGCCGGCGTGCCTCCGTCATCTCCACCGAAAACAAGCGCTCCCCCCTTGTTCCATTGTCGAAACCGGGGTGCTGTTTTGATTCACGCGTCTGCATTCAGCAGCCTCATACATATCAATTTGGGGGTCCTTGACATTAAAGTGTTGTAGAGGGGAGGAGCTGGTGGTGGGGGGGGCAACACACAAAGCCACACGTTTCCCCTCCCCTCTCCTCTCCTCCCAGTTGAGTTCAGAGCAGCAGGACAGGTCATCTCGTCTTTAGTTCAGACTCTCGGAGGAACAGAAGCTGCTGGTTCCAGTTTGAGTTCCAGTTGGGATTGATTGAAGACTTTATTGTCAGTTTGCATAGGAAAAGGTACAGTTTTCATGACGGTACATTTCACTGGTACAAGGTCAACTAAAAAGGATACGCTCAGGAAAAGCACATGGCTTATTTATATTGAGATCTTTTATTTTTAACTCGTATTACAAAACAGCTTCTCAGTGGAGAGGAGAGGAGCTGAGAGTCAGTCAGTTCCAGATAGCAGCAGCGCACTGAGCGAGCAGTGAGTCAGTCATTGCAGCAACGCAGCGCAGAGCGCACTGAACGCGCAGCACAACACAGGTGTCAGCGCGCCCTTTAACCCCTTGCTGTACCTTTGAGCTGTGCTGCTGTGCTGGAGGCTGGGAGCCGAGGAGCACTGTGCTTTCTGACTGAGCTGACACCTCAGTCTGTTCTGGTGTAGCACTGAGGAGCACCTTCTGCTTCACTGCAGTCTGACTGAGCTGACAGCCTCCTGCCGTCTTCTGTTTCAGTTGAGGACCAGCGCTACGGGCGGACGGACAGACGGACAGAGGGTCCTGGACACTAGACCATGTCGACTGTCTCCACTCAGCTCCGTCTGCTGCTGTGGAAGAACTTCACCTACAGACGGAGACAGACGGTGAGAGCTTTTATCACTTCTAGGCATTTATACCGTGGTTCAGGCCATTTATACTGTGGTTCAGGCGTCATCGCCACGCTGGCTTGTGGTGGATCCATTTTTTGCCACGGACATACAAAATGAGAAGACAATAATATAACCAGAAACACAAAGAGATGGCCCTGAACGACCATTACAGGAATGCAACACTGAGAGTGAACAAATGGACCCTTATAGGTTCATTTGGTTGCATTCAGTGTTATGGTTGTGGCCTGAAAAGGTTGAGAATCACTGCTCTAGATAAACATCCCTGTCTGCCCTCTAAATAAACCATCGTTAACTAAGCACGCGGACATAATTGATCATATCCTCTCAAACTGCGCTGGGCAGCTACACTTAACTATTCCCTCCTCCCTTAGACACTAAGATTGAACAAATATCACCAATACTAATCCTGTTTACAATGACAAGGACGTGCTAATTGTGGCTCCCTTTGTTTTCAGGCAGACATTTCAGAGAAACATGGAAAAGCTTTAGAGACGCAGAGAGCTCTAGTTTTCCGTTAACTGCAGCTTTTTAAGCTGCTATGGCAGATGTGGTGATCAGCAGCAGCGATGGAAAAAGTACTCACGTTTATTTCTCACTTAAGTAAAATGATCAATACTGCAGTGCAGTAGAGGTTCTCTGTTACAAGTCAAAAGTCAGAAATTCTAAATGTACTCGGGTAAAAGTACCAAAGTATTGGTATCAAAATGTACTTAAAGTACCAAAAGTAGAAACTACTTGTTATGCAGAATGTCCTGTTTCAAAAGTTTGCACATGTGTGAAATGTGTAAAATAGCAGATCTACAAGCTCACAATGTGTTGCATCGCGACACATTGTGAGCTGGTAGATTGGCCGAAATGTACATAGGCCTAGGGCTAAATTAACTAATCAAAATCTACAAAGTAACTAAAGTTTACAAATAATTGTTGTGGAGTAAAAGTACAATATCTGCCTCTGAGATGTAGTGGAGAATAAAAGTATTGGAAATTGGAAATATGCAATAAAATACACCTCAAAATTGTAATTAAGTACAGAACATGAGTAAAAGTTACTTTACACCACTGGTGGTAATCAGACATAGTAAGACAACCACACGTGTTCCAAATCAAATACAGATGTTCTGTTTACTAGAATTAGAGTTTTTTCTCCATCAACCAGAATCCTGGTGCTTGTTGTTGTTTGTTCTGAACCTGGTCTTTTAGTGCAGTGGTTCTCAACCTGTGGGTCGGTAACCCCCGGGGGGGTCCCTGAATTATTTTGGGAGGTCCCCAGACGATGAGCTTAATATGAAAGATTGTTTTCTCACTCAACAGTAAACAAACCAACATAACGTTTAAGTGTATAGAGGGTATCTGCACATTTCTAAAGTGGCAATTTAATGACTTTTTAATACCTCTAAAATGACAAATCAAACACTGGCCAAATTGTCAAATATTAGAGGCAGAAATTGTGAAAATAGCCGATCTACATTCTCTAGCCGAGAAAATAGCTGATCTACGTGCTCACAACGCCTCACAACGATCTACATGCTCACAACGATCTACATGCTGAGCCTGTAGATCTGCTATTTTCACAATAGAACCGTGTTATACAAGATGCAATGCCTCAACTTTTAGTGCTCGTCAGGATAGGGGGGTCCCAACCCAGTTCAAATATGATTATTTTGGGGGTCGCGGCCTGAAAAGGTGTAGAACCACTGTCTTGTTGTAGGAACGTGTTGTTGTTTGTTGTGAACCCTGGTTCTTTAGTGTAGGAACGTGTTGTTGTTTGTTCTGATACCTGGTCCTTTAGTGTAGGAATCTGCTGATGAAGCAGAAGATGCTACAGTATATTGATTCCATCTCCTCTTCCCTTCCATCTATTATGAATGAGTTCCTAATAATAATGTTTAAAAACAGATGAGTGATGTTAGGAGGAGGATGTGCTGCAGACCTTTCTCTACCAGGAAGCTGAGAGTTGGCTTTAAAAGAGAAAAGCTTCCGAGACTGTTGGCCTTCAGTAATATTGAGAGTTGTGTGTTGTTTTACTATACCTGTGCGGACAAAACATGTCCACAAGTATACCGTAGAATTGGGAGTGTAAAATGAAACCAAATTTGGTTTCATTTTACACTCTCAAGAGTTACATTATTGTTAATCTGCAGTTCCCAGAAGATCTTTTTTTGCCACTATAGGGCGGCGAAAATAACTTCGCTTGTAGATCTACTTTTTTTAGGCTTGCAGTAAAAATGCCCACCCAAAAAAGGTACAAAATTGCATTGATGAAGTCTCTGTTCTAAAAGTGTTCCTCACAACTATCGTAATATAAACGTGTGTGTGTGTGTGTGCGTGCGCGCGTGCGTGCGTGTGTATGTATGTGTGTGTGTGGTGGGGGATGGTAAAGTAGGTCTTAATGGTTCCCACTCTGATCTCATGCACCTTTAAGTGCAGACCGTCCTTCACACAGTGGCTCTGTCTGTCTTTAAGTGCAGACCTAAAAGATATATATCAAATATAAATATATTTATATTTTAGGTTTTTACCTATGTTTACAACTGCTCTGTATTGTTGATTCTTCTTTGCTTTGTTTTGTCTCTGTACAACACGGCAGTCCTTTTTTTCTTTTCATACTTCTCTGCAACTTGTAACCTTAACTGCTGTGCTGCCTCTGGAATATTAAAGGTATCTATCTAGTGCAGGGGTCTTCAACAGGGGGTCTGGGATCCCCAGGGGGTCCTCAGAGTTACTACAGGGGGTCCTGCCAAATCTTTGAGTGATAGAAACTTTTTCACCCTTTTTTTATATATGAACCACTTGAACCCTAGTGTCCATATTCTGAGAACTTTAGCCAAAAATAGCAGATCTACAAGCTCACAACACCTTGTGCTGCGAGGCGTTGTGAGCTTGTAGATCAGCTATTTTTGGCAAAGAGCTTTGGTGTAGAGGGGAAAAACAGCAGACTAAGCACAAAGTGAAAGGTCAAGTTTATTAAGTATTGACGGTTCAAGTGGTTAAATATCTGAAAACACAAATTGACGTGAATCCAAAATACACTGATGATTGTGCTGTCAAACAATGAAACTATATTGTGGAATCTATGAACTGGTTGTGGGGGTCCCTGCTTCATCTCTCTCTCAACTAAGGGGTCCTTGGCCTGAAAATGTTGAAGACCCCTGATCTAGAGCGTCCCTCTCACAGTGTCTCTGTCTCTGTGTCTTTCAGCTCCAGCTGCTGATAGAGATCATCTGGCCTCTCTTCATCTTCTTCATCCTCATCGCTGTGAGGACCAACTACCCTCCCTATGAGCAACATGAATGTAAGTAACGCACGCACACAGTTTACCTGACGACGTAGCCATTTAGGCCAGTCAATCTAAGCAAAAAAAGGGCCTGACCCAAAAGAAATTGCAATAGTAATGGTTCAGGGTTTTTTATGATCCTAAGGGTCATAAAAACATATTAAAAGTGGATCAAGGTGAATTCAGGGGGTTCAAGTTTGGGTCCATTCACTTACTATACAGGTAAAAAAGACCCCCCCGAAACATCTTCTTTAAGTAGCATGTGAGGGGTCTAACTAGGGTTTTTTCATGATTCTGAATCCATTGCAAGCATTTGTTTTGCACGAAAAACATTCCTCGGGCTAAAAACGGACACAACAAAACTATGGTTTAGTGATGAGTGATCACTTTTCTGGGGTCAGCTCTGTTTTGTGGTGTCCGTTTTTAACCCGACGAATGTTTTTTGTGCAAAACAAATGCTTGCAATGGATTCAGGATCATGAAAGACCCCTAGTTAGACCCTTCACATGCTACTTAAAGCAGATTTTTGGGGGGCTCTTTTTTTCCTGTATAGTAATGGACCCAAACTTGAACCCCCTGAATTCACCTTGATCCACTAAATATATAATTCACAACTTTTACTATGTTATTTGGATGACCCTAAGGATCATTAAAAACCTTGAACCAGTACTATTGCAATTTCTTTTGGGTCAAACCTTAGATTGACTAGCCTAATTCAGTTGGTTTCTCTCCGTTGTTGAGGCTCAAAGCATACTGTTTCCTCAAGTCCAGGCAGGCGGAGAACTTTTTAGTACCGTACTCTATTTCAGGGGTTCTCAATTTGTGGGTCAAATGAGTCCCCCCCCCCCCACCCCCCCACCAAATGACAGTTGAGTGACAATTTTAGGAATTGTAAAACCTTTTTTAATACCTGTTAAAAAAAAAGGACAGAAAAGAAAAGGACCATTACTGCATCTAAAGTAACCAACAAACTATAGGCTACTATAAAAACTGGTCAAAGGCACGACATTTTCAGACGCCGGCGTCCGCGGTCAAATGCATTATACTTTTGAGGGTCCTTGACATGAAAAAAGCTTGAGAACCACTGACTTGGCTGCCTAATACGCTAGCCTCCTAACTAGGGACGTATTAATGGCACGTGGAGAGACCGCTCAGAAATGCACGTGTTGAGATTCCTAATCGTTATGGTTTATGGTCAGCGATATCTGTGATGCTGAACCCTGGAACCTGATAGGACAGTAGTTTGACACCGAGTTCGTGACAAGTTGGCCAAGGCAGGCAGTGCTTTCTCTGAGGGCATCTTATGTCAGCTTGAGTGGAACAATAATTGAGTACCTGAGACGATTATCAGTCTAAGTCCATATTTAATTTCTTTGAATATAAGATATTTTTTGATTTACCAGACTATAAACCACAAACGAGTCATTTTTAATCTGTTAAATTGTTAATGCACTCCCCCCTCATTTTGTTGAATTGTCTGTTTTAATGTTATCTGCTCCCTTTGTCTGCTGAATATTGCTTGTACGGACTTATACTGTTGTTCCACAAGCTGTTGGAGATATACTGTTTTTCCACTTTCCATAAGTATTATGTCTTATAATTCATAATTATATATACATATATGAGTTACGTAAAAAAAATCGAATTCAACAAAATGAGGGGGGAGTGCATTAAGAATTTAACAGATTAAAAACTTCTAGTTTGTGGTTTACAGTCTGGTAAATCAAAAAAATATCTATACTCAAAATGGTAAAATATGGACTTAGACAGTTTTTCGTCTCAAAGGCCTCAAAGTCTCTTCCAGAGTGGACTGTTGTTGCATTGACCCTGCAATTTCAAGCGATGTAAATGTTTCTTAATGACCTTGGACTAATTCCATGCCAATGCCCTCCGCAACATTGTCTTTACACCTGTTCTCCTCTCTTCCTCTTGATTTATCAGTGGTTTTATTGGTCTTATTGGACTGTTTAGCGCTCATGGTTGTTTTATTGCCGGGTGTAATCTGTCATTTATCAAGGCTGTGTTTGTGAAGAGTGGTTGAAGGGTCAGTGAAGCCCAGGGCAGATTGATAATCTGTGGGATTACGTCACCGGGCGGTTCCCAAGCACTGGGTCAGGGCCCGTTTGTGGGTCGCAGACGGACCAAGGCTCAGGAAGGAGACTGAGTCAATGACCGAAACGTTGCTCTGTATTGATGAAACCAGGGGTCTTAAACGTTTTCAGGCCAAGGACCCCTTAGTTCAGAGAGAGAGAGATGAAGCAGGGAACCCCACAACCTGTTCATAGAATCCATATAGTTTGTGTTTTCAGATACAAATTTAACCACTTGATTCATCAATACATAACTTAAAGGAGCTATAGTCAACTTTTTCTTGAAAAACGGATGCTAAAATAAAAACAATGTTTCGAAAACATTTTATAAAAAACTAAGCTTCATATGTGTTTCTATTCAAAAATGACCACAAAAAGCGTAAAATAATGATAAAATAATCATTTTGGCCATTGTCGGACCGACACTTTGTTTACATTCTAGTAGGATGTAAACAAAGACTATAGCTCCTTTAAATGTCTTTCCACTACAGTGGCTGTGAGTCACAGCCACTGTAGTTGTTCTCCAGTTTGTCCCTATATTGTCTCTTAGCGTCTTTGATCGCTTTTCTCAGATCATATCTGGATTTTTTGTAGCGTTCCTCATCCCCAGATTGAAAGGCGACGCGGCGCTCTCTCAACTTCAGACGAGTATCATTGTTCATCCAGGGCTTCTCGTTGGGATAAGAACGAATGGTATGCGCTGAAGTTTTGGATATGTTATCTGTGGACCAGCACTGTACAGACCTCACCGTGGGCTGCTCGCGCTTTACTCTCTGCTTGTAGGCTGGTAGTAGGAGCTCAGATCGGTGGTGGGACTTCCCAAAGTGAGGGCGCTGGATCGCTCTGTAGGCACTCTTGATAGTGGAGTAACAGTGATCGAGCGTCTTGTTTTCTCTTGTTGGGCACTTAACGTGTTGGTAGCAGGGACATGCTGGCCATTGGGAAAAGCGGGACAACTCCCGAACGTTCGGTTCATTCCCGGCCGGTCCAGGCCGGCCATTAGAAAAAAATAAAAAATAAAATGTCGTCCTTTGTTCCATTTTGGGGGCTGGGCGGCCAACAAAGTAAATCGTCACTGTCGGGCAGAAACCTCATATCTCCAAGTTTCAAATTTGTAATTTTTTTGTAAAACAGCAGATCTACAAGCACAGTGCTAGTAGATCGGCTGTTTTCACTAGTTTAAATCATTTTTGAAATGATAAATACAAAACAAATGTTTTCCAGTCGACAACAGCAAAATATAACTCATGTAATTGGCCCACTGGCTTGTCACTTTGTCACAAATCTTTGAGTAGCAGCAGCGCTATGGAGAGAGATCTCTCTCTATAGCGCGCAATGAGGGCCTCTCCAACTCTTTTTCCTGGGCTGAATCAGAGGCCCAGCATGTCCCTGGTTGGTAGAAATGTGGTAACACAGATTTCAAGTTGCAGTGGTTAAAGTCCCCCGCCATGATTGATATGGCCTCCGGGTACACGTTCTCCTGCTTGCTAATGACTTCACTCAGCTCTTCAAGAGCCTCTGCTGCTCTCACTTCTTGTGGAATGTAGACCGGTGTTAGCAACACGCAGGGGAACTCCATGGGGAGATAGAACGGTCTACACATTCACCCATTCACACACACATTCATACACCGATGGCAGAGGAAACCATGCAAGGCACCCACCTGCGCATCAGGAGCAACAAGGGGTTCAGAGTCTTGCTCAAGGACTCGTCCACACTAACTCTGGGGGAGCCCGGGATCGAACTGGCCACCTGTTTAAAAAGCTTTAATATAAAGCCTTGGCCATCCTTGAACTATTATCAAAAAACCAAGCCAACCATAACCACTTGAACACCAGAACATTCTGCCAACAACAGCTGGTTAAATCAGCTGTTTTCGGTGAGGTAGATATGGTTTATAGATTGGGGGGAAAAAAGGGGTTCAAGTACAGATGCAAAAAACAAGTCCTTGAGAGCTTGCTGCTACATTCACTAGTTTCTCGAGCTAAAGTATCAAGCTGAAAGGTTTGGGAACCACACTGGACTATAGAGGGTTTCAGTGGTAAAATAATAGCATTTAAAGTAACTGTTTACCCTGCTATTTGATACCAATATGGCTGCCGTGAAAAAGCGGTGCTATTTACGAGTTAATTTCATTAAGCGTCCTCGCAAAGCTTGGCCAACGTGTGACCCTGGGCGTACACAACAAACTTTGAGCACACTGTGCCAAGATGTTGTTGAATTCCTCCTAAAAAAAAAACGTGTTGTCATCCTGTTTTAAAGATGTGAAAGCAGAAGTTGTTCTGTCTGTGTGTTGTGTGGATGACGTCAGAACAGAGAGAGGAATAGTCAGAGTGTGATTCAGCCAACATGTGAGCTGAGGCATGTTGTAACCTGGGAGAATATAGAGTCTGTCTGTTTGATACATGTTGTAACCTGGAGCATACAGAGTCCTTCTGTTTGATACAGAAAAGGACCAAGGACAGGGATCTTAAGCCCTTTGCACACAGGACAGTTGCGTTTTTTTCGTTTGCTGCATAATTAAAACGCATTGGATTTGGTGTGCAATGCTGTGCGGAATCGGCGCTGCGGATCCCAAAAGGAGTCATAAAAGGAGTGATGAGTTTTTTACCGCATGCGACAAGACGCACGAATCGAACTGGGTTCGATCGAGAAAAAAACGCACGGCCGCAGCCACTCGTCGCACGGCTAATTCGGATCCGGTGTGCATGAGGTCGTAGAGAATCATTGTTTTCTTTTAAAAAAATGAAATTGTCTGTTTTATCCGTGCGGATAAACGCGCCTGTGTGCAAAGGGCTTAAATCGTGACAATACGGCATCTAGGGATGGGACGATATGAAAATGTCATATCACGATAATCAGAATATCCCCAACATCCATTATCCCTAGCATTGCGACACGTTGTGAGCTTGTAGATCGGCTATTTTTTGGCAAAGAGATTTGGTTGGGACAAAGAGTGAAAAAAAGACTATCAAGTACGAACAGTATATTATAAGTACGTTTTACCAATAGATGGTTTAAGTGGTACCACATATGCAGCTCTGCAAATAAAAGGTGAATTGATCCCAGTGCATGACGGAGGACGATATCACGATGAATCAAATCTCCACGATACGGAACTGTTTTTTATCACGATAAACGATAATATCGCTTATCGTCCCATCCCTACCGGCATCACCAAAACATGACGGGACAGAACGGTAGATGTTGTAAATGAAGCCAACAGGACAAGCATGGGAGAGGTTAACATTCCTGTCCCACTGATCACTGGTTCTCAACCTGTGGGTCGGGGACCCCCTGACATGATCTAGGGTGAGGGGTCCCCCAGATGACAGTGAAAGTGACAATTTAAGGACTTTGGAGACCCATTTAATACCTCCCTCAATAACAACAAAAGAAAAGAAAAAATCGCACCCGTGCGAAGTGAGCGGTGCAAACTAATTTCTGCGCAAATCAGTGTTGATAGGCATGCATGGCAATATTCTTTTTGTTGTGTATGATGTCAGTCTAGAGGTCTGCTCAGACTATATAAGTCTTTATTGTCATTTCTCATCAGTTAGTTGACCAAGCTACGGATTGTAGCGAGAAGAGGCCAGAAGATGAATATTTTAGTTTTTCAAAGTCTGTTCATTTGTATTTTAAACTTGTATTAGCTGCCTATCATTTATAACCTGTAAGATGTTCCACAGTCTGTCTAAAAGTGTGGTTATTTTATCGCTTATAAGTGATATTCAATATAATTTTGAAATTCAAGGTTAGCACCGCTCAATAATTTTTTATGACGTATTTTACGTGGCCTAAACGCGTTATGACGTATTTTATGCGGCCTAAACGCGTTATGACGTATTTTACGCGGCCTAAACACGTTCTAAATCAGGGTGAACCAATCGAGTGCCTCTGTGACTATGACATCATGGACAGATCAACAGAATCGAAGTGTTTCATTGGTCTAGCGAACTCATGTCATCATCATTTGTGACATCATAGTTTTGGTAAAAAAGCGGTCTATAGGAGCGGTTAGCACCGCTCAAAAAAGATCAGTATTGCATCGAAAGTAATCAAGAAAAGTATCCACAACTTTCCAACGTCCTATCTTGCCATTGCGCAGAAGGAGTGCAGCAGCTTCCGGTGCCACAGCCAAGAGTGATCTACAAGCTCACAACGGTTGCATCTGCGACGCGACATGAGCTTGTATGTCTGCTTTCTCCGGAAGTGTCCCGCAGATAATTCTACAGTAAATTCTCACGGAAACAGGTGGATAGGCTACTATAAAAACTTTTGAAACATTGCCCACATTGTCAAATAATATAATAAAGGGCCAAAACATGTGAGAATCGACAAGCAAAGCTAAGCGAGCCGTTAGATCGACTATTTACACAATATTTATCTTTGGAACTGAAAATGTAACTCCTACATTCCAAGTGCTTATCAGGGGTGGGGGGGGGGTTGTCAGATATCAAGAGAGAGAGAGAGAGAGAGAGAGAGAGGGGGGGGGGGGTACATAGATGGATAGATGGATCATAGATAGATGGATAGGTTGGTTGTTGTTGCTTTTAGCAGTCTTGCCACAACAGCAAAAAAAGCTACCAAAAGTTAGTAAAGACTTGCAAAATTAAACATTTAAATGTACAAGGCGGTAGAAACTCTTTTAACTTATTGCTTGAATGTGCTCAGATCTTAACTGTGTGTGTGTGTGTGTGTGTGTGTGTGTGTGTGTGTGTGTGTGTGTGTGTGTGTGTGTGTGTGTGTGTGTGTGTGTGTGTGTGTGTGTGTGTGTGTGTGTGTGTGTGTGTGTGTGTGTGTGTGTGTGTGTGTGTGTGTGTGTGTGTGTGTGTGTGTGTGTGTGTGTGTGTGTGTGTGAACAAATGCAACAACAGACATCAAGATACACATAGCAGCAGCACTTCTAGTGGATATCTTATCACCTCTTGGCAGGCAGATAGCAGGCCTACTTGTTTTCTGCTAATCAACTCGAATAATTACCGTGTGTGTGTGTGTGCGTGTGTGTGTGTGTAGGGGGGTAAAGGTTGACACATAGCTGTGTTGGGTAATAAACAGACTGTAAGTGGTCCTCTTGTGAGGATGTGGTTTGTTGGACAGCTGGTCTGATAAGCCAGTGGTTCTCAACCTTTTCAGACCTTTGCCACAATGCCTCGCATTGCGAGGCGTTGTGAGCATGTAGATCTGCTATTTTCACAGTTTCTGCCTCTAATATTTGACAATTTGGCCAATGTTTAATTTGTCATTTTAGAGGTATTAAAAAGTCCTTAAATTGTCACTTTAGAAATGTGCAGATACACTTAAACTTTATGTTGGTTTGTTTACTGTTGAGTGAGAAAACAATGTTGCACATTAAGTTAATCATCTGGGGACCCCCCCCCCCCTGGGGTCGATCCACTGTGATGAGGAGATAGACAGTGTTCAGGATGATCAGGGTGGGCTGTCTCTGCCTAGCCTGGGGCCAGCCTATATACAATGCAGCTAACTAGTAACTGCGTATATGTTTTAACCATAGGTTTTAACATGTGTGGGGATGAAGTCTAGCTCCAGCTAGGCTAGTCTCTGCCCCCAGCACCAGTGGTGGAAAAAATACTCATCTTTCTTTACTTAAAGGAGTAGTTCACCACTTTTCAACCTGTCTTCATATAATAGGTCCTCACTAATGTTCATGATAAAATATCACATTTTTTTCCCACTCAGTCCAAGTCTCCTAGGATAGCTGTGGGAAGTTCAGAATCCATCGTCTTGTGACATCATCATTTTCAAAAAAAAAAAAAAATCAATATTTTTGAAAAAAATATTTAGATTTTTATTATCGCGAGAACAATGGCTTCCACTTTAAAATTGCAACTTTTCAGGAATAGAAAGCCTGCAGTTTCTATAAGCTGGATTGGCAATCGATGATGTCACAAGACGATGGGTTTCTGACCCACAACCGCCCTCTTAAAAAGAAAAAAAGAAAAAAAAAAGAAAATCTATTTTTGAGTGAGGACCAATTATATGAACATAGGTTGAAAAGTGGTGGAGTGCCCCTTTAAGTAAAATTTGTGTAATCTGTGTTCATGTTGAGGTGTGGGTTTGTCCATATGTGTTGTAATATAATGTCCATGTATTTGCTAGAAAATCACAGTGTTTACTTATTTATATCCATAATAATAGATTTTTCCCTTAAAAACATGCACTATTGACACATTTCACGATAAATAGTTACTATATTGATTTTAAATCAATGAATCGGATCGTATCATAATGCCTCAACTCCTACAATGCCAAGTGCATGTCAGGGTGGGGGGTCCCCTGTTCAAATAGGATTATTTTGGGGGGTCCCCAGTTCAAATAGGATTATTTTGGGGGGTCCCCAGTTCAAATAGGATTATTTTGGGGGGTCCCCAGTTCAAATAGGATTATTTTGGGGGGTCCCCAGTTCAAATAGGATTATTTTGGGTGTCCCTAGGGCCGCCAATAAGTGTCAAGTCACGACGAACCAGTTCTGGAGATAAGGACAGAGATTCCTGGAATTCATTGCTCGATAGATAAATGATACATCCACCATAATCAAAGCCAGTTAATGATTGTTTATGCGTGTCCTTCCTTGCAGGTCACTTCCCCAACAAGGCCATGCCCTCGGCGGGCACGCTGCCATGGATCCAGGGCATCATCTGCAACGCCAACAACCCCTGCTTCCGCAGCCCCACGCCCGGGGAGTCGCCCGGGGTGGTGGGCAACTTCAACGACTCCATGTGAGCTGTCACGATTATGACATTTTACATGACGATTAATTTTCACTAACGATTTAATTGTGTATTTGTCGTTGACAATTACATTTCTGTTTGGCTTTTAGGCTTTGAAGTTGCACCTGGCAATTATGACACATACCTTGAATATAAAAATAATTTACTGACATATTTGACAACTTTATACTTAAAAAAGAACATTGATAGTGGAAATAGCCGATCTACAAGCTCACAACGCGTCGCGATGCGACGCGTTGTGAGCTTGTAGATCTGCTATTTCCACTACTTTTTGAAAGTGTTTGAAACTACAGTATATTAACATTTCTCAACATGGCAACGATTATGCAAAATAATTGCGATTACCTAAAATAATTGCGATTAGACGATTATGTAATAACCACATTCTGTTTTCCACTCTCTGTCTCTCTCTCTCTCTCTCTCTCTCTCTCTCTCTCTGTCTGCCTGCCTCTCTTTGTCTCTCTCTGTCTCTGTAAATGAGGGGTCTTCAACGTTTTCAGGCCAAGGACCCCTTAGTTGAGAGAGCGATGAAGCAGGGACCCCCACCCACAACCTGTTCATAGATTCCATATAGTTTCATCTTTTGACAGCACAATCATCAGTCTATTTTGGATTCTTGAACAGTCAATACTTAATAAACTTGACCTTTCACTCTGTACTTAGTCTGCTCTTTTTCCCCTCTACACCAAACCTCTTTTCCAAAAATAGGTGATCTACGAGCTCACAATGCCTTGCAGCGCGAGGTGTTGTGAGCTTGTAGATCTGCTATTTTTGGCTAAATCTTTCAGAATATGGACGCTAGGGTTCAAGTGGTTAATATAAAAAAGGAGAAAAAAAGTTTCTATCACACAACGATTTTGAGGACCCCTTGTAGTTACTCTGAGGACCCCTTAGGGGTCCCGGGCCTCCTGTTGAAGACCCCTGCTGTAAATGGTAAATGATGCATTTATATAGTGTGTTTATCCAAGGTTCTTTTCAATGATTGTGCATTAGATTCACCCATTCATACGCACATTCATACACCGATGGCAGAGGAAACCATGCAAGGCACCAACCTGCTCATCAGGAGCAACTAGGGGTTCAGAGTCTTGCTCAAGGACTCTTCCACACTAACTCTAGGGGAGCCCGGGATCCAACTGGGAACCTTCCGGTTGTAGAGCATTCTGGGTATCTTCAATCATGTCAACTTTGAATTGGTTTAATAAGTGTGCGTGCTTGTGTGTGTGTTTGCAGAATCTCCCGGCTGTTCTCGGATGCCAAGAAGATCCTGTTGTACAGTCAGAACGACAAGAACCTGGATGGGTTTAAAGACCTGGCCCAGGCTCTGGAGAACCTGCACGCTAACAGCTCCGGTAAGAACTCCTCGTTTAGTGAAAGACATGTATGATAACATTACAGTACACCATGGGATACAACTGGTGGTGGGACGATATGAAAAATCACGATTGTTGTCCATTATCCTGGGGCGGAACATTTGCCAAAAAATTGCAGATCTACAAGCTCACGACATGTTGTTTGATTGATTGAAGACTTAATTAGAAGTTTGCATAGAAAAAGGTACAGTTTCATGACGGTACAGTTCACTGGTACAAGGTCAACTAAAAGGAGATCCTAGAAAAGACTAAGCTTATTTCCATAGGAAACCATTGAAGTCTGAGCTTGTAGATCGGCTATTTTATGGCAAAGACATTTGATAGAGTGAAAAAAATACTTTATCAAGTACGTATATTATAAGTACTTTTTTACCAATTATAGAGGGTTTAAATGATACCGGATATGCAGCTCAGCAAATAAAAGGTGAATTGATCCCAGTGCATGACGGAGGACGATATCACGATATATTAAATCTCCATGATACGTATATCGCTTATCGACCCATCCCTAGATGCAACACACATGTACGCTTCAAACCTCAAAGGAATGAAACACTCTTGCATTGTGGTCCTTCCTTGTTCAGCAGCTTGTCAAGGATCAGCCCCCAACACTGTCTATTCTGTCTGTCTCCAACACTGTCTCTCTTCGTCTCCACTTTCCTAATGTCTGTCTCTCCTACACCGTCTCCCTCTCAGCTTTCCAATTCCTCCTTACAAATGAGTGCTGTGTGTGTGTGTGTGTCTGTGTGTGTGTGTGTGTGTGTGTGTGTGTGTGTGTGTGTGTGTGTGTGTGTGTGTGTGTGTGTGTGTGTGTGTGTGTGTGTGTGTGTGTGTGTGTGTGTGTGTGTGTGTGTGTGTGTGTGTACGCTCCTGCTCGCACTCTTTTGAAGAACGCGGAGACAATGCAACGTGTTTGAGCAGGTAGAAAAAGAAAGGGAACGGCCGAGCCACGTCCCCCACGGTGTGTGAGTGAGGATCAGGGGAATCGGAGTGAAGTCTTTATTTGTGCCCGGCCAGGCAGAAAGTTGAGTCCAGTTCAGTACATTGTACAAGTTCACTACACTACACTACACTACAAGCAGGGCTTGACATTAAGGCTTGTCCTGTTGTCTGGGACAAGTAATAAATCCTTCCGGACAAGTGCATTAACAATGTACGATGTCCGTTGGACAAGTGGCTCTTGGTTTCACTTTTTCTGTGATGCTCCTGGCAGCTTTGTGCTGAATGCAGACTATGGATGGAGGGAGCAAGAGGGGTCGTTAGCAGTCCTTTTATTATTCATTCTATTTTAATGTCTGACTGCTATGCATGCATTTAAGAAAGAAATCACTGTCAGATGACAAGTAACCTTTGTGCCCGTCTAAATATCATTTTCATCCACGGCACCCCTGTATTACACTGTTACTTTATAGAACCTTACATTTCTTTTTTAATGTTTTTTATCCCACGGTTTTGCAACCCATTTTTTCTCACCCGGTGACTACCTAACCTGTGGTCCTAAAATACAGAATGTGTCGCGTGGAAAACTGTAGCAGAGAATAGCAGTTTCCATTATATGACACATTGAAATAACGTCATACTTGGCGTTTAACCACTTGAACCCCAGCATCTCTGTTCTGGGGGGAAGGTTCACCAGAAACAGCAGCAGGTCACAACGTGTCACAACGTGTCGTGTTGTGAGCCAGGAGGTTCGGTGGTCTGTCTTACTAAGTATAGAGGGTCTTAAGTGGTTGAACTGAAGTGATATTGATGGATTCCAAATATTATTGCAAACGTTATCAGGGCTTGACTTTAAGGCTTGTCCTGTTGTCCGGGACAACTAATACATCTGTGGACAAGTTCATTAAAAATGTTGTACATTGTCTGTGACAATCAGCTTTGTGCTGTATGCAGACTGTGAACTGCCCATGCTACGGAGTGGAGGGGGCCAAAAGCGGTCTTATTTATTTGTCAAATAAAAAAATAAATTACTGTGATATGGCAAATTTTATCTGGACAAGTTACTTTGTGCCTGGACAAGTGAATGGGAAATGTACTTGTCCAAAGGGCAAGTGCCTCAAAATGTCAAGCCCTGCATTATCACAGTATTGAGGCACCCCTGGACTTGCACCACAGCACCCTAGGGTGTCATGGCACCCACTTTGAGAAACCCTGCAGTACAGTGAAGTACAGTACAGTGAAGTACAGTACAGTGAAGTACAGTACAGTACAGTACAGTACAGTACAGTACAGGGTAAAGTGTCTTTATGTCCACATCTCAACCTTTGACAGATCTGTTACTTACAACTATATGTTTATGCATTTCTGGCAATAATGATGTCCATCAATCAAAAAAAAAAAAATGCCAGTCCAGTGGTTGCTGTCCAAGGTTTCTTGTTGAAGAAACGCAATCATAGCCACAATTCATCCTTTGTCCTGTATATATATTCCTAAAGCATTTGTTCATCTGTTTATATCGCTGTGTGTAACATGATAACAGTATCGTATTGCACGATTACAGTATCGTATTGCACGATTACAGTATTGTATTGCACGATTACAGTATTGTATTGCACAATACAGGGCGGGACACAGTAAAAGGTGTTTATTTTAGTAGATTGTGCCAATACATTTAACTTGCATTATTAGTCAGACATTTGAACAGTACATGGTACAGTAGGCCAGAAGGATAACTCTGACCGTCGCGTCTACATTGCCGTCGGTGTCGTTGCAAAAATTGCTTTGCCACCGGATATGATTTCTTGAGTTTGAGTCTTTCATGTTGTGCTGAACATGTGTGGGGGAAGCAAATGCACTTTGTGTCAAGGTTGCATGCTAATCGGGCCTCCAGCCACAGGCTGTGACTTGTTTAACCTTTCGTGGGCTGAAGTTTATCTGTGGATCCTGACAAGACAGCAGAAAGAGTTTGTTCCTCTGCTACGGCCCTGTGATGTGGTGGATCCGCTAGAAGTCATTATGTAAGCGCTGTTTTTTAAACAGTGGATGAGTAACATTGTAGATAATCACAGCTGTGATGAAATAGCTTCTGAAACACGTGAGAGTGCTTTCTCCTGGAGCTGATCTCCTGTTGAAACCTAATCGCTGTGCTGAAGTGGGAACAGGTTTTACAGATGAAAATGAGGAATGAATTAACCCAGCAAGCACGGTCAGGACCTGGACCAATCAGTGACGTCTCAGATCACAGCCCATACGGGGATGATCTTGACGTCATTACCACAACGTCATATGGACTTATTGGATTATTGTTTATTTATTGTTATTGTTTGTAATGTTAGTTGAAATATGAGCATATAAGGTTATATTCTGGGACATATCTAACTAGTTATGATATTTATCTGGCCGAGAATATCACCTGATTTCAACCAACATAAATCCATATGAAGTCCTGGTAATGACGTCAAGATCATCCCCATATGGGCTGTGATCTGGCCCCAATCGAGACGTCACTGATTGGTCCAGGCCCTGACCGTGCTTGCTGGGTAAAAATAAACTTGGATCCTATGTTTCTATTGCATGGAATACCTGACATGGCACTTCCCAATGCATCCGTTTTGAGGTCTTGCCCTCTAGCTAGGTGCTGGCAAGATGCCTCCAAACTACGTCAAACACCTAATCAGGTTACGGCATGGAAAGCTGTGAAAGCAGTGATGTGCTGAACTCGGGAGAACATGGGTTGAAAGATCATTTAAGGCGCTGGCTCTTTCTGCTGACGTTGCCATCATGTACCTTTCTTTACATTCATATTTAACTTTTTAAATTCTAATAACGACTGTGACGAGTTAAGTACATTTTATCTGACTCATTCTGAAAGACTGTTGTGGTTGATGGTGGAAATGCATTGACCGGGATCGAACCTGTGACCTTTGAAATGATTGGCTCCGATTGAACCTGCGACCTTTTAACAGGACGGGACAAGTCTCTCTAAAGTCCCGTTCATACTTTGTCATAGTAGGACAGAAGTGTCGATCGCTGGGAATATTATCTGACCTACAACAAGCTCATGGCGACAAGTTGTTTCGGCTATACGAATTACGTATAATTACTAGGGGTTTAACTATATATTTTAACAACGATATGATACACTTCACGATACATGGTTGACGATACAATACATGGACGATATTGGTTCATTAATGGTGATACGATACGATTTGATTCAAGGATTTAAAATCGATATAGTAACTATTTAGCAAAGACATTAAATCTTTGTGGAACGTGTCAATAGTGCATGTTTTTAAGGGAAAAATCTGGATATGGATATAAATAAGTAAACACTGATTCTCTAGCAAATACCTTGACATTATATTTCAACACATATGGACAAACCTGCACCTTGACATGAACACAGAGAGATTACATACATGTATCGATAGACCAAGAGTAGCTATATGGAATGGAAAAGTAGTTAAACCCCTCTTTTTCATTTTCCTTCTTAAAATTGCCAAATACAAGGCACAAATACTTAGTTTCCATACAATCAATTATTTGCACTGCAAAACGATTCGATACCGATTATCTGCATTGCAATACCGATAAGATACAAAACCAAACAGGTACAATATATCCTTTTGCATATCGATATGGTAGATCATTGCAAATTAAAATTGATTTTTGATTCAGTTACTATATTGTTACACCCCTAATAATTTTAACTTGGAAGACATTAAGACCACCCTGCTCTCTCTCTCTCTCTCTGTACCTGTCCTGTTCAGCTCCTTGTAATCGCTGCTCATTAAATAATAGAGGTTTGGTTGATTTTGGCAAAGCATTCAGATGCCAATAAAAGGAGTCACGTAGTGTGTGAAATGAGTCACTCCTGGTTGGTAGGTAGGAAGGAAGAGAAGGCACGTGGGAGCCTGTGCAGAGTAGAGTTATGCAACTCTTTTGGATGTCGAGGCTTTCGAGCCAGGATTTTCACAGTGACATACAGTATAATAATACAAATAGTAATGAGTCAGTCATTATTCAGCCTGGTATAAAATGATCCCTTATCACTTTAGCCCGTACACCTGTCCACCTCCCACTCAGCCTTCCATCTACCTGGTTTCCCTTTAATTGCTGTGGTATGTGAGACTATAACCCACCCCTTTAATCAGTTTATATCAAACCCAGGTGTGTTATTTCTTTCCACAGAGTTGTGAAGCTGGACTAGAGAACTTGATTGCAAGTAACAGGTGTGTTGTTTCTGCAGCCTGGCCGGGAACTACTTTCTTTGTAGCCGGGGACTAATTTCTTGCAGAGCAGACCTTATAGTGAATTATTATTATTAGTGACATAGAACAGTTTTAATTGGTACATGTCTATGATTTTTCATGTTGCCATATCGTAATCGTTTTAGGAAAGCAATAAGCCACGCGAGGCTTGTGGTTACCTGTATTTTACACCGGCTGAGAGGGTTGGAGACACTCGGCTGCGCCTCGTGTCTCCCTTCGCCTCTCAGCCGCCTCTCAAAATACCAGGTAACCACTCGCCTCTTGTGGCTTATTGCTTCAATCTACCTACCTACAGTATCTCTACCTACCGCCTCTTTGTCAGCTCTGAGAACATACTGTATTTATTAAACACACACAGCTTTGACTGCAAATGATCTTTAAAGCATTTGACAGTCTAGTTACAAACAGTGGTCATCGCCATGTTGGCTTGTGGCGCATTTGCATTTTTGCCACAGACGTACAAAATCAGCCAACACTAATATTTCCATAAACACAAAGAGCCCTGAATTACCATAACAGGTCTGTGACTCTGTGTCCTTGCAAATTAAACATTTCAGAACCACTAGCATCCTGCTAGTTTGCCATAGTTGCCATAGTAAACAAACCTCTTCCTCCACAACAACACCCATGAATTACATTGTTACTTTATAGCAGCCTACATCTGTTATAATTACATGTAAATCTGTAAGTCCAACATTTTATGACATGCGGCACTGCCAAATGACTTGTGACTATATACTGTGAATTCCACATGGTGGTGTATTACGTATTGCAATATCCCATATTATCTCATATTGTCCCATGCAAGCCCAATTGTACATTATATTACAGATGTCTCTTGGCTATAGACTATACAGTCTTCTAAATCCTTCTTCTAAATCAGTGGTTCTCAAACTTTTTCAAGTCAAGGAGCACCAAAATTACATGTATTTGGCTGTGTACCCCCCTTCTCAAAATATGTTGTTCCAGGGACCCCCCAGAAGCAAATATTTGAGTTACAAATGTTCGCTTTTAAAAAGATATATTCAAAGAAAAAATCATGATTTTTCCAAAAATAGCGGATATACAAGCTCACAGCGCAGCACTCGGTGCTGCGCTGTGAGCTTGTATATCTGCTATTTTTCAATATTTAAAGCATAACATAATTTTAGGCCTATAAAATGGATTAAAATGGAGATCCGAGTGTCAGGCTTTGGCTTAGCCTAGGGAGCAGAACCCGGCTTATCTCAGCTGCTGTGCTTATCCTGACGTCTGAAAAGTAACGTGAGTTAGAAGAGGAAGAGGAGGAATTCAGTAAAGGTTGTATTTAGATGTTCAAGAAGGTCTAAACAAACTCAGAATGGCATGAAATTTCCTCCTGTGTTCTCCATGTCACACAGGTCCTTTTTCCAGTGTGTTTGAAGCTTGTTGCCAGGTATTGTTTTTTGTCTTTTCCTCACACTGAGTTCAGCTCTGCCCGGATCCCTGCTGGGTGGCTCCGGCCGCGTTGCCATGCCTGCTCATTATAAGCAACTTTGGGCTTGTTTTTCTGTTGCAGTTTTTTTTGGGGGGGGCTTGTGTAGTTCAGGGGTCTTCAACGTTTTCAGGGCAAGGACCCCTTAGTTGAGAGAGACATGAAGCAGGGACCCCCACAACCTTTTCAGAGTTTTCATATCGTTTGACAGCACAATCATCAGTGTATTTTGGATTCATGTCAATGTGTGTTTTCAGATATGTAACCACTTGAACCGTCAATACTTAATAAACTTGACCTTTCACTCTGTACTTAGTCTGCTCTTTTTCCCCTCACCAAACCTCTTTGCCGGAAATAGCCGATCTACAAGCTCACAACGCCTCGCAGCGTCTTATCACACAAAGAGGACCCCCTGTAGTAACTCTGAGGACCCCCTAGGGGTCCTGGACCTCCCGTTGAAGACCTTTGGTGTAGTTGTTTATTTGGGCTTGTTCACAAATGAATATATATGTGTCCACAAGCTTAGTTGTGAGCTTATAGATCAGGGGTCTTCAACGTTTTCAGGCCAAGGACCCCTTATTTGAGAGAGAGATGAAGCAGGGACCCCCCACAACCTTTTCATAGATTCCATCTATGATCCATCTTGACCTTTCACTGTACTGCTCTTTTCCCCCTCCAAAGCTCTTTGCCAAAAAATAGCAGATCTACAAGCTCACAACACCTCGCAGTGTAAGGCGTTGTGAGCTTGTAGATCTGCTATTTTTGGCTAATGTTCTCAGAATATGGACGCTAGGGTTCAAGTGGTTAATATAAAAAAGTGAGAAAAAACAGGTTTCTATCACACATAAGATTTGGAGGACCCCCTTTTGAAGACCCCTGTTATGGATGTAGGCCCATGTGGCCTAGTATTGTGGCTCGTTTCTCCTGCACAATCTGGCAACAGCGCTCTGCTAGGCTGGGCTCCCCTGCTGGGTGTCAACGGGTTCGAGGCCCGGCCTCCTGCCAGAGTCCCCTGGATGTGACTGCATGTCAGCGGCCCCCCCCCCATGTGACTGCAGCTGGATCAACTGTACTCTGACATGCATGAGAGTGTGTTGGACTCCTTTATGGAGGGTCAGAGCCCTCCCTCCCGCTGTGTCCTCGTTATCTACAGTTTTTGATCTCTGGTCCCTTTTTTTACATTTTTATTTGAACTGATTTAACCACTTGAACCCGAGGCTATAGGCGGCTAACGTCCCCGTTTCGGGCTGCGCGAACCTTGCAGCAAAACTATAGCAGATCTACAGGCTTGCAAAGCTTTGTGGCTCCAATGTGTGTTGTGAAGGTTGCCTTTTAGATCAGCTAAACAAAGTGGAATGCAGAGAGACTGTGTAGTGCTTCAGTAAACTACAGTATATAGGATCATAGAACCCAGAGAGACAGCGTAGCGTCTCAGTAAACTATAGGATCATAGAATGCAGAGAGACAGCGTAGCGTCTCAGTAAACTATAGGATCATAGAATGCAGAGAGACAGCGTAGTGTCTCAGTAAACTATAGGATCATAGAATGCAGAGAGACAGCGTAGCGTCTCAGTAAACTATAGGATCATAGAATGCAGAGAGACAGCGTAGCGTCTCAGTAAACTATAGGATCATAGAATATGCAGGGGTTAAAGCAAAAAAATCCCAAGACCCAATATGTGATTTTTGAAACATGGTGCGTGCAGCGCACACCAATATTTGAGGTGTTTCCCTGAAGTTCTGAACTGCCTTCACTGAATGTGTGTGTGTGTGTGCCAATCCATGCTTCATTTTATAGAAGTATCTTCTGGAGTTCAGTTGTCTTTAATGCTAGTCTGGTCAATTCAATACTCATATCTTGAAATTATAACAGCTTTTTAGTTTGGAGATCACTTGACTAGCGTTTTAACGACGACGTTGTCATTCATCGCTACACCTCCCCCTTATGTATACATTTTTTTGCAGATCTGCACTGATCTCAGAAACGGCCTCTATGGAATCCTCGAGACTGAAATCCGTCCCCAGGACTGAGAACTTTAACCCCTGCAATCTGCTGTCACAGTAATAAGCTGTATTTATAGCTTTCATTGTCTCCACCAGCCGAAGGCTGAGGGAGAGTATGTTTTCCCCTCCGTCCGTCCGTCCGTCCGTCCGTCCGTCCGTCCGTCCGTCCGTGCGTGCGTCCGTCCGTGCGTGCGTCCGTCCGTGCGTGCGTCCGTGCGTCCTCGCAGTTTGTGAGCAGCTAATCTCAGTCACCGTTGGCCCGATCGCTGCCAAACTGAGCACACACACTCCCTGGATGCCAATCTAGAACCTCTGCCCCACATTTTTCAAATCAGCCTCATGGTGGCGCTATAACAGGCCGATTTGTGTGGCCTGGTTACCAGCTAATCTCCGGCGCCGTTGGCCCGATCGCTGCCAAACTGAGCACACACACTCCCTGGATGCTAATTCAGAACCTCTGCCCCACATTTTTTAAATCAGCCTCATGGTGGCGCTATAACAGGCCGATTTGTGTGGCCTGGTGGAGACCTGTGCTCGGAAGAGCACTGCTTCTAGTTTTGACCATGTGCTGAGTCATGGTTTAGAACTGAGGGTTCAGGCAATGAGATGACTTCTGTAACTATTGAAAAATAGCACATATATTATACAAGATATACTTGTAGATCTGCTATTTTTGAATTATTATTATAATTGTTTTTTACAAGGCTTTGAATGTATCTTTTTAAAAGCGAACTTTTGTAACTCAAATATTTGCTTCTGGGGGGGTCCGTGGAACGACATATTTTGAGATGGGGGTCCGTGGCCACAATACATGTAATTGTGGGGGTCCTTGACAGGAAAAGGTTAGAGAACCACTGATTTAGAAGAAGGATTTAGAAAGACATTTATAGAATCGGGTGAAAAAAATATTCAAAGACTTGCACAAATGTTCATGATTTTTCAAAAAAATAGCAGATATACAAGCTCACAGCGCGGCACTTGGTGCCGCGCTGTGAGCTTGTATATCTGCTATTTTTTAATAGATAAAGCATAAAATGTTTAAAGTGGTTCAAATCTAAAATGACACAGATTTGCGTTCAGGCCTAAATTGGTTTATTGATTGATTGATTGATTGATTGATTGATTGAAGAGTTTATTAGCAGTTTGCAATTAGAGAAAAGTACAGTTTCATGACAGCACAAATCGCAGGTACAAGGTCAACTAAAAGGAGATCCTAGAAAGCCTTGCGGCTTATTTACACAGGAACCACACTGTATGTATCTCATAATATTGAAAGACAGACGGATAGAACACAGTACTTGACCTTGGATAACAGCAATTTCAAAAGCAGAAAAAGTATAACATCAATTACAAAGGCATAAAAAAGTCACAAGTAGCAGCCGCCCGAAGGTGACTTTTCATACCAATTCTGAAGGAGGCTAGGGATTTGCTTTCCTTTAAGGCTTGCGGAAGGGCATTCCACATGTTGGTGGTATAGCAGGAGAACAAATTAGAGCCTTTTATAGTGTTAAATCTAGGTTGAACTTGATTAGTGGAGTTGCCCTGGTGTTGTGATAGTGAACATCCTTGACCTTTAGGAAGTAGTTTGTCAGGTACATGGGTATCTTGGAGGTGTAGTGTATCTTGTAGACCAGGCCCATTGCAAGATGCTGTACTCTGTACTCTGTACACCATGGGAGTTCTTTATCACACCTTGATTGAATGTCATCTCAACTGATTAATCTTTATCACCGTCAGTATGACCTGCAGTACGTGAGTTCATTCATAGTCAGTGGTGTAAAGTAACTAAGTACATTTACTACTATAAGTACTGTACTTAAGTAGCCAACGGTTTTGAGGTATTTGTATTTTACTTGAGTACTTCCTGTTTCCAATACTTTTACTCCAGTGCATCTCAAAGGCAAATATTGTAGCCTACTTTTACTCCACTACAATTATTTGAAAACTTTAGTTACTAGTTACTCAGGGTTGCCAACATTGGACATTTTCCTGTGTTCTGTTTAATTCTGCGTGTTTGATACTTTTATCAGGCTTGCTTTAAGGCCCATTCCCACTGGGCCATGCAGATAAACAGATACAAAAATATTTTTCTCCGTTGAAGTGGATGGAATGATACAGATACAAAATATCTGTGACAGATATTTTTTTAATCTGTATTTTAGCATCCACTTGAATGGAGAAAACATTTTTTTTTATATCTGTTTATCTGGCCCAGTGCCTTTAGCATGGAAGATGATGGGTACATTTCAAGCCATTAAAACGCAATTTAAGTAGGCGTACATAAATTGATTTGATTACTGAAGCAATGTAAGACCTATCTTTAATAATAACCAGTCATTACTTAAATGAATATCTCTGTGTGATTGCTTGCACTGGCCTCACCCCTCTAGCGGGGTCCAGCAGGGCAACCACACTATAGTTCTGGGGAAACTTTATTCTCTGTTTCTAGAGTAACTAAAAGTTTAAAGCCTACTCCTCCCACAGTTTTCACGCCACACACTCGTGCCATATGTCAAATTGACCGGCTTCATCAGGAATTTGCATTTTGCTAAGAGAAAAGTTGTATCGTTTAATTGATATTATTTATTTATTAGTGAATTAATGTTCCCCACTGACTTGAATTAAAATTTTTACTTTTCCCAAATATGGAGATGACTGACATCATTGGGAAATTCATTTCCCAAAACTCAAATATGATTTGAACCACAGGGCAACCACACTTGCAATTTCACAAATTGCACATTTTCTAGTTTCCAGTGTTCTGGTGAATTTTGGGAGTTTGATAGCAAATCCAGGAGAAATTCAGGAGAAATGACAAATTCAGGAGCACCGCAGGAGATGGAGTCAAAATTCAGGAGACTTATTATTTGTATACCAGGGGTCTTTAACAGGTGGGTCCGGGACCCCTAGGGGGTCCTTAGAGTTACTACAGGGGGTCCTCCAAATCTTTGTGAAACCTTTTTCTCCTTTTTCATATTAACCACTTGAACCCTAGTCAGTGTCCATATTTGGAGAACTTTAGCCAAAAATAGCAGATCTACAAGCTCACAACGCCTCTCGCTGCGAGGCGTTGTGAGCTTGTAGATCGGCTATTTTCTGCAAACATAGAGGGGGAAAAGAGCAGACTAAGTACAGCGTGAAAGGTCCAGTTTATTAAGTATTGACGGTTCAAGTGCAAATATCTGAAAACACAAATTGACATGAATCCAAAATACACTGATGATCGTGCTGTCAAACAATGAAACTATCTGGAATCTATGAACAGGTTGTGCGGGGGGTCCCTGCTTCATCTCTCTCTCAACTAAGGGGTCCTTGGCCTGAAAATGTTGAAGACCCCTGTTGTATACATTTGAAAACGGGAAACGGGACATATTGCACAATGAGACACTTTTGATACCACTGCACACATCATGGAAAGATTGGACATTCGGGGTTAATTGCCCGTGTGCGTGCGTGCATACGTGTGTGCGTGCGTGCATGCGTGTGTGTGCGCGTTAATCCACTGTCCTGTTGACTAATGAAACATGCTGGCACTCTGCAGGGGGTCCCCTTTACAGTACCCCTCAAACACACACACACACACACACACACACACACACACACACACACACACACACACACACACACACACTTCACGCTATCCTTTCTTCAAAAAGACAGTTCAACCAAGAAAGGGATTTACACCCCCCCTCACCCTCCCCTTCATGTTTGAAAAGGCTTGATGAAGCCTGAGGAAGCAAGAGGGGTGTGTGTGTGTGTGTGTGTGTGTGTGTGTGTGTGTGTGTGTGTGTGTGTGTGTGTGTGTGTGTGTGTGTGTGTGTGTGTGTGTGTGTGTGTGTGTGTGTGTGTGTGTGTGTGTGTGTGTGTGTGTGTGTGTGTGTGTGTGTGTGGTGTAAAGGTTTTTGACACCATGTCCCAGACGCGACCTGGCGTTTCACAATGAACCTAAGCACAACGGTGGGGGCCAGTGGTGGGCAAGGAGCGCTTCGCTGTGTTCACTTGGACCGCACGGAGGTGCCGAAAGTCGTGGAGATGAAGATTTACTATTCTGTGCACATAACTCAGTAACGGCGCTGAGTCTGCTCATGCGACCGTCGCAACGCTCGACTCGCTCGCTCGGCGGTGTCTCACGTGGCTCATGGTCGCCTGAGAGGGCGCGCCTCCGTCGTCATCACTGAAAACAAGCGCTCCTTTCCCTTGCAGCCCCCCGCGCCCCCACTGTTGTGCTTAGGGTCATTGGCAAAAACGCGCACGCGTCCCAGACAGTCTGCACAGCACAGACCACTGACTGACTGAACGTACATTTAAAGGGTCCTCGTCAGCATGAGGAAACACACGTTTACATTGTCAAAGCAAAACTGGAAGAAAACAATGTATGTACAGTAAATGGGACTAACAAGGACAATACCTGTTGCATTTATATTGAACTTTTATCCAATGCGCTTTACAGTGATTGTGCTTTATATTTCAATTTCAATTCAAAGGGCTTTATTGGCATGAGAAAAACGTACGTTTACATTGCCAGGGCAGAGGTGTACACAATACAATACGATGAGTCAATAATGTATGTTCACCCATTCACACACACATTCATACACCGATAGCAGAGTAAACCATGCAAGTCACCAACCTGCTCATCAGGAGCAACTAGGGGTTCAGAGTCTTGCTCAAGGACTCTTCCACACTAAAGGTCGGTGCACACTGCTGCTTTTCTTCGGCCGAATATAGGAGCGAATTTCAGAGCACGTAAATAAAGAAATCAACCTCTCATTATGTCAATCACGTTTGCACCCTGCCGCCTGTTTCTCTCTCTCTCTCTCTCTCTCTCTCTCTCTCTCTCTCTCTCTCTCTCTCTCTCTCTCTCTCCCCTTGCCCTGTGAGAGCCCAAACATGCTTACTCAGTTATTCGTTATGTGAAAGTCCTATGACGTCTATGACATCTGACATCATACCCTTTTATGCCCATGCAAGGAGATCCCCTGTCTGTAGAACCAGCCACACAGGCCTGAAAGTATGGTAATTGTTGGGGCCGGTCCGTTAGGGTCGGGCCTTAATCTTCAGGCCCGTTGAGAACTCTAATATCTAGTTAGTTTTTGTCTGCGATGTCTTCTCTGTTCGTCTGTAATAAAACAACTCTTAAGGTCATTTTAGGAGCCACTGTACTGTATGTATGTATGACAGTGCTGCGTTGCCAGTTTGCATGTGAGGTTTGCGGCGTGGCTGTAGCCTCGTCTGGCTAAAACACAAACCGTGTGGACTGTCTAAATACTAAAATACAATGAGATTGAGTTGATCTGCGCCAACAAGCAGATTCAGTGGCGTCAGTTCAGCAAAAGCTAGGGTATGGCAAAGATGGGAGTCCTCATGGAAAAGAGGCATTACATTTTGTATAACACGGTTCTATTGTGAAAATAGCAGATCTACATGCTCACAACGCCTCGCGCTGCGAGGCGTTGTGAGCATGTAGATCGGCTGTTTTCACAATGTCTGAAAAAAAACTAGTTTTTTCAGTTTTTTACACAGGTTTCTACGGTTTCTTGGGCTGGATATGGCAGCCTGGAACGGTTGTTCAAGTGCAGCTAAACTTGGCATGTTAGTAAACGTGCCACAATTAACAATAATGCATTGCACCTGTGCAACTGACCTGCGGAACCTGGGAATATAACATTTTGTCAAGATGGGAAGAATACAAGTCTGGAGAATATAATCATAATACCTTGTTAATGTGTCCGTTTTGTAAAATTTTGCATTTGTAGTTATTTTACTGTAATTTAACAACATAATAACCAGCGCAGATAGACAGCTAGCCGCTGCATACCCCTGCCATACCCAATTGACGCCCCTGAGCAGATTACCTCTGCTTCAAAACTCCCTCAGCTTTGCTCGAAGCTTGCTTTGACTTTATGAGGTCTCAACACCTCCGTATGTGTGACACAGAGCCTGCGGCTATAGATGGGGCTCCTTGACATGTTTATGTTTGTGCAGGTGTTTGTGTATTGTGCGTGCGTGCGTGCGTGGGTGTGAGAGGACAGGTGAGGACATACCACCATACGTAGCCTCCGGGGTCTTCCAGGGCACTGTGTCAGATCTGTAGCCTAGTTTTCATTTTCTCCCCAGACTTCCTCCTCCTTTCATGACGTTCCCAGAACTGACAGGTTCACTGAAAGCACAGCTTTGTCTCAAAAAATGAGAATGGCCCATTGTGGAAAAGTCCATTATGTTTCCGTAAGTCTGTGAAAGAATTACACTTTCATATATTCTGGAATACATTGCGCATGCATTGAAATATTCAAAACCTTTTATTTTCTATATTTTATGGCATAGAGCTTGTGGAATCTCAAAAATGTACAATCTTACACGAGACCACTCAGACCAATTAGAGAAATGTCAACCTTTTGAAGTCAGAGTTGTTGGGGTGTTGTGACATCTGCTGCTTCCAGTGCTTTTTTTTACACAATATTCTAATTATTTTAGAGCTCTCGCCTTTGCACCACAAGGTCATGGGTTCGATTCCGGGCACCGCCAACTCAGCGTATGAGTAGCACGGCTTGGCAGGCTGTGCGGCAAGTACTGGGAGCTGATGGTAGGTGTGGCGCTCCACCTCAGCAGTCCATCTCCCAGGGGTCTAGCGCATTGTAACGGGGACAGACTCCCGCGTGTTACCGGCTGATACCGACAATAAGCCACTCCCGACCTACTTGTTGTTAGACAAAGCAGTACATATGGGTACTTTGAGAACCATTGTAGTAGATTATATTATGGCTATTTGTATTGTCATCCACAGTTAATCTGTATTGTTGTGAGTACTGAGTACAGTATGTGACAACAACAGAACACAAACAAAACCCCTTTCTTGTAAGACACAAACAAGCCAACCTGCTCAGTGAATGTGTGAGTGTGACTGACTTCCATTCCTCCGCAACCACGTCTCTCCTGCACCCTTTTCCAACCTGTTCAGACACGACGCGCTTCCCCAAACAACAGAAAAAGTGGGGGGAAGAGAGAGAGAGAGAGAGAGAACAGAGGCCTTATCCAAATAATCCTAACAGATTAAGACCTGAAATTATTTTATACTTAAACTATTCAAAAATAGCAAATCTACAAGCTCACAGCACGGCACTCGTGCCGTGCTGTGAGCTTATTGTGTCCTTATTCTGAGTGAGAACTTTAGCCAAAAATAGCCGATCTACAAGGTCACAACGCCTAGATCTGCTATTTTTGGCAAAGGGGTTTGATGTAGAGGGGGGAAAGAGCAGACTAAGTACAGAGTGAAAGGTCAAGTTTATTAAGTATTGCCGGTTCAAGTGGTTAAATATCTGAAAACACAAATTGACATGAATCCAAAATACACTGATGATTGTGCTGCCAAACAATGAAACTATATGTAATCTATGAACAGGTTGTGGGGGTCCCTGCTTAATCTCTCTCTCTCTCAACTAAGGGGGCCTTGGCCTGAAAACGTTGAAGACCCCTAATTTAAAGTAGTAACGTGTTCCCGATCTAAATGGGCTAAAGTGGAGTATAGTTTTGTGTGTTTTACGTGCACGAGGCGGCCCCCCCTGGCCCCGCCTCAGTGGAACACTCCAGAAACAGCGTGTGGGCACATGATGAGCGTCTGTGCGTGATTACAACACAACCTGGGCTTTTCAATGGAGAAAGAAAGAAAGTTAACCAATTTAGGCCTGAACACATTATGACGCAATATTTTATGCTTTAAATATAAAAAAATAGCAGATATACAAGCTCACAGCTGCGAGCTTGTAGATCTGCTATTTTTGAAAAATCGTGAAAATTAGAATTTTGACCCGATTCTATAAGTGTCTTTTGAATCCTTCTAAGATTTTTGGAAAAAAACCTATGTTTCTATGTCAGCAATCTGGCTTAGCCATCGTCAAAGAAAAGGTCCCTTTCACTTAACTGGAGCTCAGTTAGCCTGTTCTTGAGAGACTACTATGTCAGAGATTCTCAAACCTTTTCATGTGAAGGACCCCCAAAGTGATATTTATTTGGCCACGGACCCCCATCTCAAAATATTTGGTTCCAGGGACCACCCAGAAGCAAAATTTGAGTTACAAACGTTCGCTTTGAAAATACATATATATTCAAAGATTTGCACACATTTTCATGACTTTTTCAAAAAATAGCAGATCTACAAGCTCGCGGCACTCGGTGCCGCGCTGCGAGCTTGTATATCTGCTATTTTTCACTGGTTAAAGCATTCAATAATTCTAGGCCCTAAATGGGTTAATACAGGCGCTTAGAGAGAGAAAAGAAAGAGCGGCGTCGCAGAGAGAGAACGGCGGCGTTGGGTTTCAACCCAACACGCCTCCTTTTCTTAACCACTTCTTGAACCCCAGCTTCCACATTCTATTCAGGAGGGGGTTGAACTTGTAGTGCTGTTTTATTGGCAAGCGATTCGCAGTGCAAGTATAGAAGCCAACTCGGGCAATTAACCCTCTATACCAGTGGTTCCCAATTAAACACTGGGTCTGGACCCATTTGTGGGATTTATTTTCTACATTTTGATTTCAATAATTATTTGAAACATTTTCATTAATTAAAAACAAATTCAATATTTTTTCTATGTCATTTCATGAATGAATAAAAGAAAAATAAATAAATCCCATGAATTAGAAAACAAATGTTGAAGTAGTGAAAATAGCCGATCTACAAGCTCACAACGCATTACTTTGTGCACGTTATGAGCTTGCAGATCTGCTCGTTTCTCTACTTTGGTTTCCTGCATGGGCAAACGCCTATTTTCTCTTTTGGTTTCCCAGACAGACTGTCCAGGACCAATTATTCTGGGTCGCAAGTAAATATCCCCCTTTTTGTTTCCTACACAAATATGAGTTTAATAAATATAAAATGAAAAATGATCGAATCATTTCCATAAATACTGTACATTTCACCCATGTCAGGTGAAAAGAAGCAGCTTAGACTCCTCATGCATAGAAGGAAGCATTAGGTCAGTCCGTCACTCTCCGCAGGTTGGCAGAGGAAGTTTAGCGCCCAGGATTACATTAGAGAATTGGCACTGGATGAAAAATGGGTTACAAAATCGTGAGAAGACAAAAAGAGAAGCATAAAGTAGAGAATATAAGGGAAGTTCTGAAGTGACACTAGGCTGTAAAGGTTTCAGTGGTTTAACATGTTCTGTCTCCTCTTCAAGTTAACCCATTTAGGGCCTAAAATTATTGAATGCTTTAACCAGTGAAAAATAGCAGATATACAAGCTCACAGCACGGCACCGAGTGCCGCGCTGCGAGCTTGTAGATCTGCTATTTTTGAAAAAGTCCTGAAAATGTGTGCAAATCTTTGAACATACCTGTATGTATTTTCAAAGCAAACGTTTGTAACTCAAATGTTGCTTCTGGGGGGTCCCTGGAACTAGATATTTTGAGATGGGGGTCCGTGGCCAAATACATATCATTTTGGGGGTCCTTCACATGAAAAGGTTTGAGAACCACTGACATAGTAGTCTCTCAAGAACAGACTAACTGAGCTCCAGTTAAGTGAAAAGGACCTTTTCTTTGACGATGGCTGGCCAGATTGCTGACATAGAAACATAGGATTTTCAAAAAACCTTAGAAGGATTCAAAAGACACTTATAGAATCGGGTCAAAATTCTAATTTTCAAGATTTTTCAAAAATAGCAGATCTACGAGTGCCGCGCTGCGAGCTTGTATATCTGCTATTTTTCAATAGTTAAAGCATAAAATAATGATACACTATAATATGTACCCGTTCTGAATGGGTTAGGACTAAATGTTTCAGTGGTTTAACTCAGGGGTCTTCAACGTTTTCAGGCCAAGGACCCCTTAGTAGAGAGGGGGATAAAGCAGGGACCCCCTCTACATATTGTATAAATGTGTGATGGAGAGTCCAGTCGATTTCATAGATAGATTCATTGACGTGTTTGACACTTAACCACTTAAAATCATAAATCGTCGATACTTAGTAAACTTGACCTTTCACTCTGTGCTTGTTCTGCTCTTTTTTTACCTCTACACCAAACCTATTTGCCAAAAATAGCCGATCTACAAGTAGTGTTGGGGAAGTTAAAGTTACATGTAATTGGGTTACGTAACTAAGTTACATTTTGCTGTAACTTGCTGGCAACTGAGTAACATTCACATTTCTGTAACTCGTCAAGTAACTGAGATATTTTTTGGGAAATCTTTGGCTCAAGTTACAAGTTACAAGAAGTTACTAGCAAAGTTATAATTTTACACTTAAGTTTTGTTAAGATTGGCGATCAAATGTCATGTAACAGTTTAATTAATATGTATAGCAAAGGCGTAGCTATCACTATACAAGGCACCAAGCAGTCTTTTTTTCAATTTTTTTACAGTTAAGTTAGTTTTACAAGAGATTAAAATTAAAGATCAAATGTCATGCAGTATCCTCAACAAATCCTCTTTTTTTGTGGAATTTTATTTTACAAACACAGATGTTTACAAAAGAAAACCCTTTGTTAAATAAAACATAAAACTCAGTTGAGAGGCATATTTCTGCTGGCATGTGACTTTTGTAGGATATAATATTTTGTTTAATTTACACCAATTGTCCATTCTCAATTTAACGCTGAAAAAAAAAGTAACTCAAGTTACTCAAGTTACATTTCCAGAGGTATAATTTTAACTTGTTCAAGTTACTGCCATGGTGAGTTACTTGTAACTGTACAAGTTACGCTTTCAAAGTAACTTCCCCAACACTGTCTACAAGCTCGCAGTGCCAGGCGTTGAGAGCTTGTAGATCTGCTATTTTTGTCTGAAGTTCTCCTCAGAGTATAGGGATGCGAGGGTTCAAGTTGTTCATTTAAATAATTATCCTATCACACAAGGATGGTTGGCGGCCCCCCTGCAGTAACTCTGAGGAGCCCCTAGGGGGTCCCGGACCCCCTGTTGAAGACCCCAGGTTTAACATGTTCTTCTTCTCTCTCCAGGCTTCAAGTTAAAGGACTTCCTGCTGGACCAGGAGTCCTTCAGCTCCTTCCTGCTGCACAACGCCTCCATTTCCCAGCATGCAGTGGGGGAGATCCTGGAAGCTGACGTGGACCTGGAGAGGGTGAGCGTCAGAACTATAGACTCTATAGTATAGAGCATCGCAGCGGAAGTGGTTTACTGGTCCCACTAAAAAATATCCCTTTCATTTTCCCCATAGACTTATACAAAAATATTCATACAATTATGTTAAACCTAGAACCAAGCCATCCAGGATGGCAGTGAATCATGACAACATATTTTAATATTTCATTCCGAGCAATCTTCGTTCCCTTTCTCACCTATGGTCATGAAGTGTGGGTCATGACCGAAAGTATAAGGTCTCGGGTACAAGCGGCCGAAATGAGTTATCTCAGAAGGGTGGCTGGTATCTCCCTTAGAGATAGGGTGCGAAGTTCAGTCACCCGAGAGAGACTTGGAGTAGAACCGCTGCTCCTACACTTGGAAAGGAGTCAGCTTAGGTGGTTCGGGCATCTAGTACGGATGCCCCCCCGAGCGCCTTCCTAGGAAGGTCCTCGATGCACGCCCCACTGGGAGGAGACCCCGTGGCAGACCTAAGACCAGATGGAAGGATTATATCTCCAAACTGACCTGGGAACGCTTCGGTATACTCCCAGAGGGAGTGGAGGAAGTTGCTCAGGATAAGGAAATCTTGAAGTCTCAGTGTTGTTACCCCTGCGACCCGATTCCGGATAAGCGGTTGAAGATGGATGGATGGATGGATAGATATACTACATTTAACTAACCCTAACCCTAACTACCTTTTGTAGTACCGATTTTCAAAATGTTCTTTTCATAGAAACAAAGGTTTTATGGTCATGATTCACTGCAATCCTGGATGGCTTGGTTCTAGGCTTAACATAATTGTTATAAATATTTTCATGAAAGTCTATGAGCAAAATGAACAGGATATTTTTTTAGTGGGACCAGTAAACCACGCCCACTGCGATGCTCTATTCTCCAAAACTGTTGTTATTGTCATGATTGTCATCTTTCACCACCCGCACAAAGGCAGGTAATTCAACCAAATGATCACTTCGCTATCAAACTAGAGGTGACCTTTGACCTTTGTCCAGTAAGGTTAATGGAGATAACAGGCTGCCTGCCTGGGAGATAAACAACGTCACATGGACCTTATCCTTAACCTCCTATCTCCATATGAGAACCTTTCTTTTTCCTCCCGTAAATTATCTCCCTACTTGATCATATACTGCAGCGTCACAAAATATTTTGAGATGGGGGTCCAGGGCCAAATACATGTAATTTTGAGGGTCCATTGACATGAAAAAGTTAGAGAAGCACTGATTTTAGAAGAAGGATTTAGAAGACTTTTATAGAATCGGGTCCAAATATTCAAAAACTTAATAGCAGATCTGCTATATCTGCTATTTTTTCAATAGTTAAAGGATAAAATAATGGTTAAAGTGGTTAAAATCTAAAGCGACAAAAGACACGTTCCCCGGCTCCCCGCCTTAGTGGGTCAAGTCGTTGATAGCGGTGAATGTCTTAACCATAGACATGGAAAGGTAGACGCCTCCTTCAGCTCTGGGGCATATGCATGGAGGAACCCAGGGAATCTGCATGGCACACATATGCCATTATAGCTCTGTTGAATTGATAAGTCCCAGAAAAGACGCACTGTGATTTGTCACTTTGACTGGCAGCGATCCCTCTGTTTCTCCCGGACGCCCGGACTCAACTAGTGTTTCACATCTATGGTCTTAACGACTCTTAAAGCTCATTTCTCCCTGCTCTCCTCTCTCTGCAGGTCCTGACCAGAGGCTTCGGGGTCCACCTCAGAGACATGTGTCCCGGCAGGGGGAGGAAGGTGAGGGGGGGTCCCTCCTCTCACAACATCAGCCTGGGAGACTATGTGAACATCTCGGACCCCCGGGTCTCCACGGAGCTCCAGGAGATGATCTGCAGGGCCCCGCCCCTCTGGCTGGACCAGGCTGAGAGCTTGTTCTTCAGCAGCCTGGACTTCCTCAAGCCCATCGTGGTAAAATAACACATCATCTTCTGCTAGGCCAGGGGCCAATTCTGATACCTTCACAAATTGGTACCACCCAAGGTGACTGTCTAGTTTACATTTTGGTAATGATACCCTTTCTGAGACCCAGCTTAATTGATGTTATCAGCCGCTAGAGTCGGTGTCCCATTAACTTTACATTACAGGGGGAAAAAAATCTGCTTTAAGTAGCATATGAGGGGTCAAACTAGGGGGTTTTCATGATTCTGAATCCATTGCAAGCCTTTGTTTTGCATGTGTTGCACATGTTTTGACTCATCACTTTTCATCACTAAACCATAGTCTTGTGGGTCCGTTTGTAGCCCAGGGAATGTTTTTCGTGCAAAACCAAATGCTAGCAAATGCTTTTTTTCCCTGTAATGTAAAGTTAATGGGACACCGACTCTAGCGGCTGATAACATCAATTAAGCTGGGTCTCAGAAGGGGTTATCATACCAAAATGTAAAGTAGAGACATGTAGGAAGTCAAAAATGTAAAAAAAACGTACGGTCACCTTGGGTGGTACCAATTTGCGAAGATATCAGAATTGGCCCCTGGCCTATGCTTTATGTCAGTGGTTCTCAACCTAATGGACCCCCAGGGGGGTGCCCAGAATGATTAGCTTAACATGAAACATTGTTTTCTCACTCAACAGTAAACAAACCAACATAAAGTTTAAGTGTACAGACTGAGGGTATCTGCACATTTCTAAAGTGACAATTTAAGGACTTTTTAATACCTCTAAAATGACAAATTAAACATTGGCCAAATTGTAAAACATTATAGGCAAAAATTGTGGTTGCAAAGCGTTGTGAGCATGTAGATCTATTTTCACAATAGAAGCGGGTTATACAGAATGTAGTCTTGTGTGGTCAGACTGTTGACTCAGCGATTTGCAACGGCTCCCGTCGTACAGTCTGGGAGACAGAAGTTCTGATGATGAGAGCTCGGTTAAAGCGGAAGTGAAGCCTCCTCCCCACTTCTGTTTCATTTTTAACATCGCGCACATTTATCCTAATATAAATAAAAATCATCTAAGCATATTTAGGTTGCTGGCTGCTTATCAGAAATGACATTTTGAAATATATTTTAATGAAGGGAAATGCCAGCATCCAGTACTCGCCGTTCAGGAGCTGTAGTTCCAGACTCTATATAGCATTCAGAGATTGTAGAATAGTTGTCTGGCTACGCGAGGCTATACAAAATGTAATGCCTCAACTCTTAGTATTATTATTTTGGGGGTCGCGGCCTGAAAAGGTTGAGGACCACTGCTCTATGTTGACATAGCTCCGTCGTTTTTTTGGTTTTTGGTTTTCAGGAAGAGAAAAAAGAAAAGGAAGAAGAGAGGGTCTGGTAGGGAGAGAAAGAATAAAGTGAATCAAACAGTAAATAGAAACATGTCAGGGATACGTATCTACATATACATAAAATAATCTAGCTGGTACATAAGGTAGGTCCACATAGCAGGTATCACGATACATGGACAATATTGGTTCATCCATGGAGATACGATACGAATCAATGATTTAAAAATCGATATTGTAACTATTTAGCAAAGAAATCAAATCTGTGTGAAAAGTGTCAATAGTGCAGGTCTTTTAAGGGAACATCTATTCTTATGGATATAAATAAGTAAACAATGTGACGCTCTAGCAAATACATGGACGTTATATTTCAACACATATGGAGGGTCCACAGCTAAAGCAAGAGGAGGCTCTTTGCAACATAAAGCGGCCTACAAAGAGAGAGAGGAGAGAGTAGATTTAGTGATCAGTGGTCAGATTGAGGTGAGATTTTTGGCGAGTCTCAGGGTGTTCCTGTGAGGTCTGAGGCAGTTTATCAAGCAGCCTGCTGGCTTTATGGTCAGGAGAGGAGAGGAGAGTTTAATGGTCCAGAGAGGAGAGGAGGGGAGGGGAGTGAATGAAGAGGAGGGGTGTGAATGAGACCGTTGCCGAGCAGAGTATGGCCTCCAGGATTGCTGCTGCTGTTTGCACACACGCACGCACGCACGCACACGCGCACGCACGCACGCACGCACGCACGCACGCACGCACGCACGCACACACACACACACAAAATGTACTTAAAGTACCAAAATTATTAAAAGTACTCATTATGCATAATGTCCTGTTTCACAACTCCTCAAATGCATAAAATATATAAAAGATATTTAGAAAATAGCAGCTGTAGATCGGCTATTATCAAATGGTTGAAATGTATTAAGGACTCAAGTGTTTAATGTATGTTTTGTAATAATACTTTAAATCTGTAATCTGTAAGTAACTTAAAGTTTTCAAATAATTGTAGTGGCGTAAAAAAAGTACAATAATTGAGATGTAGTGGGAGTAGAAGTTAAAGCACTGAACATTGGAAATGACTCCAGTAAAGTAAAAAAGTACCTCTAAAATGGTACTCAAGTACAGTACTTAGTTACTCTAGTACATATACTTAGTTACTCTACGACAGTGGTTCTCAACCTTTTCAGAATTTCAGGCCGCAACTCCCAAAATAATCATATTTTAACTGGGGACTCCCCACCCTGACAAGCACTAAGAGTTGAGGAATTACATTTTGTATAACATGGTTCTATTGTGAAAATAGACAATCTACATGCTCACAACACCTCGCGTTGTTTTTTACAATTTGTCCAGTGTTTAATTTGTCATTTTAGAGGTATTAAAAAGGCCTTAAATTGTCACTTCAGAAATGTGCAAATACAGTACCCTCAGTCTATACACTTAAACTCTATGTTGGTTTGTTCACTGTTGAGTGAGAAAACAATGTTGCACATTAAGTAAATGATCTGGGGACCTCCCAAAATAATTTGGGGACCCTCCTGGGGGTCCCGACCCACAGGTTGAGAACCACTGCTATACACCACTGCACGCGCGCGCACACACACACACACACACACACACACACACACACACACACACACACACACACGTACGTCTGCGGACGGTGACATAGAGAAAGGAGGGTTGGTTTGTTGGTTTCAGGGGTGTTTCCAGCATAGTGTAGGAGGAGGAGAAGAGGTTGAAAGGAGGAGAACAGACACATACATGGTGACATGTCTCTGCATGCTCAGTCCCTTGGAGACACAGAGACACAGGGACGCCCAGGCCTTTGTCTCTCTCTCTCCGTCTCCCTCTCTCTCTCTCTCTCCCTCTCTCCCTCTCTGTCTACGCCTGGACAGAAATACTGCTTTTCAGCGACTCTGGAGAGAGAGAAGTCCAAGAAGGGTAGTTTTTCTTTTAAAAGAGTTTGACCTGAGTTGAGTTTTTAGTTCACTTGGTTCGCTCTACAAACAACCTGGTTGTCCTCACCCACTTACAACTCTCCAGAGGTCATAGACCAGTACAGACCAGTACAGACCGGTACAGACCGGTGCAGACCAGTACAGACCAGTGCAGACCGGTACAGACCAGATATGGACCGGACACATCACAGGGCATGACATTAAGGCTTGTCCTGTTGTTCGGGACAACTAATAAAACTTTATGGACAAGTTCATTAAAAATGTACTTGTCCGTTAGACAAGTGGCTCTTGGTTTTCACTTTTTCTGTGACGCTCCCAGCAGCTTTGTGCTGAATGCAGACTGTGGAGTGGAGGGGGCCAAGGGGGGACTTTTTTATTTGTCAAATAATTGAAATGACCGTGAAATGGCAAATGTATATCCGAGCAAGTGACTTTTGTGCCTGGACAAGTGAATGGGAAATGTACTTGCCTAAAAAATGTCAAGCCCTGCAGATCAGTATCAGAACAAAAGTGAGCAGATCATTATGGTGATCTGCCTCTGATTGACTGTGTTTACATGAGATGAGACCCTAATATTGTCGACATCACAGCTACAGCTTACTATGTATCATAATGATCAGCATTATAAGACCCAGATCTAATGTACAGTAAGCATAATGCAGGGTTCATATCAGATCTAAAATGTCAAAGCAACAGTTGGGTGATACATGTGACAGTCTCAAACTGATCTGGCAAAGGGATCTGGGTATGGATGGGTAAGATGAACACTGGGAAGGACTTAAAGCAAATGCAGGACATGGGATCAGAGAAGCAAGGGGGAAATGTATTCAGTATAATAATTCATAGATATTACTACACACCAACCAGATTACAGAAAATAGGAATTACAGAGAACAATATATGTTGGAAATGCAAAGAAGAAGCTGGCACATACTGTATATCCATATGATTTGGGAATGTCACATGGTGTACACACCTTCTGGTGTAAAATCCTTGAATATTTATCGAAATGGTTAGGACTCACCCTACCCCCACTACCACTGCTCTGTCTTTTAGGAGACAGGACAGTGGTCTAAATAAAAAAGCATTTACAATAGTAAAGGTTGGACAGCCAGAATTCTGTTACGGAACTGGAAAGTTCCAAGAATGCATGGGTTCAAAGAGTGGAATGAGGAAATGATCAAAATGACATCATTCATACTGGGAAGAGTGAATGGTATGGGGAAAATAAAAGAGATATGGGATACTTTTCTAATGCATATGAATCTTATATGAAGATGTGAGGGGGTTCCTACTTTTATTTATTTATATTTATTTTTATTTGTTTTAATATCTTGGACTGACTGTGTGTATTGTGCTGCATTATACAACAGGTAGTCGGGCTCTCAATGGAAAACAGGCGCTCCAACCGTGCATACAAGCACAGATGCACTGTCTCTCATCAAGTAAAGAAATCAGCTGCGTTGGTCACGAAAGACAGCAAGCGCGCCTCTCTCCCCACACTATGCTAGGCGGCTAGGCTAGCGGTTTTCATGTGACATAGTAGCTAAATGTGGCATTACAAATTACAAATTCCTATCGAATATCTTAATTACAATGAAATAAAGTTGACGTGTTTTTTTTTTTAAGGGCAACAGTTGTATAATCGCAATATTACACTCGAGGGTCCAGCCCTACCTACGGAACTCACCTGTCGGCTCGTTCCTGCGGTAAGGCTGTCGTGCAGGATAACCGTGTTATATGCACACCCTCTCGTGTAATATTGCTTAACTGTATCATAACCACTTTTTGTACTAAGAAAATAAAAACATTTGAATTATAATGTAAGCATAATGCAGGTTCATATCAGATCTATAATGTAAGCATAATACAGGGGTCATGTCAGGTCAGAGTGTTCCTGGTGTTGACAGGACAGCCTGGGTCAGGAGGAACCGCCTTCCCTTTTTATCCTTCCTGTTTTGCAGACATTTTAAGGAACCGTGACGACGCAATGCGTCTGAATCTAATCAAAATAAATGAATTAAGTTTTAATCGTTCATAAGAGCTGGCAGGCAGAACACTGAAACATCTCGATAGTCCAACGTCCCATTAGTCCTACTGAGGTTAGGGTCAGAGATAGTGTTAGTCCAGTGTTTCTCAACCACTGTGCCTGGGGACCTTTGGTGTGCCCCTGAGAAGGGTCAAGTGTGCCCCTTGAACCTGCTTGAAAGCCAGTATTGTATTTATCATTTTAAAAATGATTTAAACTAGTGAAAACAGCCGATCTCGCTTGTAGATCGGCTGTTTTCACTACTGTTGTGCAACAGCCTTGTATGATGAAGCAGGGCTTTACTTTGCGAAGAAACGTACACATTTGAAACTTGGAGATACAAGGTTTCTTCCCGACAGTGAGGATATTTACACCCCTGTATTATGTTGGTGTGCCCATGGATTCTTGGGACATGAAAAGTGTGCCCATGCAGAACAAAGGTTGAGAAACACTGTGTTAGTCAATGGGGAGAGTAGGACCAACGCACTGTCGGACTAATGACACATCTGAACAACGCTACGCACCCCGCAGAAATCCATTTTAACTCCTCGTGTTTTTATTCGTATTTCGTGAATTGGCGATCACACCACAGCGTCACACGGAAGTAGCAGATCCACAAGCTCAACACGTTTGGCTCTCGTACTTGTAGATCTGCTACTGTTGGTGCTTTCTGGATTTGTATCCTGAAAAGCAACAGTTTTGGACACTAACTGAAGCATGTCTCTCTATCTCTCTCTCTCTCTGTCTCCCCCTATCTCTGTCTCTCTCTGTCTCTGTCTGTCTCTGTCTCTGTCTCTGTCTCTGTCTCTCTCTGTCTCTCTCTGTCTCTGTCTCTGTCTCTGTCTCTGTCTCTGTCTCTCTCTGTCTCTGTCTCTGTCTCTGTCTCTGTCTCTGTCTCTCTCTGTCTCTGTCTCTCTCTCTCTCTCTCTCTCTCTCTCTCTCTCTCTCTCTCTCTCTCTCTCTCTCTCTCTCTCTCTCTGTCTCCCCCCCCTCCAGAAGGATGTGAGGTCAGACCCAGAATCCATCAAACAGGTTGCCATGGCAGCAGACAATCTGCTGGACAGTCTGGGCTTACTGGCTGTGGAGGTACGTACTGTACACAAAATGGTAAATGGTGCATTTATATAGCGCTTTTGATCCAAAGCGCTTTACAGAGATCGTGCATTACATTCACCCATTCACGCACACCTCTTCCCTCTTTTGGTTTCACTCTCGGTTCATAAACGTCCATCTGACCATTCTGAACATGTAAACAGATGCTACAGTAGGTTTATCATGGCCAGATGCTATAGTTTTAGACTGATACTAGGTTGATGTGTACCTGCTGTCCTAGTAGACTGATTTTTCCAATTTTTATGTATTTGTTTGGTGTCCCACCAGCACGTTCTATCCTCACAAAGTCCTATTTCTGACCATTGTTTCTTTCTCAGTTTATGGGCAGATCTATGTAAGCAGGTCTCAGAACGGGCTGTCTGATTTTAGGTCCGATTGTGTCGGGACCTACTGCTGTGCTGAGTGGGGGTTGGGGAGGGGTGGGCAGGACTGTGAAGGAGGCAGGAGGAGCTGGGAGAGGGTTGGGGAGGGGTGGGCAGGCCTGAGAAGGAGGCAGGAGGAGCTGGGAGAATGTTGGGGAGGGGTGGGCAGGCCTGCTGAGCAGGAGGTGGGGAGGAGTGTGGGGCCAAAACTGGCTCAATAGCGCAGTCCTCCCACTCAGGACAAGGTGGTACTGCAGCTGAAAATGCTCTGAAAGCCAGGCAGAAATGACAGGGGTTCTGTATTCAGGCGTGGTAATTTAGCCTCAAACCTTTTGAAAAACGTTTTTGGGACACAAACAATGTTATATAAATTATTTTTAAATGCATGGTGTATAACCTATAAAGGCCAGTCCACACCAATGCAACTACTCCCAACCATTCTCCTCAATGGCAGTGGCAAGGCGTATCATTGGTGTGACATGGCCTTAAGCAGGGCAGGAACTTCATGGGGGCCATGAGGGCCATGGCCGTCGTTGCCCCTCAGTTTGGCCTTGTGCCCCTCAAACCAATGACATGACCTGAGTGACCTTAATGCCCCAGCTGACTGCACCACTTTCTCCTCTGTCTCTGTCTTGTCGATATGTAGACACCAGTGTCTCTTTCTTGTCATGTAGTGTCTTTTGTTGAGTCTCCATTTTAAAACCAATCCTGTATTTTTGATTGGCGCAGGGCTGAGCATGGATCAGATTGTAAATTGTAAAAAAAATATTGTAAAGATAGTCTACATTACATTTAAAATCATCCTTAACCCTTACATTCAATTAATTCTTTCAGTGGACTAAAATCTTGCAAATAATCATGTTTTTTCTACTTTACCTTTTAGTAGTGTGTGTTACATCTTGACGGTGTCAGTGTATTATTCAGTTGATGTGATGTTTTGAATGGACACCAGCGGTGCCTCTGGTATTTCCTGCTATTATGTGGCTTTCACTCTTTGATGTCTCCTATAAATGTGTGAAACACAAGAGCTTTTATATACCATGTCTGAGTCTCTCTGTTGAAGACAGGGTGTCAACATGTCTGTCTCTCTGAGTCCCCCAGAGGACCACCTGTCTGTCTGTCTGATAGACAGACAGGTGGGTGACAAACTCTGACCTACACACAACATACGCTACAAGCTTGTTTGTGACACGCTGTGAGCTTATAGATCTGCTATTTTGTAATGGCCAAAGTATACAAAAATACACATAAGTGGCGTTTCCATAAAGACACTTTTTGCGCATTAACGGCTTATTCGCAAAATGTTTTTATGGAAACACTTCAAAATGCGAATAAACTTTCATTATCCGTAAAAAGAATTATCCGCTTGGAGGAGGAGGATTTTGAGGCTTTATCGAATAAACTAAATGCGCTTAAGGGAATGGAAACGGGTCAGACAATAAATGCGAATAAAATATGACGTTCTGGTCCATATCATCCTCCTATAACACTTTCCCCCGCCGCTTAATTAACGTCCATTGTATAGCGTTGGCCCACAAAACAAACCGGTTGTTACACACGGAGTGACCCTTCGTCATCACACCGTGTTGCGCGTGTCAAAAGTGGCCGTACAAGCTCACACAGCAGCTCGCATCTGCGATGCTGCAGGATGCAGTCTGCCCGGAGGACTCAACCGGGCGGCGGGGCGGCCGCCTCGGCTCGGGGACGCCGCTCGGGGCGCCCCGGCCGGGCTCGCTTGCTTTGTGCTCCCGCCGGCCGCACTTTCTCCGCGGCGGTGCGTCGCGACCGGCTCTGGTCGGGATGCGTGTGCAGCGAGTCACAGCAGTGCCCTCACGTCTCTCGGTCTGAAAAAATCAGCCCCATCCCAGGCTCCCAGCTCTGTGCACTGTGTGCAAGCCCGCGGGAAGTGTTTACAGCACGTCGGTTAGACGAACCCAGGCACGGCAGGCAGGATCTCCCAAGAATCGCATTTCACCAGTTTAATGGAAACGGGCTAAATTCGCTTTGTCTTAATGCGTATTTCTGATAATTCGCTTCCCTAATTCGAATAAGTTTATGGAAACATGGCTATTGACAGATTCTTTCCCTCTCTTAGTGGGTTCAGCCAGCCGGTCTCCACGTTCAGCTTCACTTACTAGTATGTTTAGAGTCGGTGTCACCACAGTCCACTATTATGTCCACTATAATGTCCCCTGTCTGTCCACTGAGCTTCTATCTGCCAAGAGGACACTTGACATGTCTCTATTTTCCTATGAATGAACTGCCGTGTTAAGCTGTTCCAACTGAACGCACGCATGCACGCACACACACACACACACACCCCCTCCTCTGGGTAGGTACAGGTATGAGACACAGACACTGTGTGTGTGTGTGTGTGTGTGTGTGTGTGTGTGTGTGTGTGTGTGTGTGTGTGTGTGTGTGTGTGTGTGTGTGTGTGTGTGTGTGTGTGTGTGTGTGTGTGTGTGTGTGTGTGTGTGTGTGTGTGTGTGTGTGTGTGTGTGTGTGTGTGTGTGTGTGTGTGTAGTAGGTATGAGACACAGACAGTGTGTGCTAGTTGGCAGCAGCTGTATGCATGGCTCTGTGTCTGCTACAGTGGGGTTTGGTTCCCCTAGCTTCCAGTGGCCTAAAGTAACTAATACATGTACTCAAGTAAGACATACTGTACTTTGGCTAAACATTTTGAAAACCTGCAAGTGGGACACTCTGCTTAACGAGTGCTTTCTTTTTGCTACATTTTGATGCCACTGCTTTTGTACTTTTTACTCAAGTAAACTTTGTACTTGTAACAGAGTTGTTTTTCTACACTGCAGTCAGTGTTGATACTTTTACTGAAGTAAAACCTTTGAGTATTTCTTCCAGCAGTGTCACTAGGTTTGACTTGGCAGGCTGTGTATAGCAAGCTGCTGCTGCCCTGCAGATTGAAGAGCTTGTTTTGTGCCCAGATAGACAGACAGACAGATAGGTGGATAGATTTACAATTTAGGCATTTAGCAGACGCTCTTAATCCAGAGCGATTTACAATAAGCAAGGTAATACATCAATACATCAACATCAATACATCAAATGCATAGAAATAGTAATCTAAGAAAAATAACTTGGGTAGCCCAGCCCAGCCCTACCCTCCCCTGCCCCTTCAAACAAACCTAGCCCAGCCCAGCCCTACCCTCCCCTGTCCCTTCTTTGCATATACTTACTGGTTCGTTCTTTCATTTTTTTTACTGACTATCTACTGCATAGTACTGTCTACTGTGTTCTATTCGTCTGTCATTCAATGTTATATGAGATACTTAAATGGTTTCCTGTGGAAATAAGCTTAGTCTTTTCTAGGATCTCCTTTTAGTAGACCTTGTACCAGTGAACTGTACCGTCATGAAACTGTACCTCTAACCACAAGACCACTGAGCTGGTATAGATATATGTCTGAGTCACAGCTGAACAAAGACAATGTTTTATCTAAACAAGAGACTCTGCTCTCTGCTCTGGCAGGAGGGGAACAGAAAGCAGCGACTGAGACAACAAACACTGAGAGAGCGCTGGACTCTGTGGTTCCTTAATGTGACCACTAGACCAGAGGTCGTCGATGTGACCACTAGACTAGAGGTCATCGATGTGTCCTCACACGGACAGACGCGTCCGTACGTGGCAAAGACTTGGCCTCGTCTGTGTGGGAAATGGATGTTTGTTTGTAAACACCTGTATAATGTTCTTATTTTGATCATGAGACCCACCAATTACTAGTGTCAGTCTCTAGGTTCTCCACATTTTGGGGCCAGGAGGGCAAATTGTCGAGGATGAGTGGATTTTTGTCCTGGGGTTTTTAGCGAGGGTTCTGTCAGCATCCCTGTGTTGGCTGATCTGAGTGAACAGGTGGGGTTGTATGACACTGACTTTACTACCACACTATGACACTATGTGCACTATTTTGATTGTCTTAAGTCCCAGCTCTTATGCCTTAACTTAAAGGCCTGTCCAAACTGTCTCCGACCACCAAACCTTTCTGGTTCAACTACAAAATGACGTCACTTGCATCTTCTGAAAAGCATTACCCTGGATTAGTTTGGAAAGATGCGCATCAGAAAGTTGTAAATCTCCAATGAAATTGTTCGGTGGTCGGAGACAGTATGGACAGGCCTTTAAATTAAGTTTGGCACATTAGGAGTCCACTAGGACAGCAAACTTGTTCTTTTTTATATAAACTATGCACAAAAAGAAAGGAAACTCGACTTCGGTCCATTATATATCCCCTTTAATAATAACAATTTGTATTGTGTTTTATATCATTTTTATCATTGATTTGTCACCTTTACAACGAGCCGAGGTACAGTTTGTAAGCATCAGGCATTCGTGGAATGAGCACCACAGCCAAACGTGTGGGTAGCACCGACCCAACATTTGCCAACATTCGATCCATTATATCTCCCTTTTAATTATGCCAAATGGTATTGTTTTTATATCATTGTTATCGTTGATTTGTCACCTTTTCAACGAGGTACAGCTTGTAAGCATCGGGCATTCGTGGAATGAGCACCACAGCCAAACGTGTGGGTAGCGCTGACCCAAAATTTGCCAACATTCGATCCATTATATCTCCCTTTTAATTATGCCAAATGGTATTGTGTTTAATATCATTGTTATCGTTGATTTGTCACCTTTTCAACAAGGTACAGCTTGTAAGGATCTGGCATTCTTGGAATGAGCAACACAGCCAAACGTGTGGGTAGCACCCCTCCAAAAAAATGGCCTGGCAGGCCTGCAATACTGTTCTTTTGGTGTTCACCTTTGTTGCTTGGAGCATTGAATTATTGCACTCTCCCACAGTAATAAAGGAATTTAAAAAAGCAACACATATTGGCCATTTTTACACTTTGTTAATGTTAAGCTCAGTTTCTGGGAAGTCCAAAACAAGAGTAAATGCCAGCAGAACAGTATTGCAAGCCATTTTGGCAAAACTTTGGTCAGCGCTACCCACACGTTTGGCTGTATAGCTCATGCCTCAAAGGCCCGTTGCTTACAATCTGTACCTAGTTGTAAAGGTGACGAATCAACGATAAAAATGATATAAAGCAAAATGCAATTTGGTATTATTAAAGGAGAAATATAATGGACGAAAGTCAAGTTTCCTTTCTTTTTGTGCTGAGTTTATATAAGTGTACACGCCAGAAGAATTGTCTAAGTCCAGGTTCTCTTTTCATTCATGGCGGTTTTGAAGGAGGTTAGGTCGTAGGTAGGGAGCTGTTCTTTCTGATGACTGACGGCAGAACATTCCACATGTCGCTGGCATAGCGTGACTCACTGGCCTCTCACCTCCTTGTGTTGCACAGAATGAGTTTTATTTTGATGACATTTCGCTGAGACGGTGAAAACACAGGTTGTTATTAAAACCACTTCTATTCTGGTCTTTACCCTCTGCTCTAGTCAGGATGTTTTTCTCTCTCATTGTAGATCAGTGGTTCTCAACCTTTTCAGGCCGCGACACCCGACATAATCATATTTTAACTGAGGACCCCCCACCCTGACGAGCACTAGGAGTTGAGGCATTACATTTTGTATAACACAGTTCTATTGTGAAAATGGCCAATCTACATGTAGATGTAGATCGGCTTTTCACAATTTCGGCCTCTACTATTTGACAATTTGGCCAATGTTTAATTTGTCATCTTAGAGGTATTAAAAAGTCCATAAATTGTCACTTTAGAAATGTGCAGATACCCTCATACACTTAAAACATTATGTTGGTGTGTTTACTGTTGAGTGAGAAAACAATGTTGCACATTAAATTCTGGGGACCCCCACAAAATGATTTGGGGACCCCCCCTGGAGGTGCCAACCCACAGGTTGATAACCACTGTTGTAGCACATGGTAAAGGCGTCACATGGTCAGAAACCTTTATCATATTTAAGAACAAAACACATTAACGTTTATATAAAAAGTGTGTAAAAGGTTCATTGGCCCTGCAGGCTGGTATTATTATTTTAACTCTCAAATACCTGGAACGCGCCCGAGTCGCGTTAGATTTTAACCACTTTAACCATTATTGTATGCTTTAACCTTAGAAAAATAGCAGATATACAAGCTCACAGCGCGGCACCGAGTGCCGCGCTGCGAGCTTGTAGATCTGCTATTTTTGAAAAATCTTGAAAATGTGTGCAAGTCTATGAATATCTTTGACCCGATCTTTGACCCGACTTCTAAATCCTTTGGCTAAATCAGTGGTTCTCAAACTTTTTCATGTCAAGGACCCCCAAAATTACAGGTATTTAGCCACGGACCCCCATCTCAAAATATGTTGTTCCAGGGACCCCCCAGAAGCAAATATTTGATTTACAAATGTTCGCTTTTAAATAGATATATTGCAAGACTTGCAAAGAAAAATCATGATTTTTCAAAAATAGCAGATCTACAAGCTCGCAGCGCGGCACTCGATGCCGCGCTGTGAGCTTGTATATCTGCTATTTTTCAATGGTTAAAGTAGTCAATAATCCTAGGCCTAAATGGGTTAAAAACAAAACACATTAACATTTATATAAAAAGTGTGTAAAAAGTTCATTGGCCCTGCAGGCTGGTATTATTATTTTAACCCGCTTTGACACCATTTGACCCGCTTTGACACCATTCCCCCCGGGGTTCTGAACTACACAAACAGTCCTCAGCAGCCATGTGCACACATAGACATCAAAGGGGGCTTGAGCCCCTGCCCTTTTATCCGTCTATAAAAAAGTGCCCTCTCCAGACCATGAATGCAGTTTTCACTATGGTGAAAGAAATGCAAATGCCCCCTCTTTCCATGCCATACCTGAAGGCAGCTTTCCAAACTCTCCTTGCTCTTGAATGCAGCATCTTATGTTGAAAGAATTGCCCTCTCTGTGTAGAAAGCCATACCGTTACGCCACATCTCCAGTATTGACTTGATTATGCTTAGTTCAGTGTGGTATCAAGTACCGGAAATAGCCGACCTCCAAGCTCACAACGTGTCCCAGCGCGACGCGTTGTGAGCTTGGAGGTCTGCTGTTTTTCGATATTTTCACCAAAAGGCCCTTTTAGAAATGTCAGCCCCTGCCTCTCTAACATTCTCTGCACGTCCCTGGTCCTCAGACCCCCACAGAGAGAGAGAGAGAGAGAGAGCACGCACGCACGCACGCACGCACGCACACAGTGCTGACTACATATGACCATAATGTGTCACAGTGTTCAGTGCTGATGAGGCTGCTTTGGTCGGAGCAGGAGAAGAGGAAGAGGAGCAAGAGGACTTCCTCCTCTCAGTGACTCCTAATAAACTCCTTGCTCTTCCTCCTTCCTGGCTCTGACCTCCAGATTGTGATGAAATATCGGTTTCATCATGTGTGTGAAATCCTAGCGTTTTCGTGGCAGGATCGGCCCTCGCCTCGCCGACCATCTTCCCACAACACACGACGTGACGTCACTCGGTCATCTGCTTGAATATTGTACCAGGCTGACTGGTGTCTAGTTTCATGTTTAATGTGTCAGTCAACAAGTGAGAACAGAGCCAGTCTGATGTTCAAGGCAGTGTGAAGTGGACAGATAATGCTGAGCTCATCAATATAAAATATAATAACACGACCGCATGCTTTTATATGAGTAATGCTGCTGCAGACACAGTGTTTTATATCAGTAATGCTGCTGCAGACACAGTGTTTTATATCAGTAATGTTGCAGACAGAGCCTGGAGTATTGATGCAGTCTAGAACCCTGACGTGGATTTTTTATTTTTTTATTTTATGTATTTATCCCTGATTCATCGTCGTGAATAGAGAGGGAATGTATAGGCTATGTATATAAAAAGTAGGAATTAAAAAAATATAATAATCTAATTAACGGAGAACAAACTACTCCCATTTCCACTTTTTTATTTTTTTGGCACACATGCTAATAAACCAACTCTTCTACCTTCCATGCTCTGATGGCTCGTCATGCCCATACCAACACACAGAATACAAACATGCACCTTGGAAATGAAATGAAATTGCAGTGTATTCCAAACCGATGTGGAGATGGCTGCTGTCCGATGTGGAGATGGCTGCTGTTTTTACTATTTTAGAATTAGTAACCGTTGTTTTGGACGAATTAGGGTTATTTCCAGCCCACAGTGCGGCCTGCTGTGCTACATTTACAGTGTGTTAGACTGTATTTATGAGCTGATAATACACCACTTATTGGGGGGGGGGGGGGGGGGGTCATTTTAACCACTTAAACCCCAGCATCTGTTGTGTAGGGAAAGAAAGCTTTAGCGGGAAAATAGCCGATCGACAAGCTCACGGCTCTGCATGCGGCGCACTGTTGTGAGCTTGTGGATCGGCTAGTTTCCCCGCGAAAGCTTTCACCACCATAAGAGAAAACTGAAAGTACACTAACACAGAGCCCTGGGGTACTCCGCTCACTCAGCCATGAAGGGGTTTAACCCTTTAAGACCCGGAACGTTTTAACCAGTATTTTATGCTTTAACTATTGGAAAAATAGCAGATCTACAAGCTCACAGCGCCGCGCTGCGAGCTTGTAGATCTGCTATTTTTGAAAAATCATGAAAATGTGTGCAAATCTTTGAATACATCTGTTTTAAAGAGAACATTTGTAACAGATTTATTTGCTTCTTGGGGGGGGGGTCCCTGATTCATTAGAGATGGGTGTCGGCGGCCAAATACATATAATTCTAGGGGTCCTTGACATGAAAGTTTGAGGACCACCGACTGCGTTTTTAAAAAAAAACTTTAGGAGGGTTTATAGAATCGGGTCAAACATATTCAAAGACCTGCACAAACCCAGTAAGCACGGTCAATACCTGGACCAATCAGTGACGTCTCGGTCAGATGTGGCCTAGAATATCACCTGATTTCAACGTTGAAATCCGGTGAGTCTATCTTTCAAAAATAGCAGATCTGCAAGATTGCAGCGTGGTGATGCAGCGTTGTGAGCTTGTATATCTGCTATTTTGTAATGCTTACGCATATAGTAATGGTTAACATGGTTCAAATCTAAAATTACACAGATTTGAGTTCCAGGTCTGAAAGTTTAAAAGAGTAGTTCACCCCATTGGCATCAGTTCAGAAAAAGCTAAGGTATGGCAAAATGACTGGTGTCTTTTTTTCGCACGTGTGCAAGACACCAGTCATGTTGCCATACCTTAGCAACAGGCATGATTGATACATTTATTTTAAGAAGTACATTTTATTTTTTTCCCCGTTTCTACGGTTTCTTGGGCTGGATATGGCAGCCTGGAACGGCATGTTAGTAAACGTGCCGCAATTAACAATAATGCATTGCATCTGTGCAGCTGACCTGCGGAACCTGGGAATATAATGCATTGCACCTGTGCAGCTGACCTGCGGAACCTGGGAATATACCATTCAGTCAAGATGGGGAGAATACGAGTGTGGAGAATATAATTATAATACCTTGTTAAAGTGACCATTTTGTTAAATCTTGCATTTGTAGTTATTTTACTGTAATTTTACAACATAATAACCAGCACGGATAGACAAAGAGACATTCATGGATTTATATTTAAAAGTACTTTTATTTCCCCCCCCCCTGGACCCAGGGTATGGCAGCTGCATACCCCTGCCATACCCAATTGACGCCCCTGGTACACCCCTAAATGGCTTTTTTTCTATTGATTACTCACGCCATGGAGACTTGAGTTCAATAATATTTCTTTGTATTCTTTGCATTCCTAAGACAAATATGTGATTAAATGTACCCCTCGGGATTGGGATCCCGAATCAATGGGGGTAAATGTATTACTATGAAAATGTTGTCTTAGGAATGCGACTAATACCAAAACATATTATTGAACTCAAGTCTCCATGGCGCGAGTAATCAATAGAAACAAAGTCATTTTGGGGGTGAACTACTCCTTTAAGTGGTTAACTCATTCAAACAGGATGCCAGTCAGCCTACATTCCCACGGTCCTTCTGGGTTCCTTTTCCCCCACATCTGTACATTAAACCTTTATTTTATGATCAACACTTTATGAGTTTTCCAAAAATAAATAACTCTCTCTTTCTCTCTCTCTCTCTCTCTCTCTCTCTCCCTCCCCCCAGCTGGCCAGCATGAAGAGTTGGAGCGACCTCCGCAACGAGATCACCTTCCTGACGGAGAACGCCACGTCCTCGCCCAGCGCCATGTACGCGGCGGTGTCGCGCATCGTGTGCGGCCACCCGGAGGGCGGCGGGCTGAAGATCAAGTCCCTCAACTGGTACGAGGACAGCAACTACAAGGCTCTGTTCGGGAACTACAACAGCAGCGAGGAGGAGGCCGCCTCGCACTACGACAACGCCTCCAGTAAGACAGACACCCCCCCCCCCCCCCACCTCGCTAGTTGTGTCTGTGTGTGTGTGTGTGTGTGCGTGCCAGTGGTGGAAAACGTACTCTATTTACTTAAGTAAAGGTAATCATTACTGCAATGTAGAAGTACTTTGTTACAAGCAAAAGTCTGGAATTCAAAATTTACTTGAGTAAAAGTTTCACGTTTTCAAATCTTGTTTCAAAAAGATCTTTTGAAAATGGATGGAACTACAAGCTCACAATTTGTCCCATCAAGATGCATTGTGAGTTTGTAGATCTGCTGACCGAAATGTATATAGGGCTGTTTTCAAATAATTTAAAGTAAAAGTGCAATGTTTGCCTCTGAGATGTAGTGGAGTAGAAGTAAAAGTACAGAAAATGTGGAAATACTTTATTAAAAGTCCCTCAAAATTGTACTTGCGTACAATACTTGAGTAAATGTACTTAGTTACTCTACACCACTGGCATGTGCATGTAGTGCGTATCTGGCTGAAGACTCACCTCAGCCTGTATGAACCTGACCCAACCTTTTACAACCATACAGTCTCATGCAGAGATTAGACATGTCATTTAGATTAGCATGTTGTTTAGACTGACACCAGGTTCATGTGTTAACCTGACATCCTATAGTTTGTATAGTTTGTATAGCCTACTGCTGGTCGCACTTGTCCTTTGGACAAGTACATTTCCTAATCACTTGTCCGGGCACAAAAGTCACTTGTCTGGATGAAAATTAGACATTTCACATGTATGACAAAGGTACAAATGACAAACACTGCAAACAAATACTGCAACGATTATACTTGGGGTGAAAAAAGGTTGTTACTCCAGGTCTTCAAATAACAGTGTGGACTGTCCAGGTGCGTGAGTCATATCTGCAACGTGACTGGTCTATTAATTGTTCACAGTGAGTGAACGACCTCCCTTGCCACTCCATAGTATGGTCAGTCCACAGTCTGCATTCAGCACAAAGATTTTAGAGCGTCACAGAAAAAGTGAAACCAACAGCCACTTGTCCAACGGACAAGTACATTTTTGTCCGGAAGGATTTATTACTTGTCCCAGACAACATGACAAGTCTTAATGTCTTGCCCTGGCCCTGCCGTATATTACCAAATAGTAGCCCGGGCGTTTAATATGCAAAATCGTTTTGGAACCCCCAGCGTTTAAAAGTAACACTTTGAATGGTGTTTGATATGCAAAACGGGGGTCAGACACCCAGATAATATTAGGTACCCGTACCCGGCTACTATTTGGATATATACGCTAGTTTCAATGTTGATTCTTGTTTTGATAATACACTGTTATAAACGGATGCTATAGGTTCCTGGTCTACCTGTGATCCTAGTTTACTGAGAGGCTTTGCACGGTCTCCCTGCATTTGTTTACTGTAATTCCCTCAGGCTCTGGATAAAGAGTGTACCTGATAAAAGGCCTATGATGGTAAACAGTACATATGTTGTGTTGTAGCTCTACTGTAACCGGTTGTATACATGTACAATATGTTTGAGCTCCTTACTGTAAATAAACTGTACATACGTTGTGTTTCAGCTCCCTACTGTAACAGCCTGATGAAGAACATGGACTCCAACCCCATGTCCAGAATGATCTGGCAGGCTCTGAAACCCCTGCTGGTGGGGAAGATCCTCTACACGCCCCATACACCCGCTACCATGAGGATTATACATGAGGTAAATATTGAGAACATTTTGACGGAGCCAGGAGGCTGCAGCTTGTATTTCCAGAAGTACAATTTCAAAATAAAATGTGTTGAATGATCGCATTTACAAATATCCAATACAAAATACTTGAAAACCCTTTTTGACGATGGGTTCCCAGATTGTTTGTGGGAAGGGGAGACATCACATCATGCATCTCTGGGGTCTCTCTGTTCTAAACCGGCCCACCGTTTCTGTGTTCAGGTGAACCGGACCTTCCAGGAGCTGGGGGTGTTGAGGGACCTGGGAGGAATGTGGGAGGAGATGAGACCCAAGGTCTGGAACTTCCTGGAGAACGGCAAGGAGATGGACATGGTCAGGGTATGTACATGTTTAAAACTCATTTACTGCTATTTTAAGACCCTTCTAATGGTCCACACCGCCAGGATTTTGCCTATCTTTAACGTGGGCGCGTGCACGCATCTCGTGCGGCATGGTTCACCGACTGCGTTCCCAATGCGATCCAGTCATGGTAAGCAACAAAACACAACAGCCTTCCATTGCCCAAAACGAAACCGATTGAGCGCCACGTGGGTGTTGCGTAACATTGAACCGGATGGCATTTCGGCAGACCGGATACAGGCGTCATTGTCCTGCCCCCCCATTTCCGGTTTGGAACATCCGGATCCGTTTTTTGTGAATAGCGCCCGTCCATAGAGAATGAATGACGGCGAATCGGCGATCATACTTTAATTGTTTTATAGCGATTACAGCATTTTGATAACTCGTCATAGGCAGTAAATGAGTTTAATACTACCATACTGTACAAGGAGATGGACATGGACATGGTATGGACATGTTTAATACTACAATACTACCATACTGTACATTCTACCAGACATAATAAATGGACATGGTCAGGGTATATACATGTGTAATACTACCATCCTACCATACTGTACAAGCTACTATACATACTAAAAGGACATGGTTAGGGTATGAACATGTTTAAACACTTGGACACTCTGTGCTTAGTAAAACTGACCTGATTTGCACTGTACTTGATGAGTTCTTCTTGACTTCTTCCATCTACTCCAACTCTCTTCACCAAAATTAGGCGATCTACAAGCTCACAATGTGGCCCGTTGTGGCACGTTGTGAGCTTGTAGATCGGCTATTTTTGGTGAATGTTCCTCCCAGAATAGTGATGCTGCCCAAACCTCATTGATACACATTGGGATTATAATGTCTTGACACCATAGAAGGTGATATAGCGACATCTGCTGGGCCATTAATAGGAACAGCAGGATCAAGTACTGTACAATTTTGACTCATTTATACTTTAATGAGGTATTTCTAATGTCCACTACTTTTACTTCTACTCCAATACATACCCCAGACAAATATTTTTCTTTTAGTTTCCCTACAATTATTTGAAAACTTTAATCACAAGTCACTTAGTAGGCTAGATTTTGATTTATTAATATTACAAAACTTGCATCAACAACGTGAGCTTGTCATCAGCTATTTTGGGCAAAGAGGTTTGGTGTAGAGGGGAAAAAGAGCAGACCAAGTACAGAGTAAAAGGTCAAGTTTATTAAGTATTGACGGTTCAAGTGGTTAAATATCTGAAAACACAAATTGACATGAATCCAAAATACACTGATGATTGTGCTGTCAAACAATGAAACTACGGTATATGGAATCTATGAACAGGTTGTGGTGGTCCCTGCCTCATCTGTCTCTCAACTAAGGGGGTCCTTGGCCAGAAAACATTGAAGACCCCTGCTTTAATGATTGATTTTTGATTTTATTTTGATAATTGATAACATGTGAGTACTGTCTCCTCCCACAGACCATGCTAGTAAACAACGCCACCGCTAGCTTCTTCCACGCCAAGCTGTCGTCCACTTCCTGGACGGTGGCGGAGCTGGCCAGCTTCCTGTCCAAGACGTCCCAGGACCCCCGGCCGCCCGGTAGCGCCATCACCTGGCGGGAGGTCTTCAACGAGACCGACCAGGCCATCATGAGCATCTCCAGATTCATGGAGGTGTGGAGACTGACGCACGCACGCACACACACACACACACACTCTCACACACACACACACACACACACACACACACACACACACGCACACACTCTCACACTCACTCACAGCTGAGCAACTACTAACAGTGCTGGCAGTTAGGGATGGGACGATACGCGATATTATCGTGATTAAAAAACACTCACGATAATCATATTGTGGAGATTTAATTTATCAAGATATCGCCCTCCGTCATGCACTGGGATCAATTCACCTTTTATTTGCTGAGCTGCATATCCGGTACCACTTAAACCCTCTATAATTGGTAAAAGGTACTTGTAATATATGTACTTGATACAGTCTTTTTTTCACTCTCTATCAAATGTCTTTGCCAAAAAATAGATCTACAATTTTGATTATCGTGATAATATGGTAAATCGCGATTTTTTTTGTCACAATAATCGTGATATGACGTTTTCATATCGTCCCATCCCTAGTGGCAGTGTGATCTGTCTGTACTCTGAACCCTCTCAGGTTTCCCTTTTCCCGTCTTCCCTTTGTTTCTACCACTCCTACACACACACACACACACACACACACACACACACACACACACACACACACTATCTCTCTTGATACAGTTTTCATTCAGTATCAGAGACAGAAATCAGAGCCGTTTCTACTTCCTGGTTTAAAGGAGTGATTCACCCCCAAAAAGATTTTTTTTCTATTGATTACTCACGCCATGGAGACTTGAGTTCAATAATATTTTTTGTTTTTTGAATGTGACGGAAAACTAAAAATATTATTGAACTCAAGTCTCCATGGCGTGAGTAATCAATAGAAAAAAAGCTAATTTTGGGGGTGAATCACTCCTTTAACATGAAAGCAGGCAAGAGTTGGAGGTGTTACAGTCATGATTACAGACTGATTGGAGGGCAATTGATTGATTGAATACTTAAAGGACCAGGTCACCTCTGGGACAACCAGATCTTATTTTATTGTTGTGTGGGACACGATCAACACAATCCTGAATAATTTTTTGTGTTCAATCTGTGTTTTTAGATATGTTAGTATTTCAGCATGCTACAACTGGTCAATGGTCATATGATGCATTTTGCATCATATGACCAGTTGTAGCATGCTGAAATCGGCTGAAATACTAAAATATCTAAAAACACAGATTGAACACAAAAAATAACTCAGGATTGTGTTGATCGTGTCCCACACAACAATAAAATAAGATCTGGTTGTCCCAGAGGTGACCTGGTCCTTTAATTAACATGTTTTATAGCAGAACTGCAGTACAGTTAAAGCAGCTTTGCTAAAAGGATAACACAAAAAGGCCTGTTGTACTCAATTAATCAACAAGATAACACATTGCTTAACACCAATAGCGGCGAATAATCTATTTACAGAAAAAAAGAGGGGTGGGGGCACATATACAAGCTTGCAGCGATGCACCGAGTGCCGCGTTGCGAACTTGTATATCTACTATTTGTTTTAAATCGTGAACATTTGTGCAACCCGATTCTATTCTATTCTTCTAAATTCTTCTAAGGTTTTTGAAAAAACGCAAGTATCTACGTCAGTGGTTCTCAAACTTTTTCATGTCAAGGACCCCTAGAATTATGTAATTGGTCGCCTCGTTATTTTTCAACAGTTTAAAGTATAAAATAATTCCAGGTTTTAATGGGGTTAAGTTCTAATAATTTCATTGTATGTCATTTGTCCGTCTGTGACTGTGTGTCTCTCTTTGACCGACAGTGTGTCAACCTGGACAAGCTGGAGCCGGTGGCCAATGAGGAGCGCATGGTCAACAAGTCTATGATCCTATTGGAGGACCGGAGGTTCTGGGCAGGGATAGTGTTCCATGACATCACGGACGCCAACAGCTCCGACCTCCCGCCAAAGGTCAACTACAAGATCCGCATGGACATCGATAACGTGGAGAGGACCAACAAGATCAAAGACGCGTAGGTTCACGCACACGCACACACACACACACACACACACACACACACACACACACACACACACACACGCACACACGCACACACACACATACGCACACGAGCACACACGCACGCACACACACGCACACACACACACACACACACACACACACACACACACACACACACACACACACACACACACAAAGGTACATCTGACCTTGCGTCGCCAGACTTTCCGAGGAAAGCCTGGTATTCGTTCTAAAATGTGATTAGTGTGATCTGGTCTAGGCATTTTCTTCTCCCTTTGTTTATCCCACATTTCTTGTTTGGTCAAGCCATTTTCTATGGACTGTATCTCACTCATGCATCGCCGTGGTTGTATTTTTTCTTCTCCGTGTGAAAGAAGACGTACCGAAAATCAGGTTAAAACAATAGGAAACATACACAGCGTTAATTAGTTATGACAAAATGATGGCATCTCAAGTGTAAATGCTAGAGAAGTGTAGTCTTGCCAGTCGCTGCAAGTTGGACTAAAAGATGGATATACCAAACAATCTATTCCAAAATAAGCAAAACTACACCGCATCAAGTGGTTTATTGGGCAGGACCTAAAAGTATGCCCTTGAGGGCAGGGAAATATTTGAGGTTAAAACTGTTTCCGGTTTGATATCAGAAACCCAAAAATGCTACTGATCCCAAGCTAACGTACATCACATGTTGATTGTATGTTGTTCATGTGAATTGACTGTGTGCATGGGCGTGTGTGCTGTCTTCCTGTAGCTACTGGGACCCGGGTCCTCGTGCGGACCCCTTCGAGGACATGCGCTACATCTGGGGAGGGTTCTCCTATCTGCAGGACGTCATCGAGCACAGCATCATCAGAGCCATCACCGGAACCAAGGAGAAGACTGGAGTCTACATCCAGCAGATGCCTTATCCCTGCTATGTGGACGATATGTAAGATATATACATATATACTGTACACACTGCCTTATCCATGATATGTGGACGATATGTAAGATATATACTGTACACACACTCTAGGGCATTAACGACTTGTGATTTTTGCAAGTCGAGTCGACTCAGTAAAAAGTGTAGTTGAAGTCGCCTGTATCGTTTGATGACGTCATCACATCACACATGATCCCCCAATTATTTCGGGGGGTCCCCATCTCACTCAACTGTAAACAAACCAACATAAAGTTTAAGTGTATAGAGGATATCTGCACATTTCTAAAGTGCCAATTTAAGGACTTTATAATACCTCTAAAATGACAAATTAAACATTGTCCAAATTGTCAAATATATATAGAGGCAGAAATTGTGAAAATGGCCGATCGCAATGCGAGGCGTTGTGAGCATGTAGATCTGCTATTTTCACAATAGAAAGTATTTTCGACTTTCGACTTTCTCTGGTGGGAGTCGACTTGTGTAATGAAGTCGACTGATTCGTTAATGCCCTAACACACACGCACACACATACATACACACAGTGACACACACACACACACACACACACACACACACACACACACACACACACACACACACACACACACACACACACACATTAACACACAGTCACAGTTAATTCACCGCAGTGGCTCAGGAGGTAGAGCTGGGAACCGGAAGGTCCCCGGTTCGATCCTGGGCTCCTCCAGGCTTCCTGACTCCTGGGTTTAACTAAGTGCCTCTGAGCAAGAAAGAGCACTTAACCCTCGTTGAAGCGCTGCCCTCCCCTGTGAGGCCCGCTGTCATCTCCCTCTGGGGATCACAGGGAGCCTCCATATCCTGCTGCCAGATAGCTGAGTGTGTAGACCAGGGGTCTTCAACATTTTCAGGCCAAGGACCCCTTAGCTGAGAGAGAGATGAAGCAGGGACACATCGCAGCGTCAGGTGTTAGCGATGAGCTATTTTGGGCTAAAGTACTCAGAATATGGACGCTAGGGTTCAAGTGATTAATATAAAAAAGGAGTAAAAAAGGTTTCTATGACTCAAAGATTTGGAAGAGACCCCGTAGTAACTCTGAGGACTCCCTGTTGAAGACCCCTGGTGTAGAGAGGCTGTCTGGGACACAGACGCTCCCTGATTCACTCAATAGTTGGGTTAGGGCTCTGCTGCAGCGAGTAGGTTGCATTTAGTGGGAAAACCTGCAGATCATGTCTGTTTGTCCGTCCGTGCATCACACCTCATGTCACGCTCCATGTATGGCCAAGATCCCTGATGTCATCAATATTAAGCCCATGTCTGGGAATGCTCATATATGGACATATTGTGTTAGTCTCGTGATAACCAGTGTGGTTGTCGCGACGCGGGTCACACTTGCAAATTAATTCCGTCCTTGTCCCTTTTGTGTCCATACTTTATATGGAGATCCCTGATGTCATCAATATTAAGCCCATATCTGGGAATGCCAATATATGGACATATTTTGTAATTCTCTGTTGTTAGGGTTAGATGCAGAGGACAAATTTCACTTATGTGCAAATGTACTGTGACAAAAATAGCCCCGTTTCCCTTTACATCACATATGAATGAATGAAAAATGTATTTCCGTGTCATGCCACAATTTGGCCCATCCCATATGGGATTAAATGACACATTAAACAGCAAAGAAAACAACTGACATCAACAGTCAGCAGCAGCCTGCTGTTCCTGCTGCTGACACATGAGTTTCCATCTGTCAAATTCATTCCTATACTCTAGTACCAGTAAGACACCTAAGGGCACCCTAAAGGGTGAGGTCGCGCCATCTGTCTTGGCCATCTGTCTTGGCCATATATGGATTCTGTAAGTGTGGTTCTCCTAACAGGCGTCATCTGGGATGCAATCCTTTTATGCCCATATATGGAGATCCCTTACAGAATCCCTTTTATGGCAATGGAGATCCCTGCTCTGAGTATCTGACATCACTGTGATGTCACCTCTGAAGTCACAGTGATGTGTCAGGGGAACCACAGTGTCAGGCGTTATCCGTCCGGGCAGACGTCTACGGACACGCTGTGACTGTTCTGATAATAAACTGCGACCTATGGTCGCAAAAATGTTTATACAAACTTGAGGATGATAAGGAGATCAAACCTGTGATGTAAGTAACTGTGCAACTGTGCTGTCTCTCTCTCTCTCTCTCCAGCTTCCTGCGTGTGATAGCCCGCTCCATGCCTCTGTTCATGACGCTAGCGTGGATGTACAGCGTGGCTCTCATCATAAAGGGCGTGGTCTATGAGAAGGAGGCGCGGCTCAAGGAGACCATGAGGATCATGGGATTGGACAACGGCATCCTGTGGTTCAGCTGGTTCATCAGCAGCCTCATCCCGCTGCTCGCCAGCGCCGCCCTGCTGGTGCTGCTGCTGAAGGTGAAATACATGCACGCACACATGCACGCACGCATGTACGCATGCACACACACAGTTTTGTAAAGCACCGTTTCCCAAACAGTAGGTTGGGACTGATTTCTGTTGACTCGTACTAACCTCCTAATACGTGAGCAGGCCTTTTTTTTCAATAACTTTTTTTCGTTTATTTTTAATAATTATTTGGGAAAATGGAGAAAAAAAAATATCGAACAAAACAGGACCTGCTCCAGAAAAAGAAAATGAATCTATCATGGTTAAAATGGAGTTTGAAGTTGGGTGAACAATGGGTGTGTATGGGGAGAAGCCCTGGAGGAGGGCCTGGTAACATTGCATCAAACATATTAAAAACTGTCCAGGGTGTTCATAACAGCCTGACTAGACGATAAAATGACCCAAAGTGTTTTTGAAAGTGAAATATCCTTTAACTAAAAGTCCACTAACTAACCTCTCCTCCATCTCCTCCTCCAGCAAGGGAACCTGCTGCCCTACAGTGACCCAGGCGTGGTGTTTGTGTTCCTGGGCTCCTTCGCGGTGGTGACCATCATGCAGTGCTTCCTGATCTCCACCGCCTTCTCCAGAGCCAACCTGGCGGCGGCGTGCGGAGGCATCATCTACTTCACCCTCTACCTGCCCTACGTGCTCTGTGTGGCCTGGGAGGATTACATCGGCTTCTCCTCCAAAGTGGTGGCGGTCAGTTCAGTGCAGGGCACATCATCAACATGTCTGTACTAGGGATGGGACGATAAGCGATATTATCGTTTATCGTGATAAAAAAAAAACACTCACGATAATCGTATCGTGGAGAATTTATTGTGATATCGTCCTCCGTCACGCACTGGGATCAATTCACCTTTTATTTTCTGAGCTGCATATCCGGGAACACTTAAACCCTCTATTGGTAAAACGTACCTATAATATACATACTTGATGATACAGTCTTTTATTTTCACTCTCATTCAAATGTCTTTGCCAAAAGGTAGCCGATCTACAAGCTCACAACGCGTCGCAGCGTGTTGTGAGCTTGTAGATCGGCTATTTTTTAGCACACTGTTCCACTCCAGGATAATGGATTTTGATTATCGCATATCACAATAATTGTGATATGAAATTTTCATAATGATATTATCGTCCCATCCCTGGTCTGTACACGGACAAATGTGTCCGTGGAAAAAGACTTGGCCATTTTTGGAGCTGTGTGAAGCACAGGCTCCCTATACGTGGCCATGTGGGTGGGTCTGTCTGTGTGTCTGTCTGTCTGTCTGTCTGTATGTAGCCTGAACTTCCTAAACTTCGGCACGCCACTAGTCCCACAGTTTTGCCACCACACACTCGCGCCATATGTCAAATCGAACGGCTTACTCGGGAATGGTGGGCTATTACTTTTCTAAGAGAAAGGTTCTATAGTTTAATTGATATTAATTTATTAGTGAATTAATTTTCCCCATTGACTTATAATGGGAATCGCAAAAACTCACATTCAATTATTTGTCTCTCGCAAACCATAGGGGCTAGAGTTTCAAGACTTGGAGAGGAGGTTCATAATGATTTCAAGGATTAAATAAAAAATAATTGTGTCATTTGGCCGCATGGTGGCGCCATAACACCCCACTTTACGTTTTGGCCTGTAACTCTTGAACCGTAGGTCGGAAAATTAAAAATATTTTTTCCCTGGATTCCTTGGGTCATGACGCATCTCCCCATATAGGCCACGCCCATTTGCGCCATGATAGATTTTCCGCCATCTTGAATTTTCTCCAAAACACACTTTTTGCTCCTTTTCCTACATATTTTCTTCAAATGTCACAAAAATCGGTACACATGATCCACACACACACACACACACACACACACACACACACACACACACACACACACACACACACACACACACACACACACACACACACACACACACACAGCTCCACTTCACACGGGTGTGATTTTTTTTTACACACTGGTTAACAGCAGATACTAAAGTGGAAGTGGCTTAATTTCCTGCGAACGAAACGTGCCCCTTGGTCTGACCCTCATCCCTCCTCTCTGTCTCTCTCTTCTCTCTCAGAGCTTGTTGTCTCCGGTGGCGTTCGGGTTCGGCTGTGAGTACTTTGCTCTGTTCGAGGAGCAGGGAGTGGGCATCCAGTGGAAGAACCTGTTCTCCAGCCCACTAGAGGGCGACGACTACAGCCTGAAGACGGCGCTCATCCTCATGTACTTCGACTCCCTGCTGTACGGTCTGCTCACCTGGTACATCGAGGCCGTCTTCCCTGGTGAGAGAGAACGTTAGCGTAGCATGATAATAAATGATAATGAGTTCCTTTAGATAGATGTCATAGTCTCAGCTACATGGTGATAGTAGAGTGCAGAGTTCTCTAATTCTGGCAGAGCCCGTCACTACGAGACCCAACGTTTTCGGGACGGCCCCAAAATGTATGCTAATTAGTTGGCCGGGCCGAGCCTCAGGCTGGCCCAGTTAGGGCTGGGCGCTGGGCCTTAATTTTCAGGCCTGTCGAGAACTCTAGTTACTAGAGTGGTTGAGAAACTAGAGTGGTTGAGAAACACTGTGCCTGGGGACCTTTGGTGTGCCCCTGAGAAGGGTCAAGTGTGCCCCTTGAAACTGCTTGAAAGCCAGCATTGTATTTATCATTTTAAAAAGGATTTAAACTAGTGAAAACAGCCGATCTACAAGCAACGCGAGGCGTTGTGTGCTTGTAGATCTGCTTTTTTCACTACTGTTGTGCGACAGCCTCGTATGATGAAGCAGGGCTTTACTTTGCGAAGAAACGTACAAATTTGAAACTTGGAGATACAAGGTTTCTTCCCGACAGTGACGATATTTACACCCCCGTATTTGTTGGTGTGCCCATGGATTCTTGGGACATGAAAGGTGTGCCCATGCAGAAAAAAAGGTTGAGAAACACTGCTCTAGTAGAGTGGTTCTCTACAATTATTGTCAAGGACCCCCAAATCTATTTCTGACGGAAAAGAGTTTGTGCCTCGAAATGCCCTTCAAGACAAAATGTATATTAGTCCTGTGGGGGGAGGTGCAGAGGCGTGTGCACAGTATCTGAGGGATTGAATGTAGGAGTCTCAGAAGTAGATCGTTACGCCCATATATGGTGTTCCATGTTGGAGTGCCTGTTGGGCAGATCTTCATGCCCATGCATGGTGTTCCGTGTCCAAGCCAGTCTGTGATGTCAGCACTATGATGTCAGAATATGACGCCATAGTACTGCGGACAGACGGCGGACAGACATTGGCTAAATAGTTAGATATTTCATATAATAATCCAGATGTACAAGCTGTTGACGTAAACGCGTGGTGTTGTTGGTTCCAGGTCAGTACGGCATCCCGCGACCCTGGAACTTCCCCTTCACCAGGTCCTACTGGCTTGGAGAGAGAGACGGGAAGACCTCCAAGAAACTGCCTCTGGGAAGGAGGGGAAACCGTGGAGGTGAGAGCCTGTGTGTGTCCACACGGTGGCAGTGTTGAGACATTTTCAAAAACACATAAGCAGGAGCCTTCTTATCCGGCTGGTAGATTGATTTGAAGTACAGTACAGTTTCATGAAATCACTGGTACAAGGTCAACTGAAAGGAGATCCTGGTAAGCTGTTCAGCTTATTTAGACAGGAACCACTTCATGTATCTCATACAACTTAGAAAGACAGACGGATAGAACACAGTGCTATGCATAGTATATTATCAATAACAAAAGGAGAAAAAAAGCAGTCATAAAGAAGAAATAACTAAAATAAAAGGAAAGAAAAATAAATAGAATATATTTACAGTGGAGAAGGGGAGTTAAGTATTGGCTTAGTCTATTATTACAAGTCACGAGTAGCAGCCACCTAAAGGTGACTTTTCAGACCGATTTTAAAGGAGGCTGGGGATTTGCACTCCTTTAAGGCCTGCGGTAGGGTGTTCCACATGTTGGTGGTATAGCAGGAGAACGAATTTTTAAAAACCTTTTTTTGCCACAGAATTCCTCCCACAGTTTTGGTGGCACGCACTTGGACCATATGTCAAATTGACCGGCTTCATCATTATATAAATGTATTTGTGAACACATTTTCTCCTTTGTCTTTAATTATTGTTGTTGTTGTAGCGGTGTGCATGGAGGAGGAGCCCGCCCATCTAGAGCCAGGCGTGTACATAGAGAACCTGGTGAAGGTTTATCGCCACGGGAAGAAGCTGGCCGTGGACGGACTGACGCTGGGCTTCTACGAGGGCCAGATCACCTCCTTCCTGGGACACAACGGAGCCGGCAAGACCACTACTATGTAAGATATATTCACTTAATACATTTAATACAAGACCACTACTATGTAGGTTATATTCACTTAATACATTTAATACAAGACCACCACCATGTAGGTTTAATTAACTTAATACATTTAATACGAGACCACTACTATGTAGGTACTACCCTGCGCCAGCAGAGCGTTTAAGTACTGCGTTCATCTGCGTAGGTAGGTAGGTAGGTAGGTAGCTGTGTGTGTTTAAGCCCGTAGCCCAGGGACCAGCATTTCTGGCAACGTCATCATTAACAGCCAATGAGGGACCAGCATTCCTAGTGATGCCACTGGTGATGCCAGTGGTGAGTGCACCTCATTGCTCTGCTGGCGCACAAGTAGGCCATGTAAGGCACAAGTTGGTACCTCGACAGAGTGCAGTTCTTGTTCACTTAATACATTTAACACCAGACCACTACCATGTGAGTTGTATTAATTTAATTCAAGACCACGACCAAGGTATGTGAGCACAACCTCTAGCAATTTTAAACATTAATGAATGGGCCCAAAATGAAGAATGAAACCTTAAAATGCTGTACAACTGCATATTAGTATTACAACAATACTAGTGCTGCAGTAGTAGACATCGTGCTCACATGTTTTGCCTCTCTCTCTGTCCGTCTGTCTGTCTCTCCGTCTCTGTCTCTCCCTCTCTGACTCCTCTGTCTCTCCCCCTCCCAGGTCCATCCTGACAGGCCTGTTCCCCCCCACCTCTGGGACAGCCTACATCATGGGGAAGGACATCCGTACGGAGCTGAGCGCCATCCGCCAGAACCTGGGGGTGTGTCCCCAACACAACGTCCTGTTCAGCATGTAAGACTTTAATTTACCTGGGGGTCCCCAACACAACGTCCTCTTCAGCATCTAAGACTTTATCATATATTATATATAGAGATGTGCCAATTGATCGGTGAGTGATCGCGTTCGGGCGATAATGCCTCTATCGGCTTTGATTGGTATCGACTAGATCCGCTATTTTCACAATATTTATCTGTGGGACTGAATGTAACCTCAGCTTCAACTTCTACAAGTTGAATTGGATACTAAAAGACCTCGGCCTGCAATCTCCTAACTCATCTGATGCCAATGACTTCTCATGACTTATTTTTTCCAATATACAGTACAATGTCAATGTTTTGTAAGAAGAATCATTAAATATATAAATGCTGCTACAGTAACACAATAAATAGAGGAATTTATGGATTCGATGCTGTGATCGGGAATGTTGTTATCGGCAGATACTGATTCCAGTTGATCGGTGACGCAATCGCAGCATCTATCATTTATCATATCATATCATATCACCCTGGGGGTCCCCAACACATTGTCCTCTTCAGCATGTGAGACTACCGGTATATTTAACACTTATGTTGCAGTGATTTTTTCTCTTCAATGTCCCGCGATGCCATGGTCTCCATAGACTTCCATGTAATTTATAGTGCACGGAACGTGCACGCCCATGCCTAGATGATGCACCATGTGTGTGCACACTGTTCACAGCTTTCAAACAAAAACATCCGCTTGGAAATCCGTTCAGGCATTCATGATTTATCAGCCATTATGTTTTCTTCAGATGTAAACAAACATGGCTGCCATGTTTGAAAGAATGGGTTGGTATGGGGGTTAAACATGCAATTTCGCGATCGCAATCATGCCTAATACATTTCTGTAAAACATTTTTTTTTTTTTAAAGATTTTGAAAAAACAAAAAAAACAAAACAAAAAAAATCTTCAAAAAGGCCCAAACTCGGGAAACTCAGGGTTGGCACAGGGGTGGTACCTTTTCAAACTCGGGAAACTCGGGGTTGGCACCAGATGTGTTAACCAGCTGGTTGTTTTGTCCCCCCAGGCTGACGGTGGAGGAACACATCTGGTTCTACGGGCGTCTGAAGGGCCTCCCGGAGGAGCAGGTCCAGGGGGAGATCAGTCAGATCCTGCAGGACACCGGCCTGCCCCACAAGCGCTCCTCCACCACGGGCACGCTGTCCGGGGGCATGCAGAGGAAGCTGTCCGTGGCGCTGGCCTTCGTGGGCGGCTCCAAGGTGGTGATCCTGGACGAGCCCACGGCCGGAGTGGATCCCTACGCCCGCCGGGGGATCTGGGATCTACTGCTCAAGTACAGACAAGGTACAAAAGACACACACGCACCTCTGCTACTGTGGCTGGTAGTTTGATTTTAGTTGCATTCATTCACCTAAAACAGTGGTTTTCAAACCTTTATGGCCAAAGGTACAAATGGTAAAAAATTGGTAAATGGTGCATTTATATAGTGATTTTATCTAAGGTGCTTTACATAGATTGTGCATCGCATTCACCCATTCTCACACACATTCATACACCGATGGCAGAGGAAACCATGCAAGGCACCAACCTGCTCACCCGGAGCAACTAGGGGTTCAGAGTCTTGCTCAAGGACTCTTCCACACTAAAGGCTCTTTTCCACTGGCAGCGATAACGATGACGATAACGATTTAAAAAAGTGGGTTTTCAATTGAAGTGGATCGGCAGCATCCACCCAACACCGATAAAGACAACGATAGCCGACAACTACATCGTTAGGATCAACAACGATGTGGTTAAGATCACAGTGATATGGAACTGGGTCTCTGACAAACAGCTCGAGGTGCGCTCTGCGCGAGCGGCTGTTAATTGGCGCCTCTTCACATTGATGTCCGATAACTTTATCGGACATCAATGTGAAGGCATAATTATCGCTGTGATATTTTATGGCTATCGTCATCGTTATCGCTGCCGGTGGAAAAGGGCCTTAACTCTGGGGGAGCCCGGGATCGAACTGGGAACCCTGTGTGTGTGGAAACGAGTGTATGTCCGAAACGGCAATGCTAAGTTAAAACGTATATTTATATTTTTGCACATAGAATTTGCCTCCGTATTGGGAAATGAGTTTGCACAAAGTAGTGATACTGTATATAGTAATTAAAAAAACTTGGGTAGCAGTGGCTCAGGAGGTAGAGTGGCCGTTTGGCAACAGGAAGGTTCCCAGTTCGATCCCGGGCTCCCCCAGAGTTAGTGTGGAAGAGTCCTTGAGCAAGACTCTGAACCCCTAGTTGCTCCTGGTGAGCAGGTTGGTGCCTTGCATGGTTTCCTCCGCCATCGGTGTATGAATGTGTGTGTGAATGGGTGAATGTAATGAACAATCATTGTAAAGCGCCTTGGATAAAAGGTGCTATATAAATGCACCATTTACTATTTAATGTTCACTAATTAACTCTCTGTAATGACCAGGTCGTACCATCATCCTCTCCACGCACCACATGGACGAGGCTGACATCCTGGGCGACCGCATCGCCATCATCTCCCACGGCAGGCTGTGCTGCGTTGGCTCCTCCCTCTACCTGAAGAACCAATTAGGAACCGGCTACTACCTGACGCTCGTTAAGAAGGAGCCGGAACCTTCCCTGAGCTCCTGTAGGAACTCCTCCAGCACCGTGTCCTTCTCCAAGAAGGTAAGAAGAGTTTTACACACGACTTTAAGATCAGTCCTGGACGGCTTTTGTCTTTCTGCGTTGCCTGCCGCGATTTTCTTACCTTTTAACGTGGGCGCGTGCATGTCTGTCATGTGGGTGTGCAGGGGCGACAATTGGGTATGGCAGGGGTATGCAGCTGCCATACCCTGGGTCCAGGGGGGGAGAATAAAAGTTACTTTTAAATATAAATCCATGAATGTCTCTTTGTCTATCTGTGATGGTTATTATGTTGTTAAAATTACATTAAAAATAACTACAAATACACCATTTTACAAAATGGTCACTTTAACTTCTTTAGTGCCATATTTAAAGTGGGACCTCTTATATTGCCGGTTCGCCAACAAAGGGTTAAAAAAATAGTGTGCACGCTGGTGCACACATTCGTGCACAGATCATGCACTATGCATGTGCATGCTTTTCACAGCTTTCAAACAAAAAAATCCGCTTGGAAATCCGTTCAGGCATTCAGGAGAAGGCAGCCCTTATGTTTTCTTCAAATGTAAACAAACATGGCTGCCATGTTTGAAAGATGGGGTTGGTATGGGGGTTAAACATGCAATTTCGCGATCGCGATGATGGCTAGTACACTGTTGGAGGTCCAATTTTTTTTTTTTTCAAAAACATTTTTTTTTTCTTTTTTTTTTTTTTTAAAAGACGTCCAGAAGACGTCTGGCAGGGAGGTCCATAATTAAAAAGACGTTTTTATTATCCACGAGTTTCCTACGCCCTATGCATTGCGCAAACGTCTGCACCGAGGTTCCGCCGCCGATTTACAAGCTCACAACGGGTTGCATCTGCGACGCGACGTGAGCTTGTATGTCTGCTGTTAAACCCGGAAGTTTGGTCCTGATAGTCTCCAGTAAACTCCCGCGGAAACTTGTGGATAGAAAACGTCTTTTTTGGCAGGGTATGAGTTAACAAGGTATTATAATTATATTCTCCACACTTGTATTCTCCCCATACATCTTGACAAAGTGGTATACTGCCAGGTTCCGCAGGTCAGCTGCACAGGTGCAATTCATTAGTGTTAATTGTGGCACGTTTACTAACAAGTTTAGCTACACTTGAACAACCGTTCCAGGCTACCATATCCAGCCCAAGAAACCGTAGAAACATGGGGAAAAAAATAAAATGTGCTTCTTAAAATAAATGTAGCATGCCACCAGTCATGTTGCCATACCTTAGCTTTTTTTCTGAACTGACACCACTGTGTGTGTGTGTGTGCGTGCATGTGTGTGTGTGCAGGAGGAGGATGGAGAGTCCCAGAGCAGCTCAGATGCAGGTCTAGGCAGTGAGAACGAGAGTGAAGCAGCCACCATCGGTAAGAACCTGCTGTCTTTATGCTGTGTGTGTGTTTCTGTACTGTGTTTCTGGATTCTTGTTGTTGTCTCTCTCTAGAGAACTTGACTTCAGAGACTCTTATTATACAGGCATAGGGTTTAAGTCGTTTAACTTGAACCTGGGAGCCTGTCTAAGACTAAAACTAAGACTAAATATATTGACAATTTCTAAAAAGACTAAAAAGTTATGGGGGGACTAGTGGAGAAGAGATCCAGTAGAACTATAAGATGAGTCATTGTTATGTTTGGCTGCGCTCGGGTGTTCTGCTCTGAAAATAGCCAATCTGTAGATCTGCTATTTTCAGAGAACGACCAAAGTGTAAAATCAGGCATTACGGCACCATCCAAGCCCTCCAAATCTTTTTGATATTTAGTTCAGATGACTAAAACATGGCTAAAACTAAATGACATTTTATTCAAAAGAATATGACTAAAACTAAATGGAAATATTGCTGTCAAAAGCCCTCTTTCCACTATGAGACGGAACCAGAACTTTCAGGAACCTGAACCTATTTTTTGGTTCTGGTTTTGTTTCCATATTCAGACAAGGATCTGGAAACCTTTTCTAGCTTCAGCTCTTGATGTAGAACTAAACTTGAGTTCCTGGAACCTATGGACGGGGCCAGCGGCGCTGCTGGTCTCGATTCTGGACATTCCCGGTTAGGTCTGGTTATATGGAAACATAAGCAGAACCTGGTCCGTTTATCAAAACAACATCCCGGTTCCAACAATGGAACAAGGGCGGAGCGCTTGTTTTCAGTGGAGATGACGGAAAACAAGCTAGATCAGATTGTATTATAAACACAATCTGATCTAGCTATAACCAGTAAGACTCCCTAATCGGGAGATAAGCGACCGTAGGTCACTTATCTCCACAAATAGAGCAAAAATGTGTTTTTCCAAAATCTTCCTGATCCATGTTGATGACATGAGTGTAGACATACTGTGTAGTGATTTTCGTGATTTTAGGGCAAAATCTGAATCGGCCTCATGGTGGCGCTAGAGGGCCATGTGAGAAATGTGGGGTGGGGTCTCCGCGCCGCCAAGGCGGACGAATAGGTACCGGCCCCGGCTCTCCCGGTCGCTCCTAGCCCGAGTTACGGCATTTTATGTGAGCTGCAGTGGCAGGGGGTCCTCCACTGGGGGCGCCACCACTTTTGCATCCGTTCTGGAGCACCAGGAGTGGGTGGTCCCCGGGAATGCCCCGTGAGCAGCCCCGTTGGGGTGGTCATTTGGTAATTTTTGCACATGTGCTCATTTTTTACACTTGGGGGTCCCCGAGGGAGCTGGGGGTCCCTGGAGCTCCGGGGGTCCTTGGAGGTTGTAGTTTGGCAGGTAAGGAGTGTGTGTGCAAAATCTGGCATGGATCGGGGCAACGGTTGCGGAGATATGAGCAGGGCAAAAGTGTGACGTGTGACGTGTGTGACGGACGGACGGACGGACGGACAGACGGACACCTCGAGCAGCTTTCTGTAGTAAGTGCGACCTACGGTCGCAACAACAATCATGACATAGGCTATTTATTATATTCACTAATTCACTATGAAGTGTCTTTAATTATAATTAAAGTAAAAATAGTCAAATAACAAGGACAAATTGTTCTGCCCACAACCTTATCAAACCAAAATGCCTAAACCACTGTAAATGTAGGTCTATTAATTTATAACTATGATAATGGTTCTTGTAAGTCCCAATTATTAAGTAGAATACTTGACCTTGTAAATATAGAATGTTTATAATGTGTTATGATTATTTCTTGTGTTCTATGTTATGAAACATCGCATGTAGGCCTATTATATTACCTATAACCTATACACGAGTGATCTCTCTCGGCACCTCAGTGCGGTCCAGGCGAACACAACGGAGCGCTCCCTACCTCCGGTTCAGTCAATCACAAGCTTCCACTGCTGGAAGCGGGATGTTGTTTTGATACACGCAAACCTGATCCCAGGAACTTAACATGATCTTTTTGGTTCTGGAACGTTCTGGTTCTAGGTCTGGTTCGGCCCTGTAGTGAAAAAGAGGCTAAAATAAAATCATCACTGATCCTGGGCTCTTGTTGTCTCTCTCTCTCTCTCTCTCTCTCTCTCTCTCTCTCTCCCTCTCCCTCTCCCCCTCCCCCTCCCCCTCTCCCTCTCCCTCTCCCTCTCTCTCTCTCTCTCTCTCTCTCTCTCTCTCTCTCCCCAGAGAACGGCCCGGCCGCCTCCATCTGTGACTCGGTGCCCTCCTCGGTTCCCTTCGTGCCCCCGGACGTGGCCCTGATCACGGGCCAGGTGTGCCGCCACGTGCCCAGTGCCCGCCTGGTGGAGGACCTGGGCCACGAGGTGACCTACGTGGTGCCCTACAGCGCCGCCAAGGACGGGGCCTTCGTGCAGCTCTTCAGACACCTGGACCACAACCTGGCTGAGCTGGGCATCTCCAGCTATGGGGTGTCAGACACCACCCTGGAGGAGGTCAGACCAAAGATGTTTTCTTTTTTTTCTTTTTTTTTTTACAATAATATTGTAAAAAAAAACAAGGGTTATTATGTTTATTTAGTTTTTTTTTTTCCTTTTTTTAAAGACACACAAAACCACATATACAATACAATAAAAGACCACAATCAAAATTCAGACAAAACAAAAAAGCATACAATATACAAAAAGAAAACACAAAAAGCAAAACACCTGACATCAACACAACACATAAGAATATAAAATAACTATGATGCAGAGAGCACATACAACACATCAACATCCAGACTCCTATGCCACAAGGCCAGACAAACGACCGTAGAGAGAGAAAAGAAGAAAAAAAAAGCAGTTACCCTACTCCCGGTTCCTCCATCAAATAGGAAAGATCATTTCCCCTAACATACTGAATGAAATTCCCCCATATTTTCTCAAATAGCTCTTGTTTGTTTTTAAGAGTGTATGTGATTCTTTCTAAAGGAAGGCACAAAGATAGTTCCTTAAACCACTGAGCGATGCTAGGTTTCCCTTTCTTTTTCCATGAAAGGGCGATAACCCTTTTGGCTTGTAGGAACCCAAGGTCCAAAGATTTTACCAAAGATTTTTATACTAAAGATAGGGAAACCTCATTGGATCCACTAGATTGTGACATGGTACCCAAATCCTACAAACAGCCTCCTAAGTGGGCGCTGGCTCTGATGGAAAATCTCGTGCAGGTCCCGTTTACTGTTGCTATGGATCCCGCGAGAGTGTGTTGCTGGGACAGATAAAGGGCGATAATAAAGTTGATTTTCTCCTTTTTTGTGTAGCTGAAAAAAGCCACTTTAGTATGACAACTTTGTTAACTCATTCGTAGTTAACGGCCGAGGAGCCCGAAGTTTTTTCTATGTCTTTCACTGCTGGCTTCTCCTACCTGTTAAAGCGGCCGCTAATCCAGTTCCCATCGTGCGTGATCGAACACTGCTATGCATGGTGTGTTCGCGTATTCCATCAGCTTCTCAAATCCTTTTATTTTTTTTCAATTGATCCATAAGTTCTCCGTCTGTAAGCTGCCGTGTTTACACAGAAAGCCAACGAATAGAGGATAGAGGACCGCTTCCGGTTTACGGTCTCAATGTTAACTGTTCCGCTCAATAATGTGTCCGTGTAGAAACCGATCACGGAGCATTAGTTCCGGCCTATTTTAGTTCCGCCTCGATACATTTTTTTTTTAATTAAAGCTTATTAAATCTTCAGGTTCCTCGGGCATGGCAGGGAATGGGTACAAAGGGGTATTTTTTTGGCAGGGGTTGAGTTAATATTATGTGGTTTTTGATGATCGGGTCCAATATTTAGTTCAGTGACCATGGAGAACAATAATAGTTCAGAAGCTGTGTTCATGTTAGCTCTCTCACTGTAAATGAATAGACTCCAAACATGCTTCCGCCTCCTAAAAAGGTATCCACCTACATCACACAGAAACAGGACGGGTCTGTTCCGCCCTCTTGGGTGAGACTCTTTTGGCAAGCTAGAAGAATATTTGTAAAATATGTTCTCTATATCCACTCATTTCATGCAACACTTAGTTCTAAAAGTAACAACATTTGGAAGGGTTGACAGTTGACACGACAACGTGACAGAACAAGCTTTGAGTTTATGTGACCGTCTGGAAGATGAGACGCTACATTAACATGATAAAATGATAACATGATAAAATGATAACATGATAAAATAATAACATGATAAAATGATAACATGATAAAGACATAACGCTGTGCTTTTGTCATGTGGTTGTAGATTTTCCTGAAGGTGGCTGAAGACAACGGAGTCGACACTGAAGTCCCCTCAGGTAAGCCTGACCCCCCCCCCCCCTTAAAAGAATACTTCACCTGTGGTGTAATGTTTGCGACCGTAGGTCGCATTTACTACCAAAACCTCCCCGGGCTGTCTGTCTGTCTGTCTGTCTGTCAGTGAGTGAGTGAGTGAGTCAGTGAGTCACACTTTTGCCCTGCTCATATCTCCACAACCGTTGCCTCCATCCATGCCAAATTTTGCACACACACTCCTTGACTGCCAAACTACAACCTCCAAGGACCCCCGGAGCCCCAGGGACCCCCAGGTCCCTGGGGGACCCCCAGATGTAAAAAATGACCAAATGTGCAAAAATGACCAAATGACCACCCCAACGGGGCTGCTCACGGGGAATTCCCGGGGACCACCGACTCCTGGTGCTCCAGAACGGATGCAAAAGTGGTGGCGCCCCCAGTGGAGGACCCCCTGCCACTGCAGCGCACATAAAATGCCGTACCTCGGGCTAGGAGCGTCCGGGAGAGCCGGGGCCGGTACCTATTCGTCCGCCAAGGCAACGCGGAGACCCCACCCCTCATTTCTCACATGGCCCTATTCTAGCGCCACCTTCAGGCCGATTTTTAAAACACATTTTTGGACACTGCTCCTACAGTTTTTGCCCTAAAATCACGAATATCACTACACAGCATGTCTACACTCATGTCATCAACATGGATCAGGAAGATTTGGGCAAAACAAATTTTTGCCCTATTTGTGGAGATAAGCCACCTACGGTCGCTTATCTCCCGATTAGGGAGTCTTACTGGTACTACTGTTCATACATTTAGGGTAATCCTTCCTCCAATCATGATCAAGTGGGGCAGGCCTTGGTGTGCGTAAGGCCCGTCCCCACTCGACCATGCCCGGAGGAAAACTTGTCACCCATAGGTTTTTGACACTGCTTTTGACAAGGCTTGAATTAAATGAAATCACTTCATTCGTGTGTGTGTGTGTGTGTGTGTGTGTGTGTGTGTGTGTGCGTGTGCGTGTGCGTGTGTGTGTGTGTGTGTGTGTGTGTGCGCGCGCAGATGGAACCCTGCCGGTGCGTCGCAGAAGGAGGGCTCATGCGTTCGGGGGAGGGGAGCCTCAGAGCTGTCTGAGACCTCACACTGATGACCGGGATGACCAGGACTCTGAGAATGATGGTACACTCTCACACACACACACACACACACACACACTCTCTGAGACCTAGATATGAGACGACCATGCAGACTTCCTTGGTCGTTGATTTTTCTTGACCAACATGTTAAAATCGTATTCAGACCGTTTCATTGTTCACCCATGGTGTCCTATAGTTTACATCTGATCCTAGGTTTACTGAGGCACAACACTGTCTCCATGCATGCATTTAGTGTCTGCTAAATTCCTGAATTGTAATTGTAAATGTGAATATAGACACACGCTTGGATTCAAACTTGCTTACAGGCGACCATGTAGACCTGTAAGGCATAGGTGTCACTTTAGATTTTATCCATCTTAACCGCTATTTCATACCTTAGCTGTTCAAAAATAGCAGATGTACAAGCTCACAGCGCGGCACTAAGTGCCGTGCTATGAGCGTGTATCTCTATTTTTGAAAAATCATGAAAATGTGTGCAAATCTAAATATTTTCAAAGCGAACATTTAAAGCTTTCTATGGGACCCTGGAACAAAATATTTTGAAATGGGGAGTCCACGGTCAAATACGTATTATTCTGAGGGTTCTTGACATGAAAAGAGTTTTGAGCTCCACTGAAATTCACTTAGAAACATTTAAAATGCATTTTATAAATGGGTTAATATGGTAAACATGTGTCTGTCTGTCTGTCTCTCTCTCTCTCTCTCTCTCTCTCTCTCTCTCTCTCTCTCTCTCTCTCTCTCTCTCTCGCAGAAGCCAGGGAGACAGACTGGTTGAACTGCTCTCATGGTAAAGGCTCCTATAAGGTGCAGGGCTGGACTCTGATGAAGCAGCAGTTTGTAGCTCTGATGTGGAAGAGGCTGCTGTACGCCCGACGCTCCAGGAAAGGATTCTTCGCTCAGGTAAAAAAAAAAACACTGGTTGGTCCGAAGAGGCTTCCAACAACCTGGGAGAAGCTAAATGGCTTGCAAAATCCTGTGCAATCACTCCCATCATTGTTAGCCTGCAATTATGACGAAAAGGCTATAGTTTGGGCATTTGTCCAAGATCAGCGGAGTGGACAATATTACCAGAAACACACAAAGAGACAGCCTTGAATGACCATGAAATATGGTTCTGTAACTCTGAGGGTTTGGACACATGGAACCAAATGGACCAGAGTTAAGGAGGTCCTTGCAGATGAAACATTTGAGAATCACTAGCACTAGTTACAAATGTGCCATAGTGTCGTAGTAAATCATTGTCATAGATAATCTGAAGAAAACCTGGACTTAATTAGTAAGTGGCTCTCTAAGAACATTGTAATGGTGTGTAAAAAAAAAACATTTGCCACGGACGAGACCAAGTCTTTGCCACAGACACATTTTTGATGACCCCTGTACACTGTGTACATTGTTTGTCCTTTTTGTATCTGTTATGTGGACATAAATGAATGATTAAACATGTGTGTGTGTGTGCAGATCGTTCTCCCTGCGGTGTTTGTGTGCATCGCTCTGGTCTTCAGCATCATCGTTCCTCCGTTTGGCGTCTATCCAAGTCTGGAGCTGCAGCCCTGGATGTACGAGGACCAGGTCACCTTCCTCAGGTTGGTAACATTTTACTGTGTAACACCAGGTGACCGTTCTCAGGTCAGTAACATTTTACTGTGTAACACCAGGTCACCTCTCTCAGGTCAGTAACATTTTATGGTGTAACATTATAAGACCAGGTCAGCTTTCTCAGGTCAGTAACATTTTACTGTGTAACATTAAAGACCAGGTCACCGTTCTCAGGTCGGTAACATTTTAATGTGCAACATTGCTTCCTGCTGCTTTAAACCTGACATGATGTCTTTGTTCCGCCCCCACAGTGACGACGCCCCCGATGACGTCAACATGCAGAAGATCATGAACTCTCTGATGGACACGCCTGGCTTTGGAACGCGATGCATGGACGGATACTCTATACCGTACGTTAACCCTACATTGATTGATTGATTGATGAATTATTAGAAGTTTGCAATAGGAAAAAGTACAGTTTCATGACAGTACAAGTCACTGGTACAAGGTCAACTAAAAGGAGATCCTAGTAAGCTTTTCGGCTTATTTACACAGGAAACCTTCATGCATCTCATATACCATTGAAAGACAGACGGATAGAACACAGTACTATGCATAGGATAACATCAATTACAAAATCAGAAAATTGAGAATAAAAGGTAAATGAAATAAACAGGAGAAGCAGATAGTCACAGTGGAAAGGGGGAGGTGAGTATGGCCTCAGTCTATTTACAAGTTGCGAGTAACCCTAACTCTAAACCAGGAGTTTTCAAAATGGGTGACGGGGCAGTCTTGTATGATGAAAGCCCTGCTTCATCATACAAGACTGTCGCACAAAACTATTGAAAACAGCCGATCTACAATGCTTGTAGAGCTGCTGTTTTCACTAGTTTAGTACATTTTATAGATGATAAATACAAAACAAACGGTTTTGGACATACAAGGTTTCTTCCCGACAACAACAATATGCTATACATATAAGGTGCTGGGAGTGAAAATTATAATGTAGGGGTGCCTCGGATTAAAAATAAAAATATTCATGGGGTGCCCTGAGACAAAAAAGTTTGGGAACCCCTGCCCTAAACCTAACCCTAGCCCGATGCATGAGTATACTCTCTACCTCTCTCTCTGGCCCCTCCCCTCAGAGACGTCCCGTGCACCATGGGAGACGAGGACTGGACGGTCCCGGACGTCCCGGACAGCGTTGTGGAGATGTTCAGCCGCGGGAACTGGACCATGGATGACCCGTCACCAGGATGCTCCTGCTCCTGTGATGGCAAGAAGATGATGTTACCTGAATGTCCTGCTGGAGCTGGAGGCCTGCCCCCTCCTGAGGTACTGCTACTACCCCTCCATAACCTATAAATATAGAAGATGATGTTACCTGAATGTCCTGCTGGAGCCGGGGGGCTGCCCCCTCCTGAGGTACTACCCTACCCCCCCTCCCTTTATAACCTACTGTATAGATGATGTTACCTGAATGTCCTGCTGGAGCCGGGGGGCTGCCCCCTCCTGAGGTACTGCTACTACCCCTCTATAACCTATAAATATAGAAGGAAGATAGATAGATAGATAGATAGATAGATAGATAGATACCTTTATTATCCCAAGGGGGAAAATCAGTTGCCCAGAGGCAGCCAGTGTTGGGTATCGTTACATTTTGAAGTAACTCGTTAGAGTCGTTATGTTACTTTAGTTACTGACTTGAAAAACTAATCCGTTAAGTTACTCCGCTACCCAATGACAATTGTAACTTAACAAGCTACCGTACCGTTACCGACCATTAAAACCCACCAGCGTGGAAGTTTGGTAAACATAAAAAGACAATAGTGCAGCCTCCTTTTAGCTCATGCGTCCTCTTCAAAAGACCAACGCTCCTCAGCATTAAACTGTACAGTACCTCGGTGCCGTGGCGTTGTTATGGAGTCTCTATACCGGAGTTAAATGGCCCGGGTCCGAATCCACCGTTGTCCGCCGTCCAGATACGATCCGATGATGTACAGTAAATCCATTGTAATACCCTACCGACACGGACTTTTACACACGGTCAACTAAAGGCACGGGCGCTACTAATATCTCCCCGTTGTGAGGAACGATCAACACGTAGGCTATATTACAGACGGACGCAGCAGCTTCTGTCGTTGTTTTGTGGGACATGGATGGAGAGCACCAAGTCAACAGTCAACAACAGTGAGTGAGTTGATTTCCTGGTTTCAACATGACGCACGTTGCAGAGCTGCTGTAGAGATGAAAGGAATGTGATTGGCTGACATACGAGGGAGGCAGACAGACAGGCAGACAGACAGGCAGACAGACAGACAGACAGCTACACACGTGTATTTGTTGACAGAATAAGACAGGAGGAGGAAATGTGACTCGGGGCTTCTTTTTTAATCGGTGGCAACAAAATGAACAGTGAAAATGGGACACTTTTTTAAAAAAATAACGAGATTACTTTTTCGAAAATATAACTAAGTAACTAACCGTTATATTGTAAAATGTAACTCGTTAAGTTCCTCCGCTACCGCCAAACTAACGTTGTTACGTAACGTTGTTAGTTATAACGACGTTACACCCAACACTGGAGGCAGCACAGCAGTATAAGGTTATTTACAAAGTTACAGAGAAGTAAGAAAAGGATAAAAGAAAAACAAGAACAGAGTACAGTAAAGAGCAAGGTACATCAAGAGAAGGAACAAATAATATATAAATATACATACAGTGTCCTTAAGCACAACTATCAAAATAGTACAGTGTCCAAATCAAAAGTTACCATAGCAGTCAATGCTAGTTAGTGCAACAAGTATCTCACGGTCAAGCAAAAATACCCAAAACTACTAACACAACCTAATAGTGCAGTATCAAAAAAGTCAGTGCAAAAAAAAAAAAAACTCAAAGGGAAAGAAACTAGAAAGGGTGTCACAGCCAGACGCACATGAGTACCCTCCCTGGAAGGTCCTTATATTAGAGGTCAGAGTCAGTACAACTACAGTTCCGTCGTCCTAGGTTAGGAAGGTAGTCCTCCTCAAGAAGATGATGTTTCCTGAGTGTCCCGCTGGAGCCGGGGTTGCCCCCTCCTGAGGTACTGCTATTCGATTATTCGAATATTGGGGAATGCCCTAATAGAGGGGTACTCTATTAGGGCATTCACCGAATATTCGAATAATCGAATATCAATATCACTATTCGACGTTGTTCACCGAAGTCGAATATTTGCTTATTTTTATTTTCTTTATTGTTTTCTCTTTATAAAATATATATAGTTTATAAAGCTTGGCTATATAGGAAGTAATAAGAATGAGTTGTCAATGCACCTGCTGGATGAATTTGTTAATGCTCTATACCAGGGGTTCTCAAACCTTTTTAGGCTGTGACCCCCAAAATAAACATATTTGAACTGGGGACCCCCACCCTGACAAGCACTTGGAAGTGTAGGTATTACATTTAATGTGACTCGGTTCCACAGATAAATATTGTGTACTACCCCCCCCCCCTCTATAACCAATATGATGAGTGTCCCGCAGGCAATGAACAGATTTTGGGACAAATGTCACTGGGTACGGTACGGAACCGATCTGTAAAGAAAAAAAGATAGAAAGTCGGAATGGGGCGGAATCGGACAAGACCACTGAGGGGCCACTCGGGTTTGGTTTTGCCATTTTGATTATTATTTTGGAATTGGAAGACATTTTTACGGTCCATTTCGTTTTTTTTTGTTTGTTTTTTGACCCGTGAAGAGCTGAGCACGAGCATGTGTTAACTTAGGTTTACTGTCACATGAGTTTCAACGTGGTATGCCTATTTGGTAGCCTGACACTCAGCCTGAATTGACATTTCGTTTCACTTCATTATTCAGTCTGAAAGTTCTTCCCTTGGGGGCGATTGCAGGGATGGGCGTTGCCAAAAAGAGGCAGTCTTCAGCGATTGGTTCACCAACCAACACATGACATAGTGTTGTTATCATGGTTATGTGTGGCTGGCTAGTGGCTAGCTAGCCTGTTGCTTGCTAGTGCTACTTGCTAACCAAAGAAACAGTCAGAATAGGAGCACTACGAACTAGTAATCAAACACAACATAACATGCCTGCTACTGGTGTTTCATAGCGAGATCGATACGATCGCAATTTACCGCATTTTAGCGCGACGCGATGCGCGGTACGGTACGGCGGCAGCGCTGGTGTACTTGGAAACACACATGAGTTCTGGGAAACCCCCACCCACGCTGATCACATGACGCTGATTCATGACGCTGATTCGCCGTACGGATTTTCAACCGAGGGAGGCCTCTTCAATGAGAGCACTTCTAGACCCCTGAATCGCCAAAACAAAAAATGTAAAGGGGTGTGGCTAGCGATTCGGGGTCTGGAACTAGGCTAGCTATTTGGGGAATACCTTATAGAACTAACATTGTGTCATGTTGTGGTTCCCCTGTCTAGATGAACCTCAGTGCCTCAGACTCCCTCCAGAACCTGACAGGTAGAAACATCTCAGACTACCTGGTGAAGACCTACGCTCAGATCATCGGGAAAAGGTAGGAGCTTTCACTCTCATGGTCTACGAAACATAACAAATAAGATTCAATGAAATATAAAGAGCCCTGATAAGCATGAACTAAACTTCTTTTCTCTTCACAGTTTGAAGAACAAGGTGTGGGTTAATGAGTTCAGGTGGGTCTCTTTTCAATTCTTTTTTTATGAATAATAATCATTTATAAATATCTTTAATGTCTTATTTTATCATTTGTAGATGTCTTTAATATCATATTGTATCATTTATAGATGTCTGACATTTTTTCTACTGTTTGCTTTTGTTTTGTTTCTTTCAGATATGGAGGCTTCTCATTAGGCGCCAGGAGCACCCATGTCCTCCCACCAGCCAATGAGATCGATGATGCCATTGAGAGAGTCAGGAAGATCTTTGAAATGCAGAAGGTTGGTTTGGAAGAAAAGAAAAGAGAGAGAAAAAAAAAGAAGACATTTATCAAACATGTTAACTGAATGCCTGACTTTATATGTGACTCAGCGTGACTGAGGGGCAGTCATTTCGGAAGGCAGGGTTTTTCACTACTGCTAATATGATTTTTTTTTTTTTTTTTTTTTTCTAAAAATGAAAAAAGCCACAAATGCATCTCGAAATATCTAGGCTACATTTCACTTAAACGCCCAAAATGACTTTTTTTCTATTGATTAGTCATGCCATGGAGACTTGAGTTCAATAATACTTTGTTTTTTGTCACATTCCTAAGACAAAAATGTGATAACAATAAATTTACCCCCATTGATTCCGGATGGTGACCCGTTTCAAAACGGGTCACCAGCCGGAATCAATGGGGGTAAATTTACTCTAATCAAATTTTTGTCTTAGGAATGTGACAAAAAACAAAAAATATTATTGAACTGTACTCTCCATGGCATGAGTAATCAATAGAAAAAACGTCATTTTGGGGGTGAACTACTCCTTTAACTCTGCATGTAAATAAGACTTTTTTTAATTAATGTGAGAGATCGTCAGGTCATTTGCAGGTTAGACATTTATTTAGAACTTGAATATCTCAAAAGTAGTATTTCAGCATGGCATCATTCTATAAGCCATATCTTCAAAACTGTTGGGTCAATCTCCACAACCAATATATCATTTTGTAGCTATGATCCCCAGCTTTCAAAAAATGAAAATGAGAAAAAATGCAATGACTAGCCGTCAGCCGCGCTGGGACACATATTATTTAATGGCCCTTGTTGCCAGCCATTTTGTTTAATTTCGGCTAAACGGCTAACGTGCACGAGCGTGCACGGCCGGGCTATAAACATAGAACGGTTGGGTCGGCGATTTTTTTCTGTCTACATACATAGCAAAAAAAAGTAAGACGATCCGATAAACGGTTATGGAGATATAGGCCAAAACGTTTATAATATAATCTGGTGTAAAACAATAACAGAGGAAATATGTCATATTTGAAATACGCGCAAAATTGATATGATATGATATGACACATTCATACAGTAGGATGTCCTCTTTTGTTTTGAGCAATAACCCCCCATGCAGAGTGAGTGGTCTAACATCTGTTTGTGTCTGTCTGTCTGCTCGCTCTCTCTCTCTCTCTCTCTCTCTCTCTCTCTCTCTCTCTCTCTCTCTCTCTCTCTCTCTCTCTCTCTCTCTCTCTCTCTCTCTCTCTCTCAGGGTAAAGCAGCAGACAGGTTCCTGGACAGTCTGTCAACGTTCATCAACGGTCTGGACACCAAGAACAACGTGAAGGTGCAACCCCATATATTATAGCTCCATCTAACACCATATATTGCAGGAATAGAATATATATTTTACTTGTTTTATGATTTCTTTGGTCCCATAATTAGATATCAATATCAGTATCATGTCTGTATTTGGCTAAAGGCCCTGCACTGATCACCCTACCCGTGGACTCTGCTTGCGCACATGTAGGCCATTGGCTACGAGTGCACAAGATGCAAGTTGGCACCTCGACAGAGTGCAGTCTAGTTAAATTTTGTGGTTGAAAAGGTTTTGAAAGATTCCCAGAAACAGTGACACCAGAGTTAATGTGGTTAAACCTCCTCTGTGTGGTCTTGTAGATCTGGTTCAACAACAAGGGCTGGCACAGCATGGGCTCCTTCATCAATGTGATGAACAACGCCATCCTCAGAGCCAACCTGCCCCCTGGTGCCGACCCCCAGAAGTACGGCATCAGTGCCTTCAACCACCCTCTGAACCTCACCAAGGAACAGCTGTCCCAGGTTGCACTGTGAGTACCTGACTGTCTGGCTGGCTGGCTGGCTGGCTGGCTGGCTGGCTGGCTGGCTGGTTGTCTGTGAGTTTTTAAGCGGTGACTCAATGCTCCAATGCTTGACTGTGTGTGTAGATAGGTATGTATGTCTGTAGGCAGTGTGTGTAGGTATGTCTGTATGGCGAGGAGTGAATTCGCTGCAGGTTGTCGCCAAAGTTCATGCCCCCCCCCCACAGTCACTGCGTCAGACCCAAGGTGGAGGTGCCGAAAGTCAGGGGGACGAAGATTTATTATTCTGTCCCCCTGGTTTATAACTTCCAACGGTGCCGAGTCTGCTCATGTGACCTTCGCAGCGTTCGACACGGCAACCCGCTCGCGGTGTCTCACGTGGTTCAAGGTCGCCAGAGACGGCGCGGCGCGCGCACCTCCGTCGTCTCCATTGAAGACGGGTGTTGTCTTAACTGAGCCGCTCCAAGCCGCGAGGGGCGTGAACTTTGGCAACAACCTGCAGCGATTCCCCTCCTCGCGTCCGTATGCAGTATGCAACAGCTGCAATACCGCTGGGTGACCAAGTGGTGCTGTTGTATGGACAAACACAAATACATATCATAGCACAATGAAATGAACTGCTCAAAGCCTTCACATGGCCAATGGCCAATAAAATACTCAGTCAATATTCAATAACGATGCTCTCTTCCTCCTCAGTATGACCACGTCGGTGGACTGCCTGGTGTCCATCTGTGTGATCTTCGCCATGTCCTTCGTCCCGGCCAGCTTCGTGGTCTTCCTCATCCAGGAGAGAGTGTCCAAGGCCAAGCACATGCAGTTCATCAGCGGAGTCCAACCCTGGCTGTACTGGGTGGCCACCTTCATCTGGGACATGGTGAGTGTCACATCAAACTGTATATCACTTGTAAGACACCTCAGGGCGACAAGCGAGAGGTCCCGCCATGTCTTGGCTGTCTGGTCAGTGACAGTGATGTAATTTATGCTAAGCAGCAAGCTATATGCGCACGGCTGTAAAAAACGATACGGAAGTGGTGAGGAGGCATCACATGTGCTTTATCGCTTACTCATGATCAGAGCTTACGTTGCTCCAGACTGTATTAAAGGTATCATTTACAAATTACAGTCTGGACACTTGTGGACTGGCCTTTTTAAGATCAAACACTGTCGTGCCCCCTCTGCGTACAGAGGATGTCAACAGAGGCCTCTTTGACTTTGTATGTACTGCATGTTCTTGGAATGATCTCCAAACGAAGGATCTCCAATTAATGATCTCCAAACTAATGATCTCCAAACTCGCCTCATCTTCATGTGATGTTTACAGGTTAACTACATAGTTCATGTGTTCATATTAAACAGGTTAACTACATAGTTCATGTGTTCATATTAAACAGGTTAACTACATAGTTCATGTGTTCATATTAAACAGGTTAACTACATAGTTCATGTGTTCATATTAAACAGGTTAACTACATAGTTCATGTGTTCATATTAAACAGGTTAACTACATAGTTCATGTGTTCATATTAAACAGGTTAACTACATAGTTCCTGCCACCCTGGTGATCATCATCTTCATGTGTTTCCAACAACAAGCCTACGTCTCTTCAACCAACCTGCCTGTCCTCGCCCTGCTGCTGCTGTTGTATGGGTAAGACACACACACACACACACACACACACACACACACACACACACACACACACACACACACACACACACACACACACACACACACACACACAGGGGTAGTTGCTGTTCTAAGACAGCAACTCTACCCCTGTGTGTGTGTGTGTGTGAGTGAGCAGTTTGGTGCCTTGCATGGTTTCCTCTGCCATCGGTGTGTGAATGTAATGAATGTGTGTGTGAATGGATGAATGTAATGAATGTGTGTATGAATGGGTAATGCACTCTGCATCTCTGTAAAGCGACTTGGAAAAATCCGCTATATAAATGCACAATTTACCATTGACATTGTTGTACCCTGAGCCCTGACTCACTCACAACGACTCTGGTTGTCTCTTCCAGCTGGTCCATCACTCTGCCTCCTTCTATCACTGTTTCTTATTGGTTATCTCTTCTTCTGACACTGTTTCTTATTGGTTGTCTCTTCTGACACTGTTTCTTATTGGTTGTCTGTTCTTCTGACACTGTTTCTTATTGGTTGTCTCTTCTTCTGACACTGTTTCTTATTGGTTGTCTGTTCTTCTGACACTGTTTATTATTGGTTGTCTCTTCTTCTGACACTGTTTCTTATTGGTTGTCTGTTCTTCTGACACTGTTTCTTATTGGTTGTGTCTTCTTCTAACACTGTTTCTTATTGGTTGTGTCTTCTAACACTGTTTCTTATTGGTTTCCAGCTGGTCCATCACTCCTCTGATGTACCCCGCCTCATTCTTCTTCGACATCCCCAGCACAGCCTACGTGGTTCTGACTAGCGTCAACATCCTCATCGGCATCAACGGCAGCATCTCCACCTTCGTCCTGGAGCTGTTTGGAAGCAATGCAAGTTCTCTTCTCTTCTCTTCTCTTCTCTTCTCTTCTCTTCTCTTCTCTTCTCTTCTTATTCCATCCATCTTTGACTGTCCCCTGTCCTGTCCCGGGCGTCCAGCCTCCAGTTGTTACATGTCGCTCCAATAGAGCATCGCAGTGAGGCAGGGACATGCTGGGCCCCTGATTCAGCCCGGGAAAAAGAGTTAGAGAGGCCCTCATTGCGCACTATAGAGAGAGATCTCTCTCTATAGCGCTGCTGCTACTCAAAGATTTGTGACAAAGTGACAAGCCAGTGGGCCATGAGTTATATTTCGTCGTTGTCGGGTGGAAATCTTGTATGTCCAAAACCGTTTGTTTTGTATTTATCATTTTAAAAATTATTTAAACTAGTGAAAAAAGCCGATCTACAAGCACACAACGCCTCGCGGTGCGAGGCGTTGTGTGCTTGTAGATCTGCTGTTTTCACTACTTTTGTGCGACGGCCTTGTATGATGAAGCAGGGCTTTGCTTTGCGAAAAAGAAATTACAAATTTGAAACTTGGAGATACGAGGTTTCTGCCCGACAGTGACGATTTACTTTGTTGGCCGCCCAGCCCCCAAAATGGAACAAAGGCCGACATTTAATTTTATTATATTTTCCTAATTGCCGGCCTGGACTGGCCGGAAATGAACCGGCAGTTCGGGAGTTGTCCCGCTTTTCCCAATGGCCAGCACGTCCCCTCTTCTCTTCTCTTCTCTTCTCTTCTCTTCTCTTCTCTTCTCTTCTCTTCTCTTCTCTTCTCTTCTTCTGCCATCCATCTTTGACTGTCCCCTGTCCTGATATGATACACTACATGTATTTTCATAAGTCTAGAGTACTGTATATTAATGTTGTTGTTGGTTGCCGTGGCTTCCAGGAGATTGGAGGAATCAACGACGTCTTGAAGAACGTGTTCCTGATCTTCCCTCACTTCTGTCTGGGTCGAGGACTCATCGACATGGTGAAGAACCAGGCCATGGCCGACGCTCTGGAGAGGTTTGGTAAGAGATATAGTATTAAACTAAACTACAACCTGAAAATGCATGTTCTGTTTAATAGAGAGCTGGAGAGACAGGGATACTGAACCAACACACTATAGCAATGAGTACTATCAGAATATAAAGCTATTTAACACTTCTTTTTAACAGACAAATATCACTTACCCTACCTTTAGTCTTACATCATGAGTTTTTCAATGAACCCATTAAGACCAGGTTAGGAACGCATTATTACTTTAACCATTATTTCATGCTTCAGCTGTTAAAAAATAGCAGATATACAAGCACGCTGTGAGCTTCTTTTCAAAAACCCTCCAAGGTTTTTGAAAAACGCATGTTGTTCTAAAACCTTTTCATGTCAGTCAAGGACATCTAGAAGTATGTGTATTTGGCCGCCGACCCCCATCTCAAAATATTATGTATCAGGGTCCCCCCAAAAGCAAATATTTGAGTTGCAAATGTTGGCTTTAAAGTCATATTCAACGATTTGCAAAAAATGTCAAGATTTTTCAAAAATAGCAGATAAACAAGGTCACAGTGCGGCACTACCATATGAACTGGTATTCTATGCATACAGTGAAGATACAGTATGTTGTGATGGTGTGTGTGTGTTCTAGGTGAGAACCGTCTGCGCTCTCCTCTGGAGAGAACCTGTTTAAATATAACTTTAATGTGTGTTGTAGGTGAGAACCGCCTGCGTTCTCCTCTGGAGTGGGACATGGTGGGGAAGAACCTGTTCGCCATGGCTGTGGAGGGAGCCGTGTTCTTCATCATCACCATTCTCATCCAGTACCGCTTCTGTATCAAACCCAGGTGTGTATGGAGTTTAATAACCATGTATTTATGTCCGCACGCAGGGAAAGCTTACAGGGACACGATACATTTTAGGTGCAGTAAAAGTTACATTCACAGACTCATGTCCTCACTCCTCACGATACAACACGCATGGCACAAGTAGTGGCGTCAACGCCATATATGGCAGCAGAGAAGGCACAATAGTTAGCCAGACTTAAAGGGCTTCCAGACGGTACACGTCACCGCCTCCTAGTAATTCATTTTCAATGAAAGGCGGGCGGTTATTTAGGCCGCGCGGAGAAGTTTAGAGGCGGCGAGGTGAGCGGGCGCAGTCCCATGAAATCCCCGCGAGCGTGCTCGTTCATGCATGCGCACGCGAGCGGCGAGAGATGGATTGTGTTCATCTTTGTGAAATACCGCGCAGCGTTTACTCATTGAGCGAGTGTGTTTGTGTTTTACGGCGGTGCGGCGCGGCCGCCACTTATCCTTGCGGGAGACCCTACGGCAACCGCTGCTCATCTGAAGAGCCCTTAAATTTCTGCCTGGTCTTTGGGCGTCCCAAGTTCTCCTAGGTTGGATCAGTGCCTTGTTGCAAGCTTCATAGTCCACAGAAGTTGCAAATGCATCCACTGCACCCCCTTACATTGAGTTACAACGGAGCCGTTTAATGTCATGCCCAGAACGCACACACACATACAATATGACACACAGGCCATGTGTAATGCCTGTCAGTAACCTCATAATCTTATTGATTTGTCTCTATGTCTCTGTTATCTATGTATCTGTCAATTATAACCTGTCCGTCTGTCTGTCTGTCATTCTGTTCTGTCCGTCCGTAGGCCTGTCAGCAACCTGATCAAACTGACCCCTCTGGGTGAGGAGGACGAGGACGTAGCGAGAGAGAGACAGAGGATCGTCCACGGCCTGGGACACGGAGACATCCTGGAGCTCAGACAACTCACCAAGGTATCATACTATATACTGTACATACTACTGTACATACTGAGACAATATGATATATTATATACACCTGCATGTCCAAAACCTCTTTAATGACAGAATAAAACAAGCTAAATAGTGAAAAACAGACGATCTACAAGCTGATGCATCATGCTGTACACATGTTTAATGTGTACCATGGGTCTATAATGTGATTTAATGTGTTGGTTAATGCATATATATATATATATATATAATATGATGTTTCCAGGTGTACAAGAGGAACCAGAAGCCAGCAGTAGACAGGCTGTGTGTGGGAATCCCTCCTGGAGAGGTGAGACTGAGACAAACATCATGTGTCTGCTGTCAATTACATTTACATTAAAAGGAGCTTTATTGGCATGAGAACACATATTATGTTTGTGTTGCCAATCAAGTGTCAACATGTAATAAAAACTGTTGTAAATGGAGAACTTAAAGTAATATTTTGCTCTTGCAGTCACTTTGGGACAACTAGCAGCATTAATTCTCAAAGCTATTCAAATAGAATACCAAAACAAAGCTTCAGATTTAAAATGTGTTCAAAGGTAACAGCTCTGTTTATTTGTGCAGTAGTAGGGGTGTAACGATAAATTTTAACAGCGATACGATACGCATCACAATACATGGTTGACGATACGATACATGGACGATATTGGTTCATTCATGGCGATACGATTCAATGATTTAAAATCGATATAGTAACTATTTAGCAAAGAAATAAAATCTGTGTAAAACGTCTATACATTATTATGGAAGTAAACACTGATTATTTAATACATGGACATTGTATTTCAACACATATTGACAAACCCACCTTGACATGAACACAGAGACATTTATCGATAGACCAAGAGTAGCTCTTTTTCATTTTCCTTCTTAAAATTGCCAAATACAAGGCACACATATTTAGTTTCCATATAATCAATTATTTGCATTGCAAAACGATTTGATACCGATTACCGCATTTTAAAACGATACGATACGATACAAAGCCAAAACGGTACGATATTTTGCTTTTGCAAACGATATAGTTGATCATTGCAAATTAAAATTGATTTTTCAATTCAGTTACTATATCGTTACACCCCTTTGCAGTAGGTCTAGATGTCTACTCGGGACAATGGTTAGTAGTCCTTAGGGTTGTTGTGTTCCATTGGCTAACTGTGATGTGTGAATAGTAGGACACATTATTTATAAACTCCTCTCCTCAGTGTTTTGGTCTGTTAGGGGTCAACGGTGCAGGGAAGACCACCACCTTTAAGATGTTGACAGGAGACACCGTGGTCACCAGTGGAGAAGCTTTCCTGAACAAAAAGAGGTAAGTACAACTAGAACTGCACTCTGTCGAGGTGCCAACTTGCGCCTCACGTACAAGCAGGCCACACACATGGCTAACTTGTGCGCAAAAAGGGCCATCTGCATACTCAGCCGATTACAGTGCTTGCGCAGAGCGCGAGGTGCCAGCAAGTAGGCCATGATTAGATGTTAATTTCTTTGCTAAGTATTGTATATTGTGTAGCATCGACTGTATGTTCAACACGGTATGGACTGTATGTTTCCAGTATTCTGAAGGAGATAGATGAGGTCCATCAGAACATTTTGTATAGTTTTATGTGTGTTTCTCCAGTATTCTGAGGGAGATACACGAGGTCCATCAGAACATGGTATATCTTTTATGTATATTTCCAGTATTCTGAGGGAGATAGACGAGGTCCATCATGGTATATATTTATGTATATGTTTCCAGTATTCTGAGGGAGATAGACGCGGTGCATCAGAACATGGGGTACTGTCCTCAGTTTGATGCCATCAACGACCTGCTGACTGGCAGAGAGCACCTGGAGTTCTACGCCATCCTGAGAGGAGTCCCAGAAGACCAAGTCTGTGACGTGAGTGCTTCATTAGAGTTATTACACAGCCTGGTTGAATGCTTGTGAGGTGGGTCGTAGACCGCCATACAGTGTGATGAGTCGCAGCCCCAGCCTGAAGCCTCAATCTGCTCTCGTTCCATAGGGATGTCCCTTTGGAGTGATGGTTAAGATATTGGACTTTCACGCGGGAGACCCTGGTTCGAAACCGGGTGGGGAGGTTCGGACCACCTCCGTTACACTTGATTCTGATTGGTCAATCGCTGAAATCAGCTGTGTGTTATTTCGCTCCGCTCTATAACAGACCGATGCCTAATGAAAGGGTCAGAGCACCTGCTGCACTGCATGAGTTCTATCCCGTATCCAACATGTCAGCCATGTAAACAAAAACATAGTGTCATTTACCACTAAACGTTGCTCTCAAGAATGTTTTTCAAAACATTTGAAGCGAGAAATAGACGAAGCAGTAACCGATAATGGATTTTATTCGATCAACACCGTGTTGCGCAACTTGCGCTGGGCGGGCGGCCAGCGCAACACTTTGGGAGAAAAAATAAATAAATTGTTAAGTTGTAGATTGGCTATTTTCCTTTTTTATTATCCGTTTTGTTCTGGAGCTGAAAGGTTTGGGAAGATATGATGTTATCAGTTAAACCTTAGTAACATTATTACACGTGGTTGTGTGTGTCCACTAGGTGGCAGAGTGGGGCATTCGTAAGCTGGGTCTCATCAAGTACGTGGACAAGGAAGCAGGAAGCTACAGTGGAGGAAACATGAGGAAGCTGTCCACTGCCATGGCCCTGATAGGAGGACCCCCTGTGGTGTTCCTGGTACGTACTGTACATGCACGTACGCACGTTTGAAATGTTTATTTATGTCCACATAAACAGAAGTACAAAGGAGATAAACCAGGGGTGGGCAACATCTCTTTCCAGGGGGCCAGATTGACTTTGATAAAGTGAGTGAAGGGCCACACGTTGGACAATTGAAACTTGAAACACATAGTGCTGAATTAAGTTAAAACGGCATGCATTTGGTAAGACACGACAGACACACTTATTGCCTATTTTGCGTCGTGTCTTTTCATCATTATGAATTATTTTGGATAATATGGATCCGTGGGGGAATGTTTCCCTGTTACATTATAAACATTTAACATTTGAGTACATACGATGGAATATGGAATGCAGTATACTACTTTAAATGGTACACATAGGTCTACGCATTAATTACTAATAATGAATTGGAGTTGCGTTGAATTGATTTCCTTAAAAGAACACAATGCTACCTTTTAACATGTAGATTGTATGGGGGTAATTTTGTTTTTCTTGAGGATTCGAGGGCCGTATTGAGATGGTCGAAGGGCCGGGTCCGGCCCCCGGGCCGTATGTTGCCCATGCGTGAGATAAACACTGCCAGTGCAGCCTCATACTGTGCATTCACTCACTCGTTCCGGGAAGGAGGAATGAGTGATCACAGTATGAGGGATGGCCCGCCAGACTAAGTGCAGTCAGACAATAGAACAGCCAGTTACAAAGTGCCTATAAGGCAGTGTTTCTCAACCTGGGGACCTTTGGTGTGCCCCTGATAAGGGTCAAGTGTGCCCCTTGAAACTGCTTGAAAGCCAGTATTGTATTTATCATTTTAAAAATGATTTAAGTGACAGACAGCCAATCTACAAGCACACAACGCCTCACGGTGCGATGCGTTGTGTGCTTGTAGATCGGCTGTTTTCACTACTGTTGTGCGACAGCCTTGTATGATGAAGCAGGGCTTTACTAGGTTTCTTTCCGACAGTTAGTGATGATATTTACCCCCCCGTATTATGTTGGTGTGCCCATGGATTCTTGGGACATGAAAAGTTTGCCCATGCAGAAAAAAGGTTGAGAAACACTGCTATAAGGGAGAACATTGTTACCTACAGTACAGTTGACATGCATGACAGTAGGACATTGCTGATGTAAGTCATGGGTAAAGGAAACAACGCCTCCTTCAAATTGAGTGGCTTCCTATAGCGGCTGATACTGAGCAGATACTGAGCGATACCTTGCTGGCAGCGAGAGAGGCAGAGCAGAAGGTAGAAGATGGACGTGAAGCTCTGGGCTGGACATGCCTCTGCTCCTGACCTCCTCTGGTGCTTCCAGACTGATTCCTCCCACAGTGTTCACATGCTTCCACCTTATAGTCTGGAGCAACGGAAGCTCTGATCATGATTTTTTGTTTTTACAGTCGCACACATGTATCCTAATATAAATACAGAGGAAAATACAAATATATTGCTGCTTATCAAAAATTATTAAAAAAAAATATATATATGAACGGAAATGCCAGTTTCAGTTACTTGGATTTCAGGAGGCGCAGTTCCAGACTCTATATAACATTCAGAGATTGTTAAGCTCACAAACCCTGTGTTTCCTGTTTGTTGACCCCATGTTTCCTGTTCCTCAGGACGAGCCCACCACCGGCATGGACCCCAAGGCCCGCCGTGCGCTGTGGAACTGCATCCACTCTGTCATCAAGGAGGGCCGCTCTGTGGTGCTCACCTCTCACAGGTAAACACCATTGTTCTTGTGCTAATAGAAATCTAAACAACAAAAAAAAGTTTGAATCTGCCTAAGAGACAACAGGCTGAGTCTAAGAAGAATTGTACCCGATCTTTTAAAACTTGGCAGACTAGTAAGTAACACAGCTCCACCAAACAAATGAATAACGAGTGTGTAAGCTTTTCATAGGTGTGTCCAGAGATGTGCACGACAGTATTGACACACCTAAAATCCGAAGTCGGACTTTGGAGCTCTATACAGTGTGTTTTAGTGAGTGTTGTCTTGTCGCTCCAGCATGGAGGAGTGTGAGGCGTTGTGCACGCGCATGGCCATCATGGTGAACGGGAGGTTCAGATGTCTGGGCAGCGTTCAACACCTGAAGAACAGGTAGGTCCTCTCCTCGATGGAGGAGCTATGTCACATTGTGTCGCTATGTATACACACAGGGTATAAAGCTTCTTGAAACAAATGGCAGCAATCTTTTGCAGTCGCTTTGGAACAAAATGGCCAGCATTTCTTTGATCTCAGTGCGATAACAACCACGTCTCCTGTTCTGTTCCTCCCGGTCGGGTGCAGGTTCGGTGACGGCTACACCATCATCCTGAGGGTTCTCGGTCCAGATCCCGACCTGCTGCCGGTGATGAAGTTCATCGAGAGCGAGCTGCCGGGCAGCACGCTGAAGGAGAGACACCGCAACATGCTGCAGTACCAGCTGCCCTCCTCGCTCTCCTCCCTGGCCCACATCTTCTCCATCCTGGCTCTGAACAAGGACCTTCTGTTTATAGAGGACTACTCTGTCACACAGACCACCCTGGACCAGGTACAACCTAGCCTTTCTCTCTGGACCAGGTACAATCTAGCCTTTCTCTAGCTTCTTGCCACACAGACAACCCTGGACCAGGTACAACCTAGCCTTTCTCTCTGGACCAGGTACAACCTAGCCTTTCTCTAGCTTCTTGCCACACATACCACCCTGGACCGGACCAGGTACAACCTAGCCTTTCTCTAGCTTCTTGCCACACATACCACCCTGGACCGGACCAGGTACAACCTAGCCTTTCTCTTAGCTTCTTGCCACCCAGACCACCCTGGACCTTAGCTTCTTACTGGACCAGGTACAACCTAGCCTTTCACCCTGGACCAGGTACAACCTAGCCTTTCACCCTGGACCAGGTACAACCTAGCCTTTCACCATAGACCTGGTACAACCTAGCCTTTCTCTCTGGACCAGGTACAACCTAGCCTTTCACCATAGACCTGGTACAACCTAGCCTTTCTCTAGCTTCTTACCACACAGACCACCCTGGAGCAGGTACAACCTGACCTTTCTCTTTGCTTCTTATGGTAAAAATGGTCGTCGACTAAGTTTTTTTCACTGACGAAAACTACATACAGCCAGGGCTGGACTGGGCATCTGGCATCGGGCCGACCTTACAAGTGGGCCTGGGTTTTTCCTCGATTTTAGGATAGTTACCGTAATTAACTATTATTGGCCCACTGGCTTGTCGTCATCTGAATACTGGCCTAGTAGCCCAATCACAGGCTACTGTGTCCCACCCAAACATTTAACAGCTGATACAAGCCCACAGCGCATCGCTGCCTCGACACGTTGTGGGCTTGTAGATCTACAATGTTCGGTTCGCGCCGGTTGTGATGGCCCGGTCTGGGCCAAGATGCCAGGGCCGAATATATGTCCCAGTCTGGCCCTGCATACAGCTATGAAGACTAAATGTATTGACAATTTCGTCGACAAATTAAAATCTAGACTAAAATGTCAGGGAGGGACTAGTGGAGAAGCAGTCCAGTAGAACTAAAAGACAAGTTGTTTTATGCTTGGTTGTGCTCTGAAAATAGCCGATCTACTAGCCCACAATGTGTTGCGCTGCGACACATTGTGAGCTTGTAGATTGGCTACAATCAGCCATTACGACATCATCAAGGTCCGCCAAAATACATTTTTGGCGGAAAAGTCTACTGAAGATTTAGTCGACTAAAACTCGACTAAAACTAAAACATCTCAGATAACTAAATTATGACTAACTAAATGAAATGTTATTCAAAAGACTATGACTAAATGAAAATGTCCTGTCAAAATCAACACTGGACACTAAAGGCTTGTCCATACTTGACCGAAAGCGAGCTTTTCGGTCAAAAGGTCCGGTTCGACTACAAAATGACGTCACTCGCGACTTCTGAAAAGCATTGGACCGAATGAGAGTTCGGAAATCTGCACGTCGGACATCGCAACTCACCGAACATTTTGGAGGTTTCGGAGATACTATGGACAGGCCTTAATGGTGTGTTTCTTTATGTTGTCAGGTGTTCGTCAACTTTGCCAAGGACCAGAGCGACGACTACCACTCTAAAGACAACTCTGTGAGACGTAGGGACGCTCCGGTGACCTCTAACCCCGTGACCTCCGTGTCCGTGACCTCTGCCCCGGCAGCGGCAGCATGCAGCCTGGTCGCCATGGCTGCCCCGCCCACCCTGCAGAAGCTCCGCCCCCTCAACGAGAGCATGGTGTGAACCACGTCAGAACTACCTAAAGCTAAATGACGAGGACAAAAAGAACTAAACTGAAAAACTGGGAACTTGAACCTTGAACAACCTGGGAGAGTGGAGTGGTTTCTCCTTCCAGTAGTATTGTTTTAATACTGTCGTGTTGTTAATTCTTCCCTTTGTGTCTCGCTCGGACCGGGAAGCGCGATGCCGAGTCAATGCAAACCCACTGTGACTCCCAGCGGCTGGAGGGCGCTAGCTCACAGCTGAGAGAGAGAGAGAGTTGAACTTGAATAAACCGCCGTGATTCTGCTCCAAAGCGCCACCCAGTGGTGGTGGTGGTGGTGGTGGCGCTGTGATGATGTGTCGTATTATGCTGATGATATCAGGGTTTAAACGCCTGCTATACCGGAGTCCTGACGTTCCTCCCGCTAAACCCCTGTGTCGTAACTGGAGTTTTTAGTTTTTTTTACTAGTGGAATTCCCATAGGGAAATATAAGAACCGTGTTCCGAGAAATAAACAAATCGGCCGGGCGATATCGTCTGGTATTTGAGTCACTATGTGTCGTTTATGACATCGAGTTATATATTTGATAGCGTCTATGTTTGGAGAGTTTATTTTTTCTTAGGAATTAGTACTTTTTCACCATCAGTTGATGATGTAAAATTGTCTGGCTGATTTGGTAATTCTTATTCGACGTGATCTTAAGATTTCCCTATGGTATTCCTAATCGAAAGAAAACTACTCGGTGACCCAGGGGTGACAGCGGCCTCTAGTGGCTTCTAGCGGCAGTGGCGTCAGACTCAAGTGCTCTATTTGTTGTTGTTTCCAACGTCCAAGACTAGAACTTATGATGAAGAATCAAAAATCATTTCAACGGCCAAGGGCTAAACTGCAAAAGAAAAAGAGAAATCAGTTTTTTTTTAAACATTTGATTTTGTTTATATTGTTTTTTATTTATATCTGTAGAAGATATCATGTCAATTGTTTTTAGTGTGGAGACCTTGGGAGGGCATTATTATTATTATTATTATTATCCCACTGAGAGAGAGAGAGGTTTGAATGAGTGAGAGGACTCCGATTAACTTTAAAAAAAGAAAAAGAAAAAAAAAAACACTCCAATCAAAGTGCTCCAACTATGCAAAAAAGTACTGTAACCACAACTGTTAATGAAAGACGTTAATTATTTTATAGCTTTTTTTATAAGAAAAATGCGTAGTGAAAAAGATTTGTTTGTGAGGTTTTTAAACTTCCCGCTCTTTTCCTCCATTCTGCCACAAATACCTCAAAGAACCGGGAAACCAGGGGCTGTCAGACAGCCCGTAGCGCATCAGTATTGTCCTCGCCGCCTTAAACGACCACTAGAGAGCAGTACAGAGGCGCTCTCGTAACGGAGAGTCCATCAAATATTAGAAACACAAGGCTTATATTATCCGGGGATCCTTTTTTAAAAGTAGAGAATCACCTGAATGTGAATAAATGCTGTAAATCGGACTCTATCTATGCTGATGACTGTGTTCAAAACATTTCAGTCGGTTGTATTGTTTTTCCACAGAGAACCAAAGTGCCATGTTAAGCTTCATGGAGCTGCTGTGGTCTAAAGATGTCCTCCTGAACGTTGAAAAGAAAATACAATTGTGTGTTTGTTCCACATTCCATCCAAGCACTTTATGTTGCGTTTTTAAATAATCTGGAATAGTTTTATTTTGCACTGGAATCTCCAACAGATTTTATCCTGCGATTGTAGCTTTTATTCTTTGTCTTTTTCCTTCTTTTTTCATGATATAAAAAAAGAGAGAGAGAGAGAAAAGTTGATCTTAATAATAGAAGATAATAGTTGTTTTATTTAAAAAGCCGTTTTACATTGTGATGTCTGGAGGGCTGTTGGGGAAGCTGTTACTGGTCCAGTTCAGCACACAATAAAACTGAACAAATCAAACGGACAAAGACTCCTGAGTTTTAATCTTTTACCTTTGCTTACTGCAGGGGTTTTCAAACGTTTTTTTGACTCAGGGCACCCCTGAAAATAACTTTTTCATCCACGGCACCCCTGTTTTACACTGTTGATTTTTAGAATCTTGCATCCTATTGAAGAAATATCGGTTTCCATCAGAACTGACTGAAAATAACATTATACTTGACGTTTAACCCCTTGAACCCCAGAATGCCTATTCTGGGGGGAAGGTTCACCAAAAATAGCCAATCTACAAGCTCACAACACGTCGCGTTGTGAGCTTGTAGATCTGCTATTTTTGGTGAAGAGAGTTGTCGTAGATGGAAAAAGAACAGTACAAAAAGTACAGTGCAAATCATGTCTGTTTTACTAAGCATAGTGAAGTGATATTGATGAATTCCAAATCTTATCAAATTATCTCTCGGCACCCCTGGACTGGCGTCACGGCACCCCAGGGTGCCCCCTGGCTTACTGTAAATGGCTCTGGATTGAGAGCATCTGCTAAATGCCTACAGTGGCAGGCATGTGCACACATAGATATAAAAGGGGGCTTGAGCCCCTGCCCTTTTACCACGTCTGTAAAAAGTGCCCTCTCCAGACCATGGATGCAGTTTTTACTATGGTGAAAGCCATGCAAATGCCCCTCTTTCCATGCCGTACCTGAAGGCAGCATTCAAGAGAATGTGCCTTGTCCAAACTCTCCTGAACGCAGCATCTTATGTTGAAAGAATTGCCCTCTCTGTGTAGAAATCCATGCCGTTACGCCACATCTCCAGTATTGACTTGTTTGCGACCGTATAGGTTCGCAGTTAACTATGAAAACCGGCACATCTTTCCGTATGTCTGTCTGTCTATAACGCCTGACACTGTGGTTAAAAGTCCATATATGCGTATTCCCCAGAATCCCTTTTATGCCCATATATTAAGATCCCTGATGTCATCGATATAGTATTATCACTGGCCAGATGGCCATATGGGCATGACCCATATCTGTGTGGCTGGTTCAGATAGGGATCTCCATGTATGGGCATGAAAGGGATTGTATGTTGTGATGTCATGGGAACCACTCTAACAGAATCCCTTATATGCCGATATACATGGAGATCCCTGATATCATCAATATTAAGCCCCTATCTAACAGGACTTCATATGGGAACGCCCATGAAGACTGCCCATATCTGTGTGGCTGGTTCAGACAGGGATATCCATGTATGGGCATAAAAGGGATGTCCCATATACAGTACATGGATCTCCATATATGGGGGTCTCCATTGGAGTAGATGACTCAAGAGTCATTAGAGACACACGACCCCCCAGTTATTTTGGGGGGGTCCCCAGATGTGAAACATTGTTTTCTCACTCAACATTAAACAAACCGTCTAAGTGTATAGAGGGTATCTTCACATTTCTAAAGTGCCAATCTATGGACTTTTTAATACCTCTAAAATAGCAAATTAAACAATTTGTTTTGCACAAAAAAAAACATTCCTTGGGCTACAAATGGCCGCAGAAAACGATGGTTTAGTGATGAAAAGTGATGAGTCATCACTATCACTTTTCATCAGTTTTGTGGGCGTTTTCTGGGGCCATTTGTAGCCCAAGGAATGTTTTTTGAGCAAAACAAATGCTTGCAATGGATTCAGCATCATCACAAACCCCTAGTTAGAGCCCTCACATCCTACTTAAATACTGCCCCAGAAAAAAAAAAAAAAATCTGGGTATTTTCCTCCTGTATAGAAAGTCGATGGGAGCCCAACTTGATTTGGCCGCTGTGGCGACCCCGAAGGTCGCCGACTCGGGCGCCCTAGCTAAATCTGTGCATAATTTGTCGCTTTTAGACTGATTAGCACGAAAAATCCCTAAGGCCTCCGACTATATGGCCTACATCCTTTCACAAACAGGTTTGTTGTCCAACATTTGCTTTAAAAATGGGTGTAATCAGTGGTCCTCTCGAAAAGTAACACTATGCATACCGAGTGCATATTAACACAAAAGCCTGCACATACAGTAGTTTGCCTGCACACATCTCCGGGTATGGACTGGATTTAATGCAGAAAATATCCAATCTGCCCCTTGTTAGATGGATTATTTTCACAGTGTTCACACTACAACAGGGTGCTTCAAAAGTCAGCTCTTTAATTCAGTTAATTGTTTCAGTTTATTCATGGAGAGATCATTATTATTAAAGTGTAAACATTCATGTTGTCATCATTCACCTTCACATTGACCGGAATCATTATTAAAAAAAAGAAAGATTACAAATACAGAATCACACAATAACATAACATTGTCCTCAGTCTGAGTTGACCCTGGTCGTGTGCGTGTGTGTGTGGGAACGCTTGTGTGTGTGTGCGTGCGTGCGTGTGTACATAACTTCAACAGCATCTGACTGACTGACATCACCCTCGGCGTGAGCACGGCAGAGCACCCGAGGGTGCGTTGTGCCGATTGGAAATTGGGTCCGACTATAACGGTTGTCCAGAACCGATCCACCATATGTGTGTACAGTATGTCTGTAGCGTTTAATACTCATACATGTATGGAGATTCCTGATGTCATGATCAATATGGTGTCAGAGGCTGCTCTCTATGTACTCTAACCCAGTGGTTCTCAACCTTTTCAGGCCGCGACCCCCAACGTAATCATATTTTATCTGGGGCGAGGCGTTGTGACCATGTATATCTGCTATTTTCACAATTTCTGCCCCTAATATTTGACAATTTGGCCAATGTTTAATTCATCATTTTAGAGGTATTAAGAATTCCTTAAATTGTCACTTTAAAATGTGCAGATACCCTCTATACCAGGGGTGTCGAACTCATCTTGGGGTGAGGGCCGCATTGGATGAAAGGCGACTTGATGAGGGCCGAACCAGTCGCGGATCGGATGGCATGCACACTTGCGCACATGTTCGCTCTGTTTTTCTTCCTGTCGTCTCAGCCACTGCTGTAGCTAGCAGTATAGCAGTATATCATTTTACAAATTGTGTTCATTATTAAGTAAAATAGCTACTTTCATTATTGGTATTACAGTTGCAGTTAGGTACGAGAGATGCTATTTGTTTAAAGGAGTAGTTCATCCCCAAAATTACTTTTTTTTCTTTGATTACTCACGCCATGGAGAATTGAGTTCAATAATATATTTTTATTTTATTTGTCGCATTACTAAGACAAAAATGTGATAATAGTACACTTCCCCCCATTGATTCCGGATGGGGACCCAAATGCATTTGGGTCCCCATCCGGAATCAATAGGCATGCATTTATTGTAATCAAATTTCTGTTTTAGGAATGAGTCTACATTGGCTCCATGGCATTTTGGGGGTGAACTACTCCTTTAAGAAGTGCCAATAAGAATAAACCATTTGATAATAGAATAATTCAATTCCTGATAGTCTCCAGTACGCTATAATTTGTAAATGGCTAAAAAAAATATTATTGATGCAGGACAATAATTATTTTTATTGTATTTTATAATAAAAAAAATAAAAGTAATGAACAATAATGGCATATTCAGAAAATATCGGAATAATAAAACTTTTACATTTTTATTATTAATATATTTTTTAAATAAGTTATTTTTTTAACAACATTAATTTCCATGTCTAATATGTGTAATCTTTGAGTACAGTTCGAATATTGTAGGTATGTTCAGGTATTATTCATAGCCAGACCAACCACCCTATTCCTAGCAATGCTGTCATCTTCAAAGAGAGAGAGAGAGCTGGTCACTTAACATTCCAATCAATCAACTCAATCACTGCCAGGTGGGAGAAACCTAGCCTGCAGTGTACAGACATTAGTTAGGTTAATTCTTAAAACAATCATAACTCTTGACAGGAATGGGCTAGAGACTTACTTTTTTTTTCTAAATGCTCAGAAATGTATGCTCTATCATCTCGCGGGCCGGATTCGGCCCGCGGGCCGTATGTTTGACATCCCTGCTCTATACACTTAAACTTAAACTGGTTTGTTTACTGTTGAGTGAGAAAACAATGTTGCACATTAAGTTAATCATCTGGGGACCCCCCAAAATAATTTGGGGACCCCCCTGGGGGTCCCGACCCACAGGTTGAGAACCACTGCTCTAACAACGGGTACAGAGGTTCAGAAATACAACAGGTGTTGGTTGCATAGGAGGGCCAAGTGTTCCCAACAGATATTGGCCTTAAACATTGTGTATGTAATAATACTGTAATTATACCCTCTAAGACATGTTATTTGATGTCAGAAGTTGTTATCTTTTCCGTATTAAGACATTTTATTTACTAAAGTTTTACTCGTTAATTGGTTCTGTATTTATTAAGACGCACACGTTTTAATGAGTGTTAAAGACTGATAGAGTGAAGTGAAGAAACACATCTCTGCACTCTCTGTAGAAGTCAACTGCTGCTAGGCTCCAGTCGCACAGTTGAGGCACCTCTCCTGTGCCTCCACAGGTTTTGTTTTGCCTCTTGGCTTAAGGCAAGCTTGCCTCCCCCCTCATCCCCCAAGGAGAAGCACAGGTGCCTCAACTGTGTGACTGGAGCCTAAGACCTCTACAGGGAGAGTGGATTTGTAATCTTCACTTTATGTTTCATCAGAATCTGCACCCAGTTTATTATTCAAGTCCTTCTCAAAGAGCTTGTCCAGGTGTTGAGCAGGCCTTGGTACCAACCAGGCCAGGGGAGATGAAGGTTCATGAGAGGAGGTAGTGGTAGTACACTGTCTGTCTGGCACCAGAGGAGCTGAGGTTACTTCAGAGGAGAGAACGCACACGGAAACATCAACTTGTTCCTATGAGACACCAGCAGGTCCCCGCTCTCCTTGGCTGGAGGGAGGGAGGGAGGGAGAGACAGACATAGAGAGAGATCGGGAGAGAGAGAGACATAGAGAGAGAGGGAGAGTTAATACTGTTGACGCGATCGAGGACACTGTCCAATGCAATGGATGGATGGACATTCTCACAATGCTAAATGCGATGCATTAATCCTGTTATTTCCGTGTTAGATTATAGTTTGTAATAACCAATATGATCTTGTATATTTCCCATATAATTTATAACTTACAATGTAGTCATTTTAGCACTCTAATCTAGAGTATAACTGACAAAGTGCGAGGTGAGATTAACATCATTTCTATAGTCCACTAAACCTGTGGTTCCCAAACCATTTAGCCCCTGACCCAATAGAGAAATTTTGCCCGGTACACAGGATAGTGAAAACAGCAGATCTACAAGTTCACAATGCGTCGCGAGTGTAGATCAGCTACTTTCACTACTTCTTAAACATTTGTTTTCTAATTTACAGTATGTAATTTCTTTGATTTTTCTTTGATTTATTCATGAAATTAGTTGCATATCTTACCAGTGGTCAACAGTCTTGTATATAATATAATAATGAGTTGTATATCTTACTAGCGGTCAGCAGTCTTGGGTCTCGGTCAGCAGCAGCTCTCTGGTCAGCGTTGTCGTACCACAACAGAGCGTGAACTGTGTGAGACACAAACACCAGACATATTATCCATTATGATCACCTATCTATACAGACACAAACACCAGCCATATTATCCATTATGATCACCTATCTATACAGACACAAACACCAGCCATATTATCCATTATGATCACCTATCTATACAGACACAAACACCAGCCATATTATCCATTATGATCACCTATCTATACAGACACAAACAGCAGACATATTATCTATTATGATCATCTATCTATACCAGGGGTTTCCAAACTCTTTTGTCTCAGGGTACCCCATAAATATTGTTTTAATCCGAGGCACTCCTACATTATGATTTTCACTCCCAGCACCTTATATTTATAGCATATTGTCGTTGTTGGGTGGAAACCTTGTAAGTCCAAAACCGTTAGTTTTGTATTTATCATCTATAAAATGTACTAAACTAGTGAAAACAGCAGATCTACAAGCACACAACGCCTCGCATCGCGAGGCGTTGTGTGCTTGTAGATCGGCTGTTTTGTGTGACAGTCTTGTATGATGAAGCAGGGCTTTGCTTTACCAAAAGACGTACACATTTGAAACTTGGAGATACAAGGTTTCTGCCCGACAGTGACGATATTTTAGTGATTATGTTGCGAGGAAAACATTGAGATAATAACCATTTTGTTAGAACTGACTGAAAATAACTTTGTACTTTAAGTTCCAAATGATACTAAATATTTTTTCAAGTGTTAAATAAATTCCAAACATTATCAAATTATCTCGCGGCACCCCTGGCCTGGACTGCCGTCACGGCACCCCAGGGTGCCCCGTCACCCACTTTGAAAACCCCTGATCTATACAGACACAAACAGCAGCCATATTATCCATTATGATCACCTATCTATAGATTCCTCAAATCTCTAGGTTAGGCATGTTGATGTTGTTCCCCTGGGGTGTGGTGTGCTACCTGTGTCCAGGAGGCCAGCCTGGGTGTTGAACACCCCCACCAGGTGAGCTGTTCCTGGGCCTGCTGAGCGGAACGCCTCCTCCCAAAGACCTGGACCTCCAGGACGCATGTGGAAGGTACACAACTCATACACACCTAACACACACACAAACGTGTGTGTGAGACTAATGTAGATCACTGACTCAGACAGGCAGGCATTACGTATATTACATATATTAAAGGAGTAGTTCACCCCCAAAATGACTTTCTTTATATTGATTACATATGCTGATTCCGGATGGGGATCCGTTTCAAAACGGGTCCCCATCCGGAATCAATGGGGGTAAATTTACTCGAATCAAATGTTTGTCTTAGGAATGTGACAAAAACCAAAAAATATTATTGAACTCTACTCTCCATGGCATGAGTAATCAATAGAAAAAAAGTCATTTTGGGGGTGAACTACTTTAAGTAGCAACTGAAAATATAAACAAAATGTATTTCCTTATATCAATGCATATCTTTGCAATTTATTAAAGAAATACATTACCGGTATTTATATTTTTGCCCAGATATATTTTTGTATATTTGTGTGTTTTTAAACATTTTCATTTCACATGGGCCAAAATGACATAAGGCTTAACATCAGTGCCACTGTGTGGCCAGACGGAGGCATTACCTCCCTGCTTGGGGGGGTCCCTGTATGGGGGTCCACAGAGCTTACCTCCCTGCTTGGGGGGTCCCTGTATGGGGGTCCAGGGGGCCAGGGAGGTGACCTCGTTGTCCTGTAAGGTCAGCATGGGCATGGCCACTGAGATGTACTCCTCCAGCCACTTTGGGTCCTGTGCCAGGGCTGCCCGCACGCCTGCCCGCATGGAATACCCGTCTGGGAGGCGGAGGAGAGCAAACACCTTTTAGAGCACTGGACCGCAACCTCCAAAATAATCATATTTTAACTGGGGACACCCCCACCCTGACGAGCACTAAGATTTGAGGCATATCATTTTGTATACATAGAGGAAGCAAGCACGACTCCATTTCTCTTCTCTTTGAGCAATTTTACCGGGTGCACGGTCGGAACGTAACTTTAAACCAAGAATACCAGCACTCACGGAACTGTCATTTACAGTTTTTCATGATTGTTAAAGCACAAAAATCTAAAATTCGGCACAATTTTCACAACCTTAACTGCATGAACCTATTGCTTGCCCCAATTTGGCACTACTTCACACTCCCTTTTCTGCATTAGACTCGGATTTTCTTTCTTTACACTCCAATTTTTGGTTGTTGCACACACTTCTCACGTCAAATCTCAAAGCATCATCCTATAACACACGGATGTCAATTACAATTCACCTTGTTGTCGAAACACTATACACAATGTTCAGTTGCTGCACACACTTCTCATGTAAAATCTCAACGTATCAACACACAACACACAACTATTCAAAACTCTACACATTCAAGTCTGATGTCAATTACACAAGTACCTTGTTGTCTAAACACTATACACAATGTTCAGTTGTTGCACAACTGAACATTGAGACAGGAACCGGAGGCAGAGATGGGCACAAAGTACAAAAATGATTTGAAATACAAAGATAGGCCTACAAATACCAGCCCAGGATATTGTCACCAGGATAGTATCCTGGTCAATATTAGACCAAATACTGACCAAGTATTTAGACTTTTTTCAAAATACTTTTTTGTATTTTGTGCCCATCTCTGACCAGAGGCATGGTGCCTAAATCTACAGTAAATCATGTACCCAAATACGTAAAACTTTTTGGATGCATATTGCCATATTGTGTGCTGTTTTATGTTTTACAAATAAAAAAGTAGGCCAAACTGAGTAATTTTACAAAAGGAGAAATAGCTCATTCTCCCGAGTCAATGTCATTCATATGGTGTGTTCCAATTCAATGGTGTGTTTTCAATTTTGCACTCCAGTGTGCTGTAAATGCTAGGTAGTGTGCAGCAAACGCTTAGTTGTGTGTACTGAATGAATGGTATGTGTCATTTGAAAATATGGCAGTGTGTACCAAATAAAACATGAGTTCCATTTTGTGAACACAGTTAAGTGATTTTATGGCAAAGAGTCATCTTGGGAAGGGAGTGTCAGGTGAAATGAAAACACAAGTTCCATTTTGTCAACACAGTTAAGTGATTTGATGGCAAAGTGATCATCTTGGGAAGGGAGTGTGAGGTTTAGCATTTTGTGTGTGAGGTTTTCAGTTTTGTGTGTGCAGTTTTGAAAAAGCCGTTAGTGTAGTGAAAAACGTGTGTTAACAATCATGAAAAACTGTAAGGCATTTTATTTAAGTACATATAAGTTGCCGTGGCACGCCGCAGAGCAAACAACAAACGTAATTCCATAGAATATCAGAGTACTTTGTGAAAATCCAAGGGTACACTTAATGAAATTTAAGTTCATAAAAGTTCATTAAGTGTACCCTTGGATTTTCACAAAGTACTCTCATATTCTATGGAATTATGATACTCAATGTATAATTAATGTAATTGATATTCTATGGATTTACTGATACTCTAAGTATAATGAATTAATTTTGAGCTGTATGAATTTGCTTTATGACTGCACTTGGCTATAAGTTGGTCTGAGGTTGGGAGCGTCTACACAGACACGGGAAGTGTCTTTACTGCAGACTATAAAAAGTGACACTTTCGGGTGACTGTTTTATACAACGCTGAAAAAGGCTTTACACCGAAACGCGTACGCTGTTTGCTCTGCGGCGTGTCACGCCAACTTATATACTTAAATAAAAGTGCCTTAAATCTGACAGATCCGTGAGTGCTGGTATTCTCTGGTTTAAAATATTATTTTGTATAACACGGTTCTATTGTGAAAATAGCAGATCTACATGCTCACGCCTCGCAGCATGTAGATCTGCTATTTTCACAATTTCTGCCTCTAATATTTGACAATTTGGCCAATGTTTAATGTGTCATTTTAGAGGTATTAAAAAGTCCTTAAATTGTCACTGTAGAAATGTGCAGATACCCTCTATACACTTAAACGTTATGTTGGTTTGTAAACTGTTGAGTGAGAAAACCATGTTGCCCATTAAAGGGATATTCCACTTTCAACAGGGAGCAGTGGTAGGGCCTCTCTCCACATACACACCCATTGTAACTTCAAACTCCATTTTAACCATGATAGATACAAAAAAATAATTATTAAAAATGAATGAAAAATGTTATGGAAAAAACACGGCCTGCTCACATATTAGGAGGGTAGTATGAGTCACCAGAAAAAATAATGTGTGTTTTTAATGAATCTATCATGGTTAACATTAAGTTTGAAGTTACAATGGGTGTGTGTGGGGAGAGGACCTGGGCCTGGAGGGCCTGGTAACATTTACATCAAATATCTAAATATTCAATCAAGCTAATTAAAAACTGTTCAGGGTGTTCATAAAAGCCTGATTAGATGATAAAATTACCAAAAGTTTTTTTGAAAGTGAAATACCCCTTTAAGTTAAAGGACAACTCCGCCCTAAATCACTTCTAGGCTCATTTTCCTACTTATATTGATCCCAAAAGACTGACCATGGGGTCTATTAGGCACAACTGCCCCTTTTGTCCAGTTTCCCCAGCAGAACCCAGCAGCTCTCATAGCATAGAGTGGAGCCTAATAAGCCTATCGTTTATACACTATTTGTTGTGGTCAAAAGTATTTTTATTTTTCATGAATGTGTTACTAGTTGTCATTACAAACACATCCATGTCATTGAATGTCCCACAAAAGCCATCACACTCTGCTAAACAGATGTTATGCTTTTATGTGTTTTACCAAGTCCCGGAAAAGATGCCCTGTGATTGGCCAGTACCGTCACTTTGATTGGCAGTTGTGCCGAATGCTCACCCCAAAACAGGATTTATGAGATTTTGGTGGCTTGTGTGGGACTAGCCTGATACTTCAGTGTGGACTGAAGCTGCACATATTTTAATCTATTTCGAATGCGCCTAAAGAGCGGGCGCATTGAATGGGCCAATCAGGGTTGTATGCTTGGGGCACGCCACGTCGCCACCGGAGGCTCTAAGCGTGTGTGTGTGTGTGTGTGTGTGTGTGTGTGTGTGTGTGTGTGTTTGTTGTGTGTGTGTGTGTGTGTGTGTGTGGGTGACGTCAATAGGCTTTACCCCGCCCCCGGCGAAGTAGAATCTCCGTCCCCAGTTTCAGACTCAAATCCCAAAACGAAGTGTGTGATTGAGACTGACGCTAGCAGTCAGGCTAGTGTGGGACAACCAAGGCATGGATGTGTTTGTAATGACAAATAGTAAAACATTAATGAAAAAAAAAACACTTTTGACAGCAACAAATAATGTAAAAGCGATAGGCTTATAAGCTCCACTCTATGCTTGAGAGCTGCTGGGTTCTGCTGGGGAAACTGGACAACAGGGGAATTTCTGCCTAATAGACCCCATGGACAGTCATTTTGGATCAATATAAGTAGGAAAATTAGCCTAGAAGTGATTTAGGGCCTGTGGCCTTAAGGCCACAGACCCGTTGGGAAACGAGTTTGGGTCGAGTTTGTTTTAGGTCGAGTTTTCCTGTTGAAATGCCAGTTTCCGTTACTGGGATTTCAGGAGCTGTAGTTCCAGACTCTAACATTCAGAGATTGTGGAGTAGTTGTCTGGCTACACGAGACTACCCTTCAATTATAGCTGGGAATCAAGGACTGGTTTTGGGAGGCGGGAAGCTTTCTCCCTCCTGCTCTGAGTGTGTTTAGGGCAATGGTGGCAGTGACACACACACAAACACGCACGCGCGAGTCTCACCATACTTCCATATATGGACCACTTGGTTGAGCGCTCCGTACTCCACGCTCCAGTAGCCAATCAGCTGGGAGTGGGCGGTCCTCAGGTGGATCTTCTCATTGGTCAGCTTGAGGAAGGAGGCGTTCTTGTCCGGGCGGATGCAGTAGGTGCGGAACTCGTAGAAGGTTCCCTGTTGCTGCTGGGGCCCAGTTGACAAGCACACCCTGGACTGTTGCTATGGTGACACAAAGCACACAATACTTTCTTGTTTTAGGGCAGGGGTTCCCAAACTTTTTTGTCTCAGGGCACCCCATTAATATTTTTTTTTAATCCGAGGCACCCCTACATTATAATTTTCACTCATAGCACCTTATATTTATAGCATATCGTCGTTGTCGGGTAGAAACCTAGTATGTCCAAAACCTTTTGTTTTGTATTTATCATCTATAAAATGTACTAAACTAGTGAAAACAGCAGATCTACAAGCACACATGCGAGGCGTTGTGTGCTTGTTGATCGGCTGTTTTCACTAGTTTTGTGCGACAGTCTTGTATGATGAAGCAGGGCTTTGCTTTACCAAAATACGTACACATTTGAAACTTGGAGATGCGAGGTTTCTGCCCGACAGTGACGATATTTTAGTGATTATGTTGCGAGGAAAATGTTGAGATAATAGCCATTTTGGTTAGAACTGACTGAAAATAACGTTGTACTTCAAGTTGACACAATATTTTTTCAAGTGTCCAAATAAATTCCAAATAAAAATGATCTCGCGGCACCCCTGGACTGCCGTCACGGCACCCCAGGGTGCCACGGCCGTCACCCACTTTGAAAACCCCTGGACTAAAGCATCTGTGTCACTTTAGATTTGAACCACTTTAACCATTATTTTATGCTTTAGCTGTTCATAGCAGATATACAGCAGATATAGCAGATATACAAGCTCATAGTGTGGCTATGAGCTTGTATATCTGTCATGAACATTTGTGCTAATCTTTTAATACATATATATATATATATTTTTTTTTTTAAAGCAAACCTTTGTAACACACATTTGCTTTCGCTTTTAGGATGGGGTTCCGCGTCCAAATACCAATGATTCTGGGGTTCCTAGATTTTAAAAGGTTAATTGAGAATATAGAAACATAGGTTTTTTAAGAGAACTGTTAGGTTTCAGAAGACATTTTTAGAATCGGACTCAGGTCTTAATGGCATTATGTCAAAGAGCTTTTGAATGTGTAACTTTTTATTATTATCTTGTGCCAGCAGAGTGCGCAAGTGCTGCGTTCGGCTGCATATGTATGTCGGTGTCCTTCTTGCTGTCCAGGGACCAGCATTTCTGGCAAAGTCATCATTAACAGCCAATGAGGGACCAGTACAGCATTCCTGGTGCGTGGTGAGCACACAAGTAGGCTATACAGTACATGGCCTACTTGTGCACAAGGCGCAACTTGGCACCTCGACAGAGTGTAGTTTTAGTTATATCTTATTTAATTATTAAGTAGAATGGACAGGAATCAAACCTTCATATAATACCAATAGTGATAAAAACAAATGCAGTAGGCCTACAATGTGCTACGTGTGTTTTAATCGACTGCGCAACCATATATCAATAAACTTAATTAATGATTAAACCAGTTTTTAATTTAAAGGCTGCAGGGATCTTTAAAATGTGTCACCTGGCATGAACATAAGCATGAAGCATACATACTGTATATTGAAGGCAGTGCCTCAACGCAATGCAGAGCCTAAAAAGGGATTTAACAACGTATTTCAGCCTAAGGACCCCTCAGCTGAGAGAGAAGTGAAGCAGGGACCCCTGTGGAGCTTCGGTGCACAGCAGCCTAAAACAGTTCTACAGAGAGACTTCCATGTTACTCATTAATACCGTGCTTCTGATGCATGGTGACTTGGACTCTGTTAATTTTAAACTATTCTCCCTATGTGCAGCTGCATCTTTTCACCATGTGAACTCTGCATGTACTGCATGTCCAAAGGTCTGTGAAACTAGACAGACAGAGACAGACAGAGATAGTCTACACAATTATCTTTTATTATACATGTCTCTAGACTGTAAAGGTCTATATGTGTCTGCTTGTTACACTGACTGTGCGTAGCTGTAATCGTTAATTCTAGGCTAATGCACAACCAGGCCATGTCACCTTTACAGTCATGTTAAACTAATAGTTGAGTGACCTGTAATGAATGGTGTAAAGTAACTATACATTTACTGCTGTACTTGGCTCAGGGGTAGAGTGGCCACTTGGCATCAGGAAAGTTCCCAGTTCAATCCCAGGCTCCCCCAGAGTTAATGTTGAAGAGTCCTTGAGCAAGACTCTGAACCCCTAGTTGCTCCTGATGAGCAGGTTGGTGCCTTGCATGGTTTCCTCTGCCATCGGTGTATGAATGAATGGGTGAATGTAATGAATGTGTGAGTGAATGGATGAATGTAATGCACAATCTATGTAAAGCACTTTGGAATAAAGGCGCTATACAAATGCAGCACCATTTATTTATTAACTGGAGTATTTCCAATCGCCAATGCTTTTACTTCTACTCCACTACATCTCAGAGGCAAATATTGTACTTTATACTCCGCCACGATTATTTGAAAATTAAGAAATGTAATAATGACTTAATTCATTGTAATGCCTGGGATTCAAACCCCTGTCTCCCATGTGAAAGTCCAACATCTTAACCATCAGACCAAAAGGATATCCCTAGTGACTGTGGGAGACACTACTTTGAGGCAATCAGACTGAGGAGGCAGTGAATCACTCTGCTAGATAAATACATTATAAAACATACATTAACCACTTTTCACCTAGTATAACATATCTGAGTACTTCTTCTGTAATGGGTATGCAGAACTCCAGACTAGCATGAATAGAAGTTTAAAAGCACATCATGTATCTCATAGTCTAGCTGTGCACATAGTTTATGTCATCTATGCAAACTCAAAAGGTTACTTTTATAATTATTGTACACATGTTTTTATAACAAAAATAAGAACTCACCACCAGAGTCTTGCTTGCTGTTGTTTTTGCACCAACACTCTGCACCATCCTGGCTGTTTGGACAAACGTGTTCCTTAATGAGAACATTGTGGTCAAGTAGGGGTAATAATAATAATAATAACAACAATAAATAAAAAAGTAATCTGTGAAACAGTGTCAGTCTGTCTGTCTGTCTGTCTGTCTGACAGTTCAGTCAAACTGAACTTGGGGAAGAAAAAACAAGACACACACATCGAAACCGTGACGTCACAGTAACGCCCCTTTACAGTTAATGAAAATATGTATTTCGAATTTATTTCCGATTTTATTGTTGATACATTAACGACGGAAATAATTCCTGATTTAATTAAATATGAGTTAATAAAATAAAAATAACTTTATTTACTTGAACAAAAAACTGAAAATCTAAAAACTAAAAAACAACAACCTCACGTAACGTTAGCCTTGCGTCATTGCGTCATATCCGTTCCGACCAGGAAACAAGATGGCGGCGCCCTGCAGAACGTGTGTTTATGTTTGTTGTCATTCAGAATGTGAACTTTCAGACATTCTGCATTCATTAATTTAATTCACAATATGTAGACTACTCTTTATTATAATAAACATGTTAACTTTAATCAGAGCTCGGCTTCTCTCCTCGCTGAGAGGCTGTGGTTCCACACATGTGTTGTTGTTGAGCCACGGCAGACAGCGGGAGGCTGGCTGGACGGCAGCCCGGCGAGCTGCCTCTGTCCCCGGGCACAGTGTCCACCCGGAGGCCGCTCTGGGGGTCTGGAGGACCGGGGGCTTCAGGTAGGATGGGACGATTATCGTTTATCGTAATAAAACACACTCAAGATAAGTTTGCATAGGAAAGGGTACAGTTTCATGACGGTACAGCTCACTGGTACAAGGTCAGTTGCATCTGGTCGAACTAAAATAGTATATTTGTGTGTTTTCATTTTTTCAATGTATCTCTCTGAATAACTGTATAACAGGCCCATAATCTTTCCTCTTCTAAAGACAAGTTCACCTCTGGTGAAGTAATGATGGTTACCTCACGTGTTAGCAAAGAAGTGATGACTTCACTATATGTATGGTTAGTGTATGTATTGATTATCTCTCGAGCCTGCTCTTTAGGATCCAACCATAACTTTAGTACCATGCACTTGACATGTCACATACATCATGATGTGTCATGTATGCATGTCCTCAAATTTCCTTGTAAGTTACCGGTTAAATGGGCTATCATCTAGCGTTTCGGTGGCCTTCAGCAGAATTGGTTCTGGTGGTCCCTTCTGAGCACCTCATAACTCAGAAGCTAAATTCCAATGTTAGGAAATCACTCAATTGAGACTTACAGTGATTTTCAATAGTTGAGAAGAGAAGTATGCTATTGACTGAGAAGATGCATCTGTGAACATTGCGAATAAACAAGAAGACATGTTGCAACTGAGAAGCACTGGACAATCCCTTTCATCATTTTTCCTGTCAGATGTAATAGGTCAACTAAAAGGAGATCCTAGAAAAAAGCACTTGGCTTATTTACATATGAAACCATTGAAGTATCTCATATAACATTGAATGACAGATGGATAGAACACAGTATGCAATAGATATAGTCAGGAAAAAAGGGGGAAAAAACAGAGTAGGTAAAAAAAAACAAAGATATTGTCCTCCGTCATGCACTGGGATCAATTTAACTTTTATAACTTATTTTATCTGCATATCCGGTACCACTTTTAAACCCTCTATTGATAAAATGTAATATACATACTTGATATAGTCCTTTTTTCACTCGCTATCAAATGTCTTTGCCAAAAAATAGCCGATCTACAAGCTCGTTGCAACGCGTTGGGAGCTTGTAGATTTGCTATTTTTGGGCAAATGTTCCGCCTCAGGATAATGGATTTTGATTATCGCGATAATATTGTAAATTGTGATTTCTTTTGTCACAATTGTCATCCCTAGCTTCAGGTGCTACAGCGCCCGCAGAGCCGGAGCAGCAGCCAGGGAGGCTGTGGACAAGAGCGGGTAGGTCTACTCATTTTTATTGATTGAAGTATTTCTTAGAACATTTGCATAGGAAAAGGTACAGTTTCATCACAGAAGGTCAACTAAAAGGAGACCGAAGAAAGCCTTACGGCTTGTTTACATAGGAAACCTTTTTTTAAAACTCAAATAAGACAGTACTAACTATGTGAGGATATCATCAATAGGAAAAACGGTTGTAGAAGGAAAGATTTGAGTTACGAAGATGTTTGCTTAAAAACATGTATTCAAAGATTTACGCACATTTTCAAGATTTTTCAAAAATAGTACATCTATCAGCCCTGCACTACAAGCTTGTATATCTGCTATTTTAATTAGCTAAAGTATAGAAAAAGATGACAGAAGAAGTTCTATGTGAATGAAACACATGTTTTACCTTATTTCAAACCATTTCCCAAAGCATTCAGACTTCTCATGTGCCCACTCTTCTGGTTGGATGGTTACCCAGTACTACTAGTCATAGTTAGCATACAACTAACTTAAAGGGATATTCCACTTTCAAAAAACGTTTTGTCATTGTATGGTCTAATCAGGCTTGTATGAACACCCTGAACAGTTTTTAATTTTCTTCATTCAGTATTTAGATGGTAAATTGGTAAATGTTATCTGGCCCTCCAGGCCCAGGGTCTCTCCCCACACACACTCATTGTAACTTCAAACTCCATTTTAACCATGATAGATTCATTCAAAACACCCATTATTTTTTCTGGTGACTCATACTGCCCTCTTAACTCATTTGCTGCCAAAAACGAGGAACCCGAGAATTTCGCGATGTACCTCCCTGCCATGCCCGAGGAACCCGAGAATTTTGAAAAAAAAAGAAAAAAAGAAAAAATCATTTTTTTTTTTTTTCAAAAACGATAGTAGGCATGATAGCGATTGCGAAATCGCATGTTTAACCCCCATAGCAACCCCATCTTTCAAGCATGGCAGCCATTTTTGTTTACATTATAGGAAAACATAGTGGCTGTTAACTCATGAATGCCTGAACGGATTTCCATTCTGATTTTTTTGTTTGAAAGCTGTGAGCAATGTGGACACACGTGGTGCATGATCTAGGCATGGGTGTGCATTATCCGTGCACTACTGATTACATGGAAGTCTATGGATACTCATGGCAGGATTGGAGTACGAAGGTATTGTTAAATGGCAGCAAGTGAGTTAATACGTGAGCAGGCCGTGTTTTTTCAATAACGTTTTTCATGTATTTTTAATAATTCTTTGGGAAAATGGAAAAGATTACATACAATAAAAATGTATAAAAAATACATGAAAAACGTTATGGAAAAAACACGGCCTGCTCACGTATCAGGAGGGTAGTATGAGTCACCAGAAAAAATAATGTTTTTTTTTAATGAATCTATCATGGTTAAAATGGAGTTTGAAGTTACAATGAGTGTGTGTGGGGAGAGGCCCTGAGCCTGGAGGGCCTAGTAACATTTACATCAAATATCTAAATACTGAATGAAGAAAATTAAAAACTGTTCAGGGTGTTCATACAAGCCTGATTAGACCATACAATGAAAAAAAAAAAAATTGAAAGTGGAATATCCCTTTAAGTAACAACAACCGCAGTTGGGATTTATAAACAAAATCAAAATGCTTACGTAGCCCCCATAGTTAGTCCAGCCATGAAACAGCCCACAACAGCCCTTCCAATCGGGCTCAGCCCTGTTGGCACGACGGGTTGTGCGTTGGTCTGGCGAGTGGGAGCCCCGGGTTCAATCCCTGCTTCCGCGCATCACTACACTTATTTCACACACAGTACTACCATCACGTTAGCCTCTGAGTTCGCTTGGCGAACAAGGCACTGTGTCAGTGCTCCCTGGCTTCTATGCTGATTCTCACTTCTCACCCGATGAACACCTGTTTATGTGCAAATTATGCAGCAGTCTGTGCCATTTCTGTGTGTAGGCATCTTCTGCCACACTTTCTAGCCACTCTTATTTTTGTGGACGTTGATATGAAAATGGTTGAAAAGCACTGCTTTAAACATGACACTTCTGCTCTGAGCGGAGGTACCGTAGTGGCGTCAATCCATGCCTGTTTGTTGTGTTTTGAATGGAGTTACTGGGAGGCAACACGCTGTGGCATCACAACGCATGCATCGTAATCGAGACACGAGTCGTAAATAAACGTGATGCTGATTGTGATGTCATGTGTTCCAGGCCTAACAGCTACACCTCCATGGTGGACCCAAACACAGAGGAGCAGTTTGTCTTCCTGGACGTGGAGGAGGATGAACATCTGCCCCAACCCAAGTAGGACGCTCACAGTTATATAATAATCGTCTAATCGCAATTATTTTGTCATAATTGTTTCCATGTTGAAAAATGTCATGTATTTTCAAACATTTTCTAAAATAGTGGAGATGGCAGATCTTCAAGTTCGCAACGCGTTGCATCACCATTGTGAACTTGTAAATCTGCTATTTCCACTATCAATGTTCTTCTTTTATAAGTTGTCAAATATGTCAGTAATTTCTTTGTATATATTTAGGTTATGTGTCATATCTGCCATGTGCTACTTCAAAGCCTACAAGCCAAACAGAAATGTAATTGTCAGCGACAAAAAACACAATTAAATTGTCGCAATTATTTGAGTGACAATGGTCATGTGAAATGTTATAATTGTGACTGCCCCAGATCCAACCCCACCTCCACCACCATAATGGAGGGACACCTGACCCCACCCAAGCCCACCTCCACCACCCTGATGGAGGGACACCTGACCCCACCCAAGCCCACCACGACCACCACCATGTTGGGGGAACATCTGACCCCACCCAACCCCACCTCCAACTCCACCATGGTGGCTGCACAACCAGCACAGGTGGGGAAGAAGTCAAGTCATCTTTGTATTCATAATGGTGACAGCCGTATTAAACCTGTGGGTCGGGACGCCCTCGGGGGTCCTCACAACGGCGTTGTGAGCTTGAAGATCGTCAAAACATTTATCTGTGGAACCGAGTCGAACTACAGGCCTCTATCCCGAAAAATCTGAATATTGTGTAAAAGTCAATTTTCTTGAAACTTTCATATATCTTTTGAAACCTTCATATATTCTAGATACATTGCACATTCATTGAATAATTCCAAACCTTTTTTGTTCAAATTTAGATTTTTTTTAATGTCATGAATACCAAAAGTCCATATTTCAAAATATTACAATATTACACGAAACCACTCAAAACAAGGATTGTCTTTGTCCCAGGTTGAGGTAACGTTGACTAGAACAGGACATGTCTTTGTCCCAGGTTGAGGTAACGTTGACTAGAACAGGACTTGTCTTTGTCCCAGGTTGAGGTAACGTTAGCAGAGAAGCATCGCAGGACTCTGGAGCAGCAGCTGAGGTCTCTACGGTCAGAGACGGAGGGGCCGTTGGAACCGGACCCGTCCTCCATCCAGTTCACCGACGTCCACTTCCCTCTGGACCCAGAGCTGCTGAAGACCTCCAAGACAAGGTACGTGTAGCGCAGCGTGGAAGCTGGATGCTGTCATGGACAACCACTGAATATCCTCTTCACTTGGAGGGAAGGTGGGAAGGTTTAGCAGCAAGGATAATGATGGATGAATCTTCAATAGTGTTGTATATATTGTTGCGACTGTAGGTCGCATTTACTACCAAAACCTCCACCGGCTGTCCGTCTGTCTGTCTGTGAGTCATACGGGCAGCCATAGTTACACCTGGAATGTTGAATCTCCATATATGGAGATAACCTACCCATCACACAAAGTCTGACCTCACCAGCCCATACTTGGGCATGGACGACTTATATCTCCATATACGGAGATGGCCATATATGGAGATACGATGACATCACAGAGTCCACAGCTGATGATGTGGCGTGATGTCATACAATACACAAACAAGCCCTATATAAAGGGGCAATTCTCACCAGGGAAGAGAGCATTCCCCACTAGCTGAGTATCTTAAGATGGTTGGATGTGATGATAAGCCACAAATAGGCCAAAAGTTTGTTTTACCAATTATCAAGACATACGGGCAGTTGACAGTTTGCCATTGTTACTCATTGAAGTTGAATCTCCATCTGAATCCCTTTTATGCCCATATATGGAGATCCCTGCTCTGAGTATCTGACATCACTAATCCCTTTTATGCCCATATATGGAGATCCCTGCTCTGAGTATCTGACATCACTAATCCCTTTTATGCCCATATACAGTATGGAGATCCCTAACAGAATCCATTTTATGCCCATATATGGAGATACCTGCTCTGAGTATCTGACATCACTGTGATGTCACCTGTTTATGCCTAAATATGGAGATCCCTGCTCTGAGTATCTGACATCACTGCGATCTCACCTGTGATGTCACAGTGACACATCACCTCAGTATCTGTGATGTCACAGTGACACATCACCTCAGTATCAGGCGTTACACGTATACATTGAGCAGGGCAAAGGTGTGACGTGTGTGACGGACGGACGGACGGACGGACGGACGGACGGACGGACGGCCGGTGGAGGTTTTCATACTAAACTGCGACCTTACGGTCGCAAAAACCTCCACCGGCTGTCCGTCTGTCTGTCTGTGAGTCAGTCACACTTTTGCCCTGCTCATATCTCCACAACCGTTGCCCCCATCCATGCCAAATTTTGCACACACACTCCTTACCTGCCAAACTACAACCTCCAAGGACCCCCGGAGCTCCAGGGATCCCCAGGTCCCTGGGGGACCCCCAGGTGTAAAAAAATGTCCCTCCGTGAGTCAGACGTCACACGTCACACTTTTGCCCTGCTCATATCTCCACAACCGTTGCACCCATCCATGCCACATTTTGCACACACACTCCTTACCTGGCAAACTACAACCTCCAAGGACCCCCGGAGCTCCAGGGACCCCCAGGTCCCTCGGGGACCCCCAGGTGTAAAAAATGACCAAATGTGCAAAAATGACCAAATGACCACCCCAACGGGGCTGCTCACGGGGAATTCTTGGGGACCACCCACTCCTGGTGCTCCAGAACGGATGCAAAAGTGGTGGCTCACATAAAATGCCGTAACTCGGGCTAGGAGCGTCCGGGAGAGCCGGGGCCGGTACCTATTCGTCCGCCAAGGCAACGCGGAGACCCCACCCCTCATTTCTCACATGCCCCTCTTCTAGCGCCACCTTCAGGCCGATTTTTAAAACACATTTTTGGACACTGCTCCTACAGTTTTTGCCCTAAAATCACGCAAATCGCTACACAGTATGTCTACACTCATCCCATCAACATGAATCTGTCCCATATAGCGCCACCTTCAGGCCAATTTTTAAAAACACATTTTTGGACACTGCTCCTACAGATTTTGCCCTAAAATCACGAAGATCACTACACAGCATGTCTACACTCATCTCATCAACATGGATCAGGAAGATTTTGGAAAAACACATTTTTGCCCTATTTGTGGAGATAAGCGTAGGAGTCTTAGGGAGTCTTACTGGTATATATTGCATGTTTTCATATCTTAGTACTTGCGCAAGTACATCATACAACTGGTTTGTGGTCCTGGCACCTGACCAACAGATGACCTGCACTCCTTTGACCAGTATTACAGACTGCTGTACTGTACTGTCTTTGGCAGTGGTCATCGCCATGCTGGCCTGTGGTGGACATTTCTGTTAACATTCTTTTCTTTTTTTTTTGCCACAGACATACAAAATGAATTGACAATAATATTACCTGAAACACAAAGAGCCTGCCCTGAACGACCATAACATGTCTGTAACTCTGAGATTGTACACATGGAACCAAATGCACCCTTACAGGTCTGTAACTCTGAGAGTGTACACATGGAACCAAATGGACCCCACTTGGTTCCATTTCTACACTCTCAGAGTTATTGGTGTCCTTGCAAATGACACATTTGAGAACCACTATTACTAGTGTATGACACTAGTACTGTGTTGTACATATTATGAAGCAAACCTGGAGATTTGACATTCAGTAATTAGGTCTCATGATCAAAATAACATCATTTAAATGCGTAAAACAGAAAACCTAAAACATTTGCAACGGACAAGAACAAGTCTTTGGCACGACACATTTGTCCGTGCACGGACATTTTGATGACCCCTGGTCTTAGGCGACTGAATTTCCCTTCTAAGTCCTAAGGACTGATTTCAGTCTTGAGGATTCCATAGGGGCGGTTTCTGAGATCAGGGCAGATCCTCAAAAAATATGATAAGGGGGGAGGTGTAGCGATGGCAGCGGCATGAATGACAAAGTCGTCAAAACGCTAGTCAAGTGATCTCCAAACTAAAAAGCAGTTATAATTTCAAGATATGAGTATTTGAATTGGCCAGACTAGCATACTGGGGCTCTTAAGTCTGACATCATTTTGTAGGCAGAGGAGAACTTTTGGGGCCAAAAGGCCCCAGCGCCCATGCATCTTTTTACTATTTTTACTATTTACTAATTTGTCTTCTCTTTCTTGTTGACAGGAAAGTGGTAGAATTATACTTTAGTCGTTATTTTTTGTCTCGGATCTGTTGAAATAGCGAGGGACACATATTGACAATAAATCTGCTTGGAGGTCTGACTACAAAATGATGTCACGGCTTAAAAGCCCCTGAACTTCAGAAGATACGTCTATAAAATGAATCATGGATTAGCACACACATTCAGTGAAGGTGGTTCTGAACTTCAGGGACGTAAAGAAGACTTATTTGGGATGCTCCTTTTAGGCAGGGTGTTTAACTACTTGTACTGTACTACATTTCAGTTGTATTGACTAGACTATACTTGTACTGTTCTCCATTTTGTCTAATAAAATAATCAATCAATCAAAGGGAAACACCTCAAACATTGGTGTGCACTGCGCGCGCCATGTTTCAGAAATCACATATTGGGACAGGGTCTGAAAATAAATGTCAGTCTTTTTCTTTTTTTTTGCTTTAACCCCTGTATCGTCTTTTATCCAGGGGTTTTCAAACCTTTTTGACTCAGGGCACCCCTGTAAATAACTTTTTCATCCACGGCATCCCTGAGTTAAGCCCTTTGCACACATACACATTTGTCTCGCACGAAAAAACGGACGATTCCATTTTTTAAAATAAAACGATGATTTTCTATGACCTCACGCACACCAGCTCCAAATTTGCCATGCGGCAGGTGGCTGCGGCTGTGCGTTTTTTTCCCGATCGAACCCAGTTCGATTTGTGCGTCTTGTCGCATGCGGTAAAAACCCAATGACTCCTTTTATGACTCCTCTTCAGATCCGCAGTGTGGATTCCGCACAGCCTTGCACACCAAATCCAATGCGTTTTAATCATGCAGCAAGCGGAAAGAAACGCAATGGTCCTGTGTGCAAAGCCCTTTACACTGAATCTTACATCATATTGGAGAAATATCCGTTTCCATCAGAACTGACTGAAAATAACGTTATACTTGACGTATAACCACATGAACCCCAGCATGCCTATTCTGGGGGGAAAGATTCACCAAAAAATAGCTAATCAACAAGCTCACAACGGATCTGCTATTTTTGGTAAAGAGTGTTGTCGTAGATAGAAAAAGAACTCATCAAGTACAGTGCAAATCAGGTCTGTTTTACTAGCATAGTGAAGTGATATTGATGTAGTGATATTGATGAATTCCAAATACAGTATTATCAAATGATCTCGCGGCACCCCTGGACTGGCATCACGGCACCCCAGGGTGCCCCGGCCTTCACCCACTTTGAAAGCCCCTGTTTTATCCCAACAGGAGGAAGAACATGAAGCCCAGAGGAGAGCACAAGGTGTTTGGCTCTCCTGATGTGGAGGAACCGTGCAGCAGTACCTGCTGCTGTGGCTGCGGTGCCCTGCTGCACTGCACGGACCCGGACACGGCCGGGTACATGCCCTCTGAGAAGTTTAAACCGCTGGTCCAAGAGGACCAGGGCCTGAGGAACGCTGTCTGCCAGCGATGCTACCTCCTCACGCACCACAAGAAGGCGCTGGAGATCAAGATGTCCAAAGAGGACTACAGGTTGGAGTTGTTCTCATACCGATTATACAGTGGTGGAAAAAAAGTACTCACATGTTTTACTTAAAAGTAAAAGTATCGATAATGCAATATAGAAATACTCTTTTGCAAGGAAAAGTCCGGAATTCAAAATGTACCTGATTAAAAGTATGAAAGTGCTATCATCAAAATTTTACTTTCAAGTACCAAAAGTAAAAGTACAAAATGTTTGAAAATAGCTGATCTACAATATTGTAGTGAACTTGTAGATCGGCTTTTTTCAAATGGCTAAAATGTATGTATGGACGGTGGTAAAGTGGTTAATGTACAGTATGTTTTGTGATAATAATCAAAATCTACCAAGTAACTTTCAAGTTTCAACTAATTGTAGTGGAGTAAAAGTACAATATTCTCCTCTGAGATGTAGTGGAGTAGGATTAAATGTACAGAAAATATAAAAGAACATTGATAGTGGAAATAGCAGATCTAGCAGTAAGAAGTAAAAAAAAATACCTAAAAATTGTACTTGAGTACAGTACTTGAGTAAATGTTCTTAGTTACTTTACACTGGTGGTTCTCAACCTTTTCAGGCCAAATAAATATCATTTTGGGGGTTGTTCACATGAAAAGGTTTGAGAACCACTGACATAGTAGTCTCTCAAGAACAGACTAACTGAGCTCCATTTAATTGAAAAGGACCTTTTCTTTGATGATGGCTGGCCAGATTGCTGACGTAGAAACATAGATTTTTCAAAAAACCTTAGAAGGATTCAAAAGACACTTGTAGAATCGGGTCAAAATTCTAATTTTCACGATTTTTCTAAAATAGCAGATCTACAAGCTCACAGCGCGGCACCGTCTGCTATTTTTCAATAGTTAAAGCATAAAATAACTAGAAGAAGTGCTCTTCCGAGCACAGGTCTCCACCAGCCACGCATCCTGGTGGTGGTATAATAGGCCAATGTAAAAAAGGGTGGCATGTGTTCTTTACCAATCTTAGGCCTTTCATGGCGCCACCATGAGGCTGATTTGAACATTTTGTAGTGTATTTTCTTCCTTGGACTTTTGCGAATGTGCGTGCACAATTTCATTACAATTGCACGCTGTGTTTGATTTGAGGCATTTTGTTTGAAACGGATCAATCCTGCAAAGTTTGGAGGCCAATCTTAGCCAATCAGGATGGAATATTTAATACAGGACAGATCCATCTTGATCATATGACTGTAGAGATACTGTGTACTGATTTGTGTTCATTTTGGGTAAAATCTGAAGGAGTAATATCCAAAAATGTGTCTTACATAAGTCGGCCTCCAGGTGGCGCTATAAAAGGCTGATGTGAAAAATTCAAGGAAAGGGTTTTTCCTTGGCCTATAGGGAGTGCACTTACAAAGTAAGAAACTGATCAGTGGAGTTATGGGTAAAACCACGAATCGGCCTGTTATAGCGCCACCATGAGGCTGATTTAAAAAAATGTAAGTGGCATTTCTTCCTCAGCCTAGTGGGAACCTATGTGTGCGATTTCATGTTAATTGCACTCTGCGTTTGTGATTTGAGGCATTTTGTCCAAAATGGACCAATCTTACAAACTTTGAAAGCCAATATCAGCCAATCAGGATGGAATATGGACAATCAGACAGATCCGTGTTGATCACATGACTGTAGAGACACTGTCTACCGATTTGCGTGATTTTTGGACAAAATCTGTAGGAGTAGTGTACAGAAATGTGTTTTGCAAACATCGGCCTCATGGTGGCGCTAGAACAGGGAAAAAATGTGGGGCAGAGGTTCTGAATTGGCATCCAGGGAGTGTGTGTGCTCATTTTGGCAGCGTCCAGGCCAACGGTGCCGGAGATTAGCTGTACACAAACTCGGAGGACGGACACACGGACGCACGGACAGGGGCGAAAACATACTCTCCCCCGTCCTTCGGCTGGTGGAGACAATGATACACAATAAATGTGTACCCGTTCTAAATGGGTACATCATGTGTGCCTCCAGGAGTGTGGTGAGAGGGATCCGGTCCCGCAAGGCTCTGGTGCTGCTTATCGCGGACCTCCTGGACCTGCCAGACTCCATGGTCCCAGACCTGCTGGCTCTGGTGGGCCGCAACAAACACCTGGTGGTCCTGGGGAACAAGGTGGACCTGCTGCCCCAGGACGCCCCCAACTACCTGCAGAGGATCCGACGCCAGCTGACACAGTACTGCACCGAGGCTGGGCTGGGGGACAACGTTAAAGGTAAGATTTACTGTAGTTAACACCACTACTGCTCTATGAGGCCCGGCTGGGGGACAACGTTGAAGGTAAGATTTAACACCAGCTGAGCCACTAGTCCTCCGAGGCTGGTCGGGGAGATACTGTTAAAGGTAGAGTCAACGGATGACGGACAACTTTTGATAATTTAAACTAGTAGTTCACCCTGTATTTTCCGGACTATAAGGCGCACTTAAAAGCCTTTAATTTTCTCAAAAAACTACAGTGCGCCTTATAGTCCAGTGCGCCTTATATATGGATCATTCATTGACATTGACATTCCCTTTAGCACAGCTCCATCTGTTTGATGCATAACGCAACGGTAGCGTCTATTATGTGCGCCTTATAGTCAGGTGCGCCTTATAGTCCAGAAAATACTGTACTTATATCCTATCAATTACTCACCCCACTTGAATTCATGGTGATCTCTGTGATCTAGGAATGCAACAAAAACTAAAGAAATATCCATGAATTCAAGGCCTCTACTGTTAAAAGTGTAAATTACATGTACTAGTCCTTACCCGTTCAAAGATATGAGCTCCGAAATGATGTGCAGTGTGTGGGTTATGGGATGTGCACTGTGCACACGGTATATGAGGGATGGAAAGTAACTTTAACTGGTACTTGCATGATAATATGTAGGAGCATCAATGTAAGAAATACCCGTTTCGTTTAATGGCTATGTGTGTGTGTGTGTGTGTGTGTGTGTGTGTGTGTGTGTGTGTGTGTGTGTGTGTGTGTGTGTGTGTGTGTGTGTGTGTGTGCAGCGGTTTGGACCGTGAGACCATCCGCAGAGTGGTCTGTGTTTCTTTTTGAGAGGGTCGGTCCGCCTGAAAAACGCGTTTTGGAACAAAACGGTTACGTTTTGCGCGTTTGTGACGCCCTCTACGGGTCGAATTGGAAATGCTTCTGGGGATTCGTTGAGTAAGCCACCCGCAACCTGTGGCAGAAATTCAGTGTTGACTCGACGTTTTGTTTGTGATTTATGGCTATTGTTTGCAAAACGGGCCCCTCCCGCTAACTTTGGAGGCCCGTTACGAACGAACGGTATGGACTATCAAAATATCCCTTGACTATGTTCATTGCATGGGTTCAGAGATCATGTGTACCCATTTTCGTGACATTTGAAGAAAATATGTAGGAAAAGGAGCAAAAAGTGTGTTTTGGAGAAAATTCAAAATGGCGGAAAATCTATCCTGACGCAAATGGGCGGGGCCTATATCGGGAGATGCGTATTGACCCAAGGAATCCAGGGAAAAAAGAATTTTAATGTTCCGACCTACGGTTCAAGAGTTACAGGCCGAAACGTAAAGTGGACTGTTATAGCGCCACCATGAGGCCAATTTGTGAAAGTGACAAACGGGCTTCACAGTTATGTCAGGTGTGTTCATATGCTAATGGTGATGCGATTTCAGATCAATTGCTCCAGCCACTGAGGAGAAACGCTGTTTCAGACACTCACTCAGACACTCACTCAGACATTTGGTGAATTATATGTTAGATAGATTGGTATAAATATCCTTGTGTTTGTTTATACAGTGTACAGAGTTTTACCACTTCCTCCACTGCTGGCATCACGGCCAGGGCAGATGTAGCTGCTCCCAACATAAAATAGATTTATTTTTGTCCCCCACATTATTTGAATATACTAGTACTGTGCCCGGGGGTGTTTTTGATTGATTGATTATTTTATTAGACAGAAATGGAGAACAGTACAAGTATAGTCAATAGAATAAAATGTAGTACAGTACAGGTACAGTTAAACACCCTGCCTAAAAGGAACATCCCAAATAAGACCTTTTACTGTCTTTTTTCTTTTCTTTTTTTTAACTTTGGAAGTCCTTGGTATTTAATACATGGATATAACAAATAGCAAGCAAAGAAAACATTCAATAATATTGCAGTTATAAAAAACACTATTATGTACACTATGCCCAGTTTATGAGGGATTGAAACATTGAATGTCCCTTAGTAGTCAATGTTGCATGGAGAGTGCAGACCCAGACGTCCAGTTGTTTAATACCTAGGGATGGGACGATATGAAGATTTCATATCACGATTATTGTAAAAAAAAGAAATAACAAGCTTGTAGATCTGCTATTTTTTGGCAAAGACATTTGATAGACAGTGAAAAAAAGGCTGTATCAAGTACGTATATTATAAGTACCTTTTACCAATTATAGAGGGTTTAAGTGGTACCGGATATGCAGCTCAGCAAATAAAAGGTGAATTGATCCCAGTGCATGACGGAGGACGATATCATGATATATTATATCTCCATGATACGATTATCTGTTGTAATGTGATGTCAATCATCTCCAAATTTGGTCACTTGTTTCATCATGTCAGACTAGGGTGACCAGATCCAAAACAAAGGCAGAGTGCAGTAACTACGTTTTGGAATTTCACTAAAAAATGGGTTTAAAAGTGTTACAGCTTATCAGCCAAATGAGATAAAGACATAAAAGTGATATTACACTGATTGTATATCTGTTCTTGAGCTAATTGTTCCTCCCCCAATATCATGAAGGCTAATTTGACCTTTGGGCGACACAAATAAGTTGGTGTGTCCGAAAACGTAGTTACTGCACTCTGCCTTTGTAGGGCAGTGTTCATTTGAGGGACAGAAGTACCACACTTGTGTGGGACAATGTGGGACTGTCCCTCGCAAAAGGGGGATACCTGGTCACCCTACAGACAGACATTATTCGGGCATTGTTTCAGCATGCGGCTGGTACCATGGTGGCGACACTGTTTAATATCAATGATGTCAGCATGCTGATAGTCGGTGGACAGACATTCTGTAAATCAGTGGTTCTCAACCTGTGGGTATTTTGGGGGGGTCCCCAGATGATTAATTAATGTGCAACATTGTTTTATCACTCAACAGTAAACAAACAAATACAAGATTTAAGTGTATAGAGGGTATCTGCACATTTCTTAAGTAACAATTTAAGGACTTTAAAGATTTTTTAGTACCTCTGGTTAAAGATTGGCAAAAATGTCAAATATTAGAGGCAGAAATTGTGAAAATAGCATATCTACACGCTCACAATGCCTCACGTTGTATTTTCACAATGGAACAGTTTGAGTCAAACTAAATGTAATGCCAACTCCTACAATTCCCAAGTGCTTGTCAGGGTGGGGGGGTAGGGGTCCCCACTCCCCACTTGAAATATGATTATTTTGGGGGTCGCAGCCTGAAAAGGTTGAGAACCACTGCTGTAAATGAATAGCTAGCATGTAAAATGATCCGTTGTCCTGCCCTGCCTTCTATGTTCCATAAAGACGTCCACCTGATCAGCGCCAAGACGGGCTACGGTGTGGAGCAGCTGATCTCTGCCCTCCAGAGGTCCTGGAAGTACCAGGGAGACGTCTATCTGGTGGGCACCGCCAACGCTGGCAAGTCCACCCTGTTCAACACCCTGCTGGACTCTGACTACTGCAAGAGCAGAGGCTCCGAGGTCATCCACAAGGCTACCATCTCACCCTGGCCTGGTGAGAGAGAGACACGCACGCACACACACACACACACACACACACACACACACACACACACACACACACACAGAAATCTACATTACTCTGAACAAGAGCTCTTCACAGGCCCACTGATTCCGAAAATACCCGACAGGGTTCGATCCGTGTGTTATCATAATATCACTCGGTCGCATTACCTGGGAACTCGGGTCTGTCTATCATTATATGTAATACCCAAGTGGATTCGAGAAGACCGGTACTACTGTGTGTGTAGAATGGGCCCTAACTGGGTTGCCCTAAAATGGCGGTACGGGCAGAATTTGAGAACTCTTAACTGTGTGTGCGCTGTGCGGTGAACTGCATTGATGAGGAGAGAAACACAATGAAGTGCTGTTTAACTTGTGCAATGTTTCAGTCTGGTTTAGGATCAGATTACTGCATCGCAACAAAGAAAAAAAAGTTTAGCTACTCTGCGCAATGCATGCATACCATACTGCAAGGCAAGGCAGCTGCCAGGCTGTTTTTCGTTTTTCTGAAGGGGTGTCTGGGTCGGGTCTCTCGGAATCTCGGAAATAATCGGATTTCAGAAAGCAAATTTCACAGGTTGCGGTACGGAGCCTTAAGAGTCGTAGCGGCTTGGAATCAGACTAAATGTTACAGGCCACCCGAGTTTGGTTTTGTCATTTGATTCTTTTTATATATACAGTATATAACGGGTCGGAATCGGAACAAATTTGACAGGTCCATTTCATTTCACGAGACATGTGAAGAGCTCTACTCTGAACCTCTTGACCACTTTTATTGCGACCGCCAGGTCGCAGTTACTATCAAAACCTCCACCGGCTGTCTGTCAGTCAGTCAGTCAGTCTGTCTGTCTGTCTGTCTTACACTTTTCCCCTTCTCATATCTCCGCCACCGTTGCCCCTATCCATGACAAACTTTGCACACACACTCCTTGGCTGCCAAACCACAACCTCCACCCCTCATTTCTCACATGGCCCTCTTCTAGCGCCACCATGAGGCTGATTCTTGCAAAACACATTTTTGGACACTGCTCCTACAGATTTTGCCCTAAAATCACACAAAGCGGTACACAGTATCTCTCTAAAGTCATCAACATGGATCTGTCCCTTTTAGCGCCACAATTTGGCACCACCATTAGGCCCATTCTTGCAAAACACATTTATGCTCAACGTTGCCCATATCCATGCCAAACTTGGCAAACACACTCCTTGCCTGCCAAACCACAACCTTCACCCATTTCTCATATCACCCCATTTCCCGTATTCCCTCCTGATTGGCTACCATTGCCTTCTAAAGTTTGTGTATGCGACCTGACGGTAGCTTATCTCCCGATTAGGGAGTCTTACTGGTTGTGTTAACAGGAACCACTCTGTTGAAGATACCTTTATTGTGTTGACCACAGGAACCACTCTGTTGAAGATACTTTTATTGTGTTGACCACAGGAACCACTCTGAACCTGCTGAAGTTCCCCATCATCAACCCGACTCCGTACAGGATGTTCCGGAGACAGGAGAGGCTGCAGGCGGCCTCCTCACAGACAGAGGGCGACCTCTCCCCTGAAGAGCTGAAGAGGCTGCAGCACTTCAGCAAGCAGGGCTACTTAGTGGGTAAGAATGCAAAGATCTTTTCATATACAAGATAGGGCATCCTGGTTGGAGCCACTAGAGTGCAACATGGTACACAAAGCCTACTAAAGTACAAACGCTGGCGTCTTACGGCAAATCTCACAAATGTCCTGTTATAGATCCTGTGAGAGTGTGTTGCTGGGGCAGATAAAGGACCATAATAAAGTTGATTTTCTCCTTATTGTGTGCGTGTTTGCATGCAGGTCGTGTAGGCAGGACGTTCAGGGTCCAGCAGGCTGACCACAGCAGACGGCTCATAGAGTTTGATCCAGACAGTCTGGCCTACGGTGGAGAGGACAGTGAAGAGGACAGTACAACAGGTCAGTATTATTATTATTACAGTGAAGAGGACAGTACACCAGGTCAGTATTATTATTATTACAGTGAAGAGGACAGTACACCAGGTCAGTATTATTATTATTACAGTGAAGAGGACAGTACACCAGGTCAGTCACCTAAACACTGACTTCAACACTTTATCAACTATTATAACACGCCTGGTGGTCTCATGCACTTCTATATGTGCATAACTCATGGGTTAAAGTTCTCAGTCGCTCCAATGTGACTTTATTCATTTAGATTTCATAGAAATGGTAAAAAGAAATGGTAAATGGTGCATTTATACAGCACCTTTATCCAAGGCACTTTACATAGATTGTGTGTGCATTACATTCACACACACAGTCACACACTGATGTCAGAGGAAACCATGCAAGGCACGAACCTGCTCATCAGGAGCAACTAGGGGTTCAGAGTCTTGCTCAAGGACTCTTCAACACTAACTCTGGGGGAGCCCGGGATCGAACCGAGAACCTTCCTGATGCCAAGCGGAGAGCATGTTGCGCTCTGAAAATAGACGATCTACAAGCTCTCAATGCGTCACAGGCGCTTTGAGACACTGCTTTACAAATCACACATTAGGGCGTTGTCATACAAACATGTTCAGTGGTGAGATGTATTATCCTTCAACCCTTCTCCTGTCACTCTCATAGCCCTCATCAACAGACACCTTTAGCTGTTGAAACATTTGTCATTTTGATAATACCAGGGTTCCCACAGTCATGAAATTCCTGGAAATATTTTGAAATTAGAAAGATATTTTTCCAGTACTGGAAAAGTTTTGGAATTGATCAAGGGTCCTGGAAGGTCCTGGAAAAAATACTTATGCATTGTCTTTGGTTATTGATTGTGTTAATACCTCTGAAATTACAAATGAAACATGGTAGAGGCAGAAATTGTGAAAATAGCCGATCTACATGCTCACAAGTGGTCCCCAGTTAAAACATGATTATTTCGGGGGCCACGGCCTGAAAAGGTTGAGAACCACTGGCATACACTACCTGTCTTTGGGCATTGAGCATAGGAGTAAGCGACCTGTTATTGAGCTGAATTATTGTTATATAGTCCTGGAAATTGGGTTAAATATTCTGGAAAAGTTTTGGAAATTAATTGGAACGAACCCTGTAATAAACAACTTTTCTGTGTTCATGGAAGCCCTGAGCTTGTATCCATTATTAAACAGCACTTGCTATTTGCTGTTTGAACATACATTCTCCACAGTTCATCCAAACAGGACATGAAAACATGATTTGTATAAATTGCAGGGTTTCCTGCAGGAAAAAGTGTTGACCAGGGGGGGATCTCATGGCGCACGCGCGAAGCGCGTGCGCCGAAATTTTTTGATAATTAATTAATTAATTCGAGTAATTAATTCACTTAATTTTTTATATTAATTCTTATTTTTGCCCTATAAAAACACATGAATGTGCCCATGATGACGGAAAACACAACTACATGCTATCATTCACATTTATTCAACATTGAATAACTACGTTTTTCACAGGACAGTGTAACTTGTTTTTTTCCCCCAGGTTAATCAACCAGCACTCGTGCCATATACATAGAAGTCTACAGCACAGTAAAAAAAAAGAAACATTGGTGTAAAGTAACTAAGTAGATTTACTTAAGTACTGTACTTATACTGTACAAAGGAGATTTTCAGGTATTTGCACTTTACTTGAGTATTTCCTGCATTCAGGAGATACCAGCCCTTATGTTTTCTTCAAATGTAAACAAACATGGCTGCCATGTTTGAAAGATAGGGTTGGTATGGGGGTTAAACATGCAATTTCGCGATCGCGATCATGCCTAGTACATTGTTGGAGGTCCAAAAAGTTTTTTTGAGAAAAAAAAGTTTTTTTGAAAAAAAATTTTTTTTTTAATACCCTTGGGGGGGCGGGGGGGTTTTCAGGCCGGGCGGGGCGCCTGGCCTGTAAAGTGCTGCAGGAAACCCTGAATTGGTGACCCATCCTGTAATCCTGGCAGTGGTGGCGTTTTCAATTGATGCTAGCAGCTGACCTAGATGTGACCTTCATTCATTTTCTAGACCCGCAATGTTTAAAATGTAATTTAGAAAGCATGCTATTTAGACAGACATGCCTGTGAGCATGTAGATCGGCTATTTTCACAATAGAACTGTGATAAACAACATGTAATGACTGGAGGGGTCCCCAGTGCAAATGTGATTATTTTGGGGGTCGCAACCTGAAAAGGTTGAGATCCACTGGTGTAAATGGCAGTGTTGCTCTACCCATAGCGCACCCTAGTGGACAGTGTTTCAAGTGTTGTTGTTTAGAGTAGTTTCTATTGTCAGGTTCCAGTGGTTTATTGTTCTTTGTGCTCTAAGGTTCCAGTGAACCAGCGGTTGCGTTCACTCACAACGAGCTGAAAGATGCTCACTGGCTCTATGACACGCCTGGAATCATGAAGGAACGCGACGTGAGTTCAACTTTAATCTATAATGATTTAATATGAAGAGAAGACGTGAGTTCAACTTTAATCTATAATGATTTAATATGAAGAGAAGACGTGAGTTCAACTTTAATCTATAATGATTTAATATGAAGAGAAGACGTGAGTTCAACTTTAATCTATAATGATTTAATATGAAGAGAAGACGTGAGTTCAACTTTAATCTATAATGATTTAATATGAAGAGAAGACGTGAGTTCAACTTTAATCTATAATGATTTAATATGAAGAGAAGACTTGAGTTCAACTTTAATCTATAATGATTTAATATGAAGAGAAGACGTGAGTTCAACTTTAATCTATAATGATTTAATATGAAGAGAAGACTTGAGTTCAACTTTAATCTATAATGATTTAATATGAAGAGAAGACGTGAGTTCAACTTTAATCTATAATGATTTAATATGAAGAGAAGACGTGAGTTCAACTTTAATCTATAATGATTTAATATGAAGAGAAGACTTGAGTTCAACTTTAATCTATAATGATTTAATATGAAGAGAAGACGTGAGTGAGACTTTAATCTATAATGATTTAATATGAAGAGAAGACGTGAGTTCAACTTTAATCTATAATGATTAAATATAAAGAGAAGACGTGAGTTCAACTTTAATCTATAATGATTTAATATGAAGAGAAGACGTGAGTTCAACTTTAATCTATAATGATTTAATATGAAGAGAAGACGTGAGTTCAACTTTAATCTATAATGATTTAATATGAAGAGAAGACGTGAGTTCAACTTTAATCTATAATGATTAAATATGAAGAGAAGACGTGAGTTCAACTTTAATCTATAATGATTTAATATGAAGAGAAGACGTGAGTTCAACTTTAATCTATAATGATTTAATATGAAGAGAAGACGTGAGTTCAACTTTAATCTATAATGATTTAATATGAAGAGAAGACGTGAGTTCAACTTTAATCTATAATGATTTAATATGAAGAGAAGACGTGAGTTCAACTTTAATCTATAATGATTTAATATGAAGAGAAGACGTGAGTTCAACTTTAATCTATAATGATTTAATATGAAGAGAAGACGTGAGTTCAACTTTAATCTATAATGATTTAATATGAAGAGAAGACGTGAGTTCAACTTTAATCTATAATGATTTAATATGAAGAGAAGACGTGAGTTCAACTTTAATCTATAATGGTTAAATATGAAGAGAAGACGTGAGTTCAACTTTAATCTATAATGATTTAATATGAAGAGAAGACGTGAGTTCAACTTTAATCTATAATGATTAAATATGAAGAGAAGACGTGAGTTCAACTTTAATCTATAATGATTAAATATGAAGAGAAGACGTGAGTTCAACTTTAATCTATAATGATTAAATATGAAGAGAAGACTTGAGTTCAACTTTAATCTATAATGATTAAATATGAAGAGAAGACGTGAGTTCAACTTTAATCTATAATGATTAAATATGAAGAGAAGACGTGAGTTCAACTTTAATCTATAATGATTTAATATGAAGAGAAGACGTGAGTTCAACTTTAATCTATAATGATTTAATATGAAGAGAAGACGTGAGTTCAACTTTAATCTATAATGATTTAATATGAAGAGAAGACGTGAGTTCAACTTTAATCTATAATGATTTAATATGAAGAGAAGACGTGAGTTCAACTTTAATCTATAATGATTTAATATGAAGAGAAGACGTGAGTTCAACTTTAATCTATAATGATTTAATATGAAGAGAAGACGTGAGTTCAACTTTAATCTATAATGATTTAATATGAAGAGAAGACGTGAGTTCAACTTTAATCTATAATGGTTAAATATGAAGAGAAGACGTGAGTTCAACTTTAATCTATAATGATTTAATATGAAGAGAAGACGTGAGTTCAACTTTAATCTATAATGATTTAATATGAAGAGAAGACTTGAGTTCAACTTTAATCTATAATGATTTAATATGAAGAGAAGACGTGAGTTCAACTTTAATCTATAATGATTAAATATAAAGAGAAGACGTGAGTTCAACTTTAATCTATAATGATTTAATATGAAGAGAAGACTTGAGTTCAACTTTAATCTATAATGATTTAATATGAAGAGAAGACGTGAGTTCAACTTTAATCTATAATGATTTAATATGAAGAGAAGACGTGAGTTCAACTTTAATCTATAATGATTTAATATGAAGAGAAGACGTGAGTTCAACTTTAATCTATAATGATTTAATATGAAGAGAAGACTTGAGTTCAACTTTAATCTATAATGATTTAATATGAAGAGAAGACGTGAGTTCAACTTTAATCTATAATGATTTAATATGAAGAGAAGACGTGAGTTCAACTTTAATCTATAATGATTTAATATGAAGAGAAGACGTGAGTTCAACTTTAATCTATAATGATTAAATATGAAGAGAAGACGTGAGTTCAACTTTAATCTATAATGATTTAATATGAAGAGAAGACGTGAGTTCAACTTTAATCTATAATGATTTAATATGAAGAGAAGACGTGAGTTCAACTTTAATCTATAATGATTAAATATGAAGAGAAGACGTGAGTTCAACTTTAATCTATAATGATTTAATATGAAGAGAAGACTTGAGTTCAACTTTAATCTATAATGATTTAATATGAAGAGAAGACGTGAGTTCAACTTTAATCTATAATGATTAAATATAAAGAGAAGACGTGAGTTCAACTTTAATCTATAATGATTTAATATGAAGAGAAGACTTGAGTTCAACTTTAATCTATAATGATTTAATATGAAGAGAAGACGTGAGTTCAACTTTAATCTATAATGATTTAATATGAAGAGAAGACGTGAGTTCAACTTTAATCTATAATGATTTAATATGAAGAGAAGACGTGAGTTCAACTTTAATCTATAATGATTTAATATGAAGAGAAGACTTGAGTTCAACTTTAATCTATAATGATTAAATATGAAGAGAAGACGTGAGTTCAACTTTAATCTATAATGATTAAATATGAAGAGAAGACGTGAGTTCAACTTTAATCTATAATGATTTAATATGAAGAGAAGACGTGAGTTCAACTTTAATCTATAATGATTTAATATGAAGAGAAGACGTGAGTTCAACTTTAATCTATAATGATTTAATATGAAGAGAAGACGTGAGTTCAACTTTAATCTATAATGATTAAATATGAAGAGAAGACGTGAGTTCAACTTTAATCTATAATGATTTAATATGAAGAGAAGACGTGAGTTCAACTTTAATCTATAATGATTTAATATGAAGAGAAGACGTGAGTTCAACTTTAATCTATAATGATTTAATATGAAGAGAAGACTTGAGTTCAACTTTAATCTATAATGATTTAATATGAAGAGAAGACGTGAGTTCAACTTTAATCTATAATGATTTAATATGAAGAGAAGACGTGAGTTCAACTTTAATCTATAATGATTAAATATGAAGAGAAGACGTGAGTTCAACTTTAATCTATAATGATTTAACATGAAGAGAAGACGTGAGTTCAACTTTAATCTATAATGATTTAATATGAAGAGAAGACGTGAGTTCAACTTTAATCTATAATGATTTAATATGAAGAGAAGACGTGAGTTCAACTTTAATCTATAATGATTTAATATGAAGAGAAGACGTGAGTTCAACTTTAATCTATAATGATTTAATATGAAGAGAAGACTTGAGTTCAACTTTAATCTATAATGATTTAATATGAAGAGAAGACGTGAGTTCAACTTTAATCTATAATGATTTAATATGAAGAGAAGACGTGAGTTCAACTTTAATCTATAATGATTTAATATGAAGAGAAGAAATGAGTTCAACTTTAATCTATAATGATTTAATATGAAGAGAAGACGTGAGTTCAACTTTAATCTATAATGATTAAATATGAAGAGAAGACGTGAGTTCAACTTTAATCTATAATGATTTAATATGAAGAGAAGACGTGAGTTCAACTTTAATCTATAATGATTTAATATGAAGAGAAGACGTGAGTTCAACTTTAATCTATAATGATTTAATATGAAGAGAAGACGTGAGTTCAACTTTAATCTACAATGATTAAATATGAAGAGAAGACGTGAGTTCAACTTTAATCTATAATGATTAAATATGAAGAGAAGACGTGAGTTCAACTTTAATCTATAATGATTTAATATGAAGAGAAGACGTGAGTTCAACTTTAATCTATAATGATTTAATATGAAGAGAAGACGTGAGTTCAACTTTAATCTATAATGATTTAATATGAAGAGAAGACTTGAGTTCAACTTTAATCTATAATGATTTAATATGAAGAGAAGATGTGAGTTCAACTTTAATCTATAATGATTAAATATGAAGAGAAGACGTGAGTTCAACTTTAATCTATAATGATTTAATATGAAGAGAAGACGTGAGTTCAACTTTAATCTATAATGATTTAATATGAAGAGAAGACGTGAGTTCAACTTTAATCTATAATGATTAAATATGAAGAGAAGACGTGAGTTCAACTTTAATCTATAATGATTAAATATGAAGAGAAGACGTGAGTTCAACTTTAATCTATAATGATTAAATATGAAGAGAAGACGTGAGTTCAACTTTAATCTATAATGATTAAATATGAAGAGAAGACGTGAGTTCAACTTTAATCTATAATGATTAAATATGAAGAGAAGACGTGAGTTCAACTTTAATCTATAATGATTTAATATGAAGAGAAGACTTGAGTTCAACTTTAATCTATAATGATTTAATATGAAGAGAAGACGTGAGTTCAACTTTAATCTATAATGATTAAATATAAAGAGAAGACGTGAGTTCAACTTTAATCTATAATGATTTAATATGAAGAGAAGACTTGAGTTCAACTTTAATCTATAATGATTTAATATGAAGAGAAGACGTGAGTTCAACTTTAATCTATAATGATTTAATATGAAGAGAAGACGTGAGTTCAACTTTAATCTATAATGGTTTAATATGAAGAGAAGACGTGAGTTCAACTTTAATCTATAATGATTTAATATGAAGAGAAGACGTGAGTTCAACTTTAATCTATAATGATTTAATATGAAGAGAAGACGTGAGTTCAACTTTAATCTATAATGATTTAATATGAAGAGAAGACGTGAGTTCAACTTTAATCTATAATGATTTAATATGAAGAGAAGACGTGAGTTCAACTTTAATCTATAATGATTTAATATGAAGAGAAGACGTGAGTTCAACTTTAATCTATAATGATTTAATATGAAGAGAAGAAATGAGTTCAACTTTAATCTATAATGATTTAATATGAAGAGAAGACGTGAGTTCAACTTTAATCTATAATGATTAAATATGAAGAGAAGACGTGAGTTCAACTTTAATCTATAATGATTAAATATGAAGAGAAGACGTGAGTTCAACTTTAATCTATAATGATTAAATATGAAGAGAAGACGTGAGTTCAACTTTAATCTATAATGATTAAATATGAAGAGAAGACGTGAGTTCAACTTTAATCTATAATGATTAAATATGAAGAGAAGACGTGAGTTCAACTTTAATCTATAATGATTTAATATGAAGAGAAGACGTGAGTTCAACTTTAATCTATAATGATTTAATATGAAGAGAAGACTTGAGTTCAACTTTAATCTATAATGATTTAATATGAAGAGAAGACGTGAGTTCAACTTTAATCTATAATGATTAAATATAAAGAGAAGACGTGAGTTCAACTTTAATCTATAATGATTTAATATGAAGAGAAGACTTGAGTTCAACTTTAATCTATAATGATTTAATATGAAGAGAAGACGTGAGTTCAACTTTAATCTATAATGATTTAATATGAAGAGAAGACGTGAGTTCAACTTTAATCTATAATGATTTAATATGAAGAGAAGACTTGAGTTCAACTTTAATCTATAATGATTTAATATGAAGAGAAGACGTGAGTTCAACTTTAATCTATAATGATTTAATATGAAGAGAAGACGTGAGTTCAACTTTAATCTATAATGATTAAATATGAAGAGAAGACGTGAGTTCAACTTTAATCTATAATGATTTAATATGAAGAGAAGACTTGAGTTCAACTTTAATCTATAATGATTTAATATGAAGAGAAGACGTGAGTTCAACTTTAATCTATAATGATTAAATATAAAGAGAAGACGTGAGTTCAACTTTAATCTATAATGATTTAATATGAAGAGAAGACTTGAGTTCAACTTTAATCTATAATGATTTAATATGAAGAGAAGACGTGAGTTCAACTTTAATCTATAATGATTTAATATGAAGAGAAGACGTGAGTTCAACTTTAATCTATAATGATTTAATATGAAGAGAAGACGTGAGTTCAACTTTAATCTATAATGATTTAATATGAAGAGAAGACTTGAGTTCAACTTTAATCTATAATGATTTAATATGAAGAGAAGACGTGAGTTCAACTTTAATCTATAATGATTAAATATGAAGAGAAGACTTGAGTTCAACTTTAATCTATAATGATTTAATATGAAGAGAAGACGTGAGTTCAACTTTAATCTATAATGATTAAATATGAAGAGAAGACGTGAGTTCAACTTTAATCTATAATGATTTAATATGAAGAGAAGACGTGAGTTCAACTTTAATCTATAATGATTAAATATGAAGAGAAGACGTGAGTTCAACTTTAATCTATAATGATTTAATATGAAGAGAAGACGTGAGTTCAACTTTAATCTATAATGATTAAATATGAAGAGAAGACGTGAGTTCAACTTTAATCTATAATGATTAAATATGAAGAGAAGACGTGAGTTCAACTTTAATCTATAATGATTAAATATGAAGAGAAGATGTGAGTTCAACTTTAATCTATAATGATTTAATATGAAGAGAAGACGTGAGTTCAACTTTAATCTATAATGATTTAATATGAAGAGAAGACTTGAGTTCAACTTTAATCTATAATGATTTAATATGAAGAGAAGACGTGAGTTCAACTTTAATCTATAATGATTTAATATGAAGAGAAGACGTGAGTTCAACTTTAATCTATAATGATTAAATATGAAGAGAAGACGTGAGTTCAACTTTAATCTATAATGATTTAACATGAAGAGAAGACGTGAGTTCAACTTTAATCTATAATGATTAAATATGAAGAGAAGACGTGAGTTCAACTTTAATCTATAATGATTTAATATGAAGAGAAGACTTGAGTTCAACTTTAATCTATAATGATTTAATATGAAGAGAAGACGTGAGTTCAACTTTAATCTATAATGATTTAATATGAAGAGAAGACGTGAGTTCAACTTTAATCTATAATGATTTAATATGAAGAGAAGACGTGAGTTCAACTTTAATCTATAATGATTTAATATGAAGAGAAGACTTGAGTTCAACTTTAATCTATAATGATTTAATATGAAGAGAAGACGTGAGTTCAACTTTAATCTATAATGATTTAATATGAAGAGAAGACGTGAGTTCAACTTTAATCTATAATGATTTAATATGAAGAGAAGAAATGAGTTCAACTTTAATCTATAATGATTTAATATGAAGAGAAGACGTGAGTTCAACTTTAATCTATAATGATTAAATATGAAGAGAAGACGTGAGTTCAACTTTAATCTATAATGATTAAATATGAAGAGAAGACGTGAGTTCAACTTTAATCTATAATGATTTAATATGAAGAGAAGACGTGAGTTCAACTTTAATCTATAATGATTAAATATGAAGAGAAGACGTGAGTTCAACTTTAATCTATAATGATTAAATATGAAGAGAAGACGTGAGTTCAACTTTAATCTATAATGATTAAATATGAAGAGAAGACTTGAGTTCAACTTTAATCTATAATGATTTAATATGAAGAGAAGACGTGAGTTCAACTTTAATCTATAATGGTTTAATATGAAGAGAAGACGTGAGTTCAACTTTAATCTATAATGATTTAATATGAAGAGAAGACGTGAGTTCAACTTTAATCTATAATGATTTAATATGAAGAGAAGACGTGAGTTCAACTTTAATCTATAATGATTAAATATGAAGAGAAGACGTGAGTTCAACTTTAATCTATAATGATTAAATATGAAGAGAAGACGTGAGTTCAACTTTAATCTATAATGATTAAATATGAAGAGAAGACGTGAGTTCAACTTTAATCTATAATGATTAAATATGAAGAGAAGACGTGAGTTCAACTTTAATCTATAATGATTTAATATGAAGAGAAGACGTGAGTTCAACTTTAATCTATAATGATTAAATATGAAGAGAAGACGTGAGTTCAACTTTAATCTATAATGATTTAATATGAAGAGAAGACGTGAGTTCAACTTTAATCTATAATGATTTAATATGAAGAGAAGACGTGAGTTCAACTTTAATCTATAATGATTTAATATGAAGAGAAGATGTGAGTTCAACTTTAATCTATAATGATTAAATATGAAGAGAAGACGTGAGTTCAACTTTAATCTATAATGATTTAATATGAAGAGAAGACGTGAGTTCAACTTTAATCTATAATGATTTAATATGAAGAGAAGACGTGAGTTCAACTTTAATCTATAATGATTAAATATGAAGAGAAGACGTGAGTTCAACTTTAATCTATAATGATTAAATATGAAGAGAAGACGTGAGTTCAACTTTAATCTATAATGATTAAATATGAAGAGAAGACGTGAGTTCAACTTTAATCTATAATGATTAAATATGAAGAGAAGACGTGAGTTCAACTTTAATCTATAATGATTAAATATGAAGAGAAGACGTGAGTTCAACTTTAATCTATAATGATTAAATATGAAGAGAAGACTTGAGTTCAACTTTAATCTATAATGATTTAATATGAAGAGAAGACGTGAGTTCAACTTTAATCTATAATGATTAAATATGAAGAGAAGACGTGAGTTCAACTTTAATCTATAATGATTTAATATGAAGAGAAGACGTGAGTTAAACTTTAATCTATAATGGTTTAATATGAAGAGAAGACTTGAGTTCAACTTTAATCTATAATGATTTAATATGAAGAGAAGACTTGAGTTCAACTTTAATCTATAATGATTTAATATGAAGAGAAGACGTGAGTTCAACTTTAATCTATAATGATTTAATATGAAGAGAAGACGTGAGTGAGACTTTAATCTATAATGATTTAATATGAAGAGAAGACGTGAGTTCAACTTTAATCTATAATGATTTAATATGAAGAGAAGACGTGAGTTCAACTTTAATCTATAATGATTTAATATGAAGAGAAGACGTGAGTGAGACTTTAATCTATAATGATTTAATATGAAGAGAAGACGTGAGTTCAACTTTAATCTATAATGATTTAATATGAAGAGAAGACGTGAGTTCAACTTTAATCTATAATGATTAAATATGAAGAGAAGACTTGAGTTCAACTTTAATCTATAATGATTAAATATGAAGAGAAGACGTGAGTTCAACTTTAATCTATAATGATTTAATATGAAGAGAAGACGTGAGTTCAACTTTAATCTATAATGATTTAATATGAAGAGAAGACTTGAGTTCAACTTTAATCTATAATGATTAAATATGAAGAGAAGACGTGAGTTCAACTTTAATCTATAATGATTTAATATGAAGAGAAGACGTGAGTTCAACTTTAATCTATAATGATTTAATATGAAGAGAAGACGTGAGTTCAACTTTAATCTATAATGATTTAATATGAAGAGAAGACGTGAGTTCAACTTTAATCTATAATGATTTAATATGAAGAGAAGACTTGAGTTCAACTTTAATCTATAATGATTTAATATGAAGAGAAGACGTGAGTTCAACTTTAATCTATAATGATTAAATATGAAGAGAAGACGTGAGTTCAACTTTAATCTATAATGATTAAATATGAAGAGAAGACGTGAGTTCAACTTTAATCTATAATGATTAAATATGAAGAGAAGACGTGAGTTCAACTTTAATCTATAATGATTAAATATGAAGAGAAGACGTGAGTTCAACTTTAATCTATAATGATTAAATATGAAGAGAAGACGTGAGTTCAACTTTAATCTATAATGATTTAATATGAAGAGAAGACGTGAGTTCAACTTTAATCTATAATGATTTAATATGAAGAGAAGACTTGAGTTCAACTTTAATCTATAATGATTTAATATGAAGAGAAGACGTGAGTTCAACTTTAATCTATAATGATTAAATATAAAGAGAAGACGTGAGTTCAACTTTAATCTATAATGATTTAATATGAAGAGAAGACTTGAGTTCAACTTTAATCTATAATGATTTAATATGAAGAGAAGACCTGAGTTCAACTTTAATCTATAATGATTTAATATGAAGAGAAGATGTGAGTTCAACTTTAATCTATAATGATTAAATATGAAGAGAAGACGTGAGTTCAACTTTAATCTATAATGATTTAATATGAAGAGAAGACGTGAGTTCAACTTTAATCTATAATGGTTTAATATGAAGAGAAGACGTGAGTTCAACTTTAATCTATAATGATTTAATATGAAGAGAAGACTTGAGTTCAACTTTAATCTATAATGATTTAATATGAAGAGAAGACGTGAGTTCAACTTTAATCTATAATGATTTAATATGAAGAGAAGACGTGAGTGAGACTTTAATCTATAATGATTTAATATGAAGAGAAGACGTGAGTTCAACTTTAATCTATAATGATTTAATATGAAGAGAAGACGTGAGTGAGACTTTAATCTATAATGATTTAATATGAAGAGAAGACGTGAGTGAGACTTTAATCTATAATGATTTAATATGAAGAGAAGACGTGAGTTCAACTTTAATCTATAATGATTTAATATGAAGAGAAGACGTGAGTTCAACTTTAATCTATAATGATTAAATATGAAGAGAAGACTTGAGTTCAACTTTAATCTATAATGATTAAATATGAAGAGAAGACGTGAGTTCAACTTTAATCTATAATGATTTAATATGAAGAGAAGACGTGAGTTCAACTTTAATCTATAATGATTTAATATGAAGAGAAGACGTGAGTTCAACTTTAATCTATAATGATTTAATATGAAGAGAAGACGTGAGTTCAACTTTAATCTATAATGATTTAATATGAAGAGAAGACGTGAGTTCAACTTTAATCTATAATGATTTAATATGAAGAGAAGACTTGAGTTCAACTTTAATCTATAATGATTTAATATGAAGAGAAGACGTGAGTTCAACTTTAATCTATGAAGAGATGATGTCTATGAAACCGTCAGACAGGCCTTGTGTCTTTCACTAATAAAACACAATACAGCTTTAATAAGTATGAACTGAAGGAGTGTGCCTGCGTGTCAGAAACTGAATACGATCAGAGACAAAACAAAACAAAAAAATCCATAAGAGTGAAACAGGCATACAATCTGTGTACACAACATTTAATGTAGCCTGAGTAGTGTTGTCAAAAATATCGATTTATCGAAAAGTATCGATTTTGAATATAGTATCGATTTTCAATATGACTTTTCAATAGTTTCAATAATATCGATATTATCGATAATATCGATAATATTGACCAGTTTTTACCTCTCTCGTTGGTTTACACCAACATTAATTTTATGTGTGTCCTTCCTACTTTGGCTTATTACTAGTTATTTTAAAGGCCTATTTCTACTTAAAATGTGAAAAAATCAAAGTCAGGCCTTTAAAAAGTGCACTACCATGTAACTTAAGAAGTTCTGTATTTTTCCTCAAATAAAAATAGACATTTTTGCACTGAAATCGCTTTGGTTGCGTGGTATCGAAAATGTTATCGAGTATCGAAATGTTTCAAAATATCGTATCGAAGTTAGAAATCCAGTATCGTGACAAGCCTAAGCCTGAGTATGATTTCATTTCATCTTGGACAGAAATAGCATGAATCTGTCTGTGGTGTTGCCTGTGTGTCTGGTCTGACTCTGTGTCTGTGTGTCTCAGCTGCTCAGCCTGCTGACAGAGGAGGAGGTGAAGGTGGTGGTTGCCAGCAAGGCCATCGTTCCCAGGACGTACGTTCTGAAGCCTGGGATGAGCCTGTTCCTGGGAGCCCTGGGGAGAGTCGACTACTTACAGGTCTGTCTGTATGTCTGTGTGTCTCCTGAGGTGCACGTCAGAAACGTGTACCTCTATGGCAGTGGTTCTCAAGCACTTAATACCTCTAAAATAACAAATTGAATAGAAAATTCACAATGTCTTAACTTTCTCGTTGCAATCACTTAAATCTCTTTGAAGGTCCATGGTCTCCATAGACTTCCATGTAATTCATAGTGCACGGATCATGCACGCCCATGCCTAACCATGCACCACGTGTGTGCACGCTGTTCACAGCTCTCAAACCAAAAAAATCCGCTTGGAAATCCGTTCAGGCATTCATGAGATAGCAGCCATTATGTTTTCTTCAAATGTAAACAAACATGTTTGAAAGATGGGGTTGGTATGGGGGTTAAAAATGCAATATCGCGATCATGCCTAATACATTTTTTGAGGTCCAAAAAACTTTTTTTTCCTTCAAAAATGGCCCAAACTCGGGAAACTCGGGGTTGGCACTGAAAGTGTTAAGTGGTTAAACTGATGGCTATATTGACACATTTTGCTGGAACCGTTCCATGGACCCCTGGGGTCCCAGGATCTCACTTTAAGAAGCACTCTGCTAGACAAGGGTCGAACGGTGACAGTACAGCAGCATCAGAATGATATATTTGTATTATTTAAAGGTCTTATGACATCACATTTTCATTTATCTTTAGGCTTTTTTTCATGTTTCCTAATCTTTCAATTATACCAACAAAAACAACACACACACAATGCACTCACAACGCATCGCAAAGAGCTTGTAGATTGGCTATTTTTTTCTCTATCAAAGACATTTGATAGAGAGTGAAAAAAAAAATACTGTATCAAGTATGTAGATTATAAGTACCTTTTACCAATTATAGAGGGTTTAAGTGGTACCGGATATGCAGCTCGGCAAATGAAAGGTGAATTGAACCCAGTGCATGACGGAGGACGATATCACGATAAATTAAATGTGTTAAAAGTGTTTTTTATCACGATAAACAGTATATTATATTGTCCCATCCCTAACAGGGAGAGAAGTTCTGTTGAGAGAGGGCGAGATCATTTAGCGACCTACAACTGGGTTGCAACCTGGTCGGTAGTTTTCACCGACTGGGTCGCTAAATCTACCGACTGGGTCGCTAAATCTAGATTTAGCGACCCAGTTGGTAGATTTAGCGACCCAGTCGGTAGATTTAGCAACCCAGTCGGTAGATTTAGCGACCCAGTCGGTAGATTTAGCGACCCAGTCGGTGAAAACTACCGACCAGGTTGCAACCCAGTTGTAGGTCGCTAAATGACCTCGCCCCTACTGGTTCTGTTGTTCGTTGACTGTTTCATTATGTTTCTACAGGGAGAGAAGTCGTGCTGGCTCAGTGTGGTGGCCTCCAACCTGATTCCCGTCCACATCACCAGTCTGGAGAGAGCTGACAGTGTTTACCTCAAGCACGCCGGACACGCTCTGCTGGGGGTGAGAAACATACTTTTGTGTTTTTTGGTGTATTTTTATGTTCTCCCCGTGTCTCCTAGGGTTGTAGTAGAGGAAAAAATAGGCCAGAAGTTGACCATACCCCTACCCGGGGTAGAACAAAACGCGACATAGTTTTTTCATATCTTTAGGATGTCCCTTTCATGAAATGGATTGTCCCGAGTTTTGCTTTTACTGCAAAAGTCATGAAATTGATCCATGAAGGGACTCACCACATAAGCAAAAAAACGCCTATCCTGAAAGATGTCAAACCTTTGTCATTTTCTACCTGCTGGTTGTTTTTACCTCATACTTGCACAGATGGTCTACAGGTAGTGTCCTTACATCCCAGAACAATCAGAATGCAAAAATATGGTTCTGTTTTGAATCTGCTGCCTTTTATATAAGGACTTTCTATAGGCGGAAATGACATTCCTAAGGAAAATTCCCCTGTAATCCTTCTATAAGGGGTAGTACAAACTATGACAAAGTTTTTTCATAACTTTTACTTGTCCTCTTCATGAAATGGATGGTCAGTAGTTTTGCTTTTACTGCAAAAGTCATGAAATTGATCCATGAAGGGACTCACCAATAGGCAAAAAAACGCCTACCCTGAAAGATGGAGTTCCAAGTCAATCCTTTGTAATTTTCTATTGCTGGTTGTTTTTACGTCATTCTTGCACAGATGGTCTACAGGTAGCGTCCTTAAATCCCAAAATAATCAGAATGCAAAAAAGTGATTTACCAAGAAAGTGCAGAAATATCCCCACAAGTTAATCATACACCATTTCCACTTACTGGTAGGGAAGGAGCTGGAAACAAGGGCCTACTACAAACTTGATATCCCGGTATCAATAAGCTTTGGGCTTATCAAGCTTGTTATTAAGCATAGCGGCCCATGACATCATGTTTAAATAATCAAGACAAGAGGCGATCAATACATTGTTACAGTACTATTCATAATATATAGCCATTTAACACTTACTGCACACTAATGAATGATTTTCTAAAGATATTAAATGACAATACTTTTTACTTTTGTCAATTCTCATTCTCATAGACAAACTCAGACTCACAACAACTGGCCAATCCAAAAATATACCAGTTCTGTTCAGAATCTCACATCTCACATCTTCCCACAAAATATTATAAAGCGCTCAACAGTGGGCTCGATAAAAGCCCATGGGTCAATAAGCAGGATCGATAAGGTGCTCATTATCAATACAAATTAACGAACTCCATTCAGATTGTCAATAGGGAATACACCAACAACCAAAAGAAACCAGAAGAATATGTCATAATATGCTTGTATTGTGAATCAGGAGTTTTTCTATGTATGTGTGCCATTCTTACTGCATGCCAAATGATCAAATAGCAGCTTTTTCTCATTTTAATTTATTTCGTTTATTCTTTTTCAATATTTTCATATCAACAACTAATTTGAGTGTGAGGGGGACTGACCAATTTGCAAAGCTGGTCAATGGATACAAAGCTGTGATCTCCCAAATTCGGACATAATTTTGTCAGGAGATTTCGTGACGTAATCGGCTGTGTATCTATTGGTCAATGGCTGGTCAATGGATTAATTGAATTCCGTCTTACTATTTATGGTAATAAATATGGTATGATGGTATATATTATTATAATATAAACGGTAAGAAGGAATTCAGTTCCCAGTGGATTACAACCAAGGGCCACTACAATGCTCTACAGTCAAGGCTGGTCCACAAGGCACAAGCTGGTATAAAAGTATTGTGTCATTTCTTGTTTATTTTAGTTTACAGGCAATGTACTGTAAATACAGGAGCAATATTATGTACAACACAATCCCACAGAGAGACATTGAGGCACGTACTACTTTGACTGCAACAATCCTTATCATAGCAGTAGAGTTGGGTGAGGTCTCTTACTGCTTGGTGCAGGCTATTTTTTGAACAGGACAGGCTTTAGTGATCCTTTAGCATCCAACCCTTCCCAACTGGATTCCACAAAAGGGGTTTGGGGACATGATTGTGGCACCATATACTGTACCAGTTTGGTACATAGCCTGTTGAACATTCAAAAATATCCTCAGTGGGAGGCAGATGTGAGACTGGCATGTCTGTCGTTGATGCTAGAATACAACGGAGCTCATCAAGACTAGAACACACCTGGCCCTTTGCCTTCTTTTTTAGGCCATAGAGAGTGAGGGCATATTGTCTTGAACATCCTGAAGCCTCTGGTAGACTATCTGTCAAGCCAAAGGTTCTCAGACCCTGACCTAATTTATATGTACAGTACTATGGATATACTTGTGTTGCTCGTCTACTATGTCAGTCAACAACTCCTTGGAATAGCTGCCATTTTCATGCATGCTGGTCATGGGATAGACAACGATACATCCCAATGTCTGATATTACAAATACATTGGGAGTGGCTTTGTGTGAGAGTCTTCTAGCATGGCACGCATTGACTGGATGCAATGCAACGAGCAGCCTGTTCAGAATAAGCAATAATAAAGCTTTCAACAAGCTGGCGAAGCACATTCATGAACTTCAGGATCTGAGAATCTTTGGCTTACTGCATGCCAAATAATCAAACATTGGTCAGTCTCCCTTACACTGCTCAAAATAGTTGTTGATTGAAAAAGAAATAAATGAAAATGAGAAAAGGCTGCTGATTATTTGGCATTAAGAATGGCGCACAAAGTGTAGTGTATTCTACTGAATATAGGCTTACATACATACTATACTGCATTTAAGTCTGAATACCATAGACTGCTTATAGAACAATATGTTTGCTGCTTTTGAGGTGAAGAGAATTAGGCCTTGGGATGTAGGGACACTACCTGTAGACCATCTGTGCAATATGAGATAAAACAACCAGCAGGTAGAAAATGACAAAGGATTGACTTGGAACTCCATCTTTCAGGGTAGGCTTTTGTACTGCATTTAAGTCTGAATACCATAGACTGCTTATAGAAGAATATGTTTGCTGCTTTTGAGGTGAAGAGAATTAGGCCTTGGGATGTAGGGACACTACCTGTAGACCATCTGTGCAATATGAGATAAAACAACCAGCAGGTAGAAAATGACAAAGGATTGACTTGGAACTCCATCTTTCAGGGTAGGCTTTTTTATGGTGAGTACCTTTATGGATCAATTTCATGACTTCTGCAGTAAAAAAGTAAAACTACTGACCATCCATTTCATGAAGAGGACAAAACACTGTCAGGGTTTGTACTACCCCTTATAGAAGATTACCTCCAGGATCACAGGGGATTCTTCCTTAGGAATGTCATTTCCGCCTATAGAAAGTCCTTATATTAAAGGCTGCAGATTCAAAACAGAACCATATTTTTGCATTCTGATTGTTCTGGGATGTAAGGACACTACCTGTAGACCATCTGTGCAAGTATGAGGTAAAAGCAACCTGCAGGTAGAAAATGACAAAGGATTGAATTGGAACCCCATCTTTCAGGGTAGGCGTTTTTTGCCTACGTGGTGAGTCCCTTCATGGATCAATTTCATGACTTTGGCAGTAAAAGTAAAACTCGGGACAGTGCATTTCATGAAGGGGACATCCTAAAGATTTGAAAGAACTATGTCGCGTTTTGTTCTACCCCTTATAGAAGATTATCACCAGACTTACAGGGGAACATTCCTTAGAAATGTAATTTCCGCCTATAGAAAGTCCTTATATAAAAGGCTGCAGATTCAAAACAGAACCATATTTTTGCATTCTGATTGTTCTGGGATGTAAGGACACTACCTGTAGACCATCTGTGCAAGTATGAGGTAAAAACAACCTGCAGGTAGAAAATGACAAAGGATTGACTTGGAACTCCATCTTTCAGGATAGGCGTTTTTTTGCCTATGTGATGAGTCCCTTCATGGATCAATTTCATGACTTTTGCAGTCAAAGTAAAACTTGGGACAATCCATTTCATGAAGGGGACATCCTAAAGATATGAAAAAACTATGTCGCGTTTTGTTCTACCCCGGGTAGGGGTACCTCAAAAACTAAGGCTCTTTTTTAGGTTTTTTTCCTCCTCTATTGATACCCTCACAAAAACATGAACATACTCCCCCCCAGAATGACAACAACTAGAATCGTCAGAGAAACGCTGTGGTTGGCCATATGGCCAAGAATTGGCGCATGTCACCCTGAGGTCGCAAGTCACCCTGAGGTCGCAAGTCACCCTGAGATGTCTTCCTAGTATTTATAATTTTTCTTTTTTTTGTAAATGAAGGCCAGTATACCAGTAAGACTCAACAGACCCAAATCAGGAAATAAGCGAGCTCGCTTACACAAACTTTAATAGGGAATGGTAGCCAATCAGGAGGGAATATGTGAAATGGGACAGATCTATGTTGATGACATGACTTAAGAGATACTGCGTACCGCTTTGCGTGATTTTAGGGCAAAATCTGTAGGAGCAGTGTCCAAAAATGTGTTTTGCAAAAATCGGCCCGATGGTGGCGCTAGACGGGACAGATGCATGTTGATGACATGACTGTAGACTAGAGATACTGTGTACCGCTTTGCGTGATTTTAGGGCAAAATCTGTAGGAGCAGTGTCCAAATGTGTTTTGAAGAATCGGCCTCATGGTGGAGCTAGAAAGGGCCATGTGAGAAATGAGGGGTTAGGTTGTGGTTTGGCAGCCAAGGAGTGTGTGTGCAAAGTTTGGCATGGATCGGGGCAACGGTGGCGGAGATATGAGTAGGGGAATAGTGTGACGCGACGGACAGACTGACTGACTGACGGACGGACGGACGGACGGACGGACGGACGGACAGACAGCCGGTGGAGGTTTTGATAGAATCAGGGTTCCCCAAAGTGGGGTGCCGTGATGCCAGACCAGGGCTAACCTGCAACCGGACGAATCCGCCGGAGCAAAAAATTGCCCTTGGCAGATTTGGGTTCTGGTCCCACTCATCTGTGAATCCGTTTCCTCACCCCAAAGAGTTGGGTGACCCAGGGCCCATATTGAAGTACCAGACCGCAAGGAAGAGTCCTTTTCGCAGCCCCGGCTCGCGGCTTTTGATGCTTTTTGGAATTCAACAGATCTTGGACATACAAGAGACGATACGCTTTCAGTGGTTCAGTTGTTTCCTCTAGTATCTAGTACAGGGTGTCCCAAACGTTTTGGGCTCAGGGCACCCCTATAAATATATTTTTCATCCCAGGCACCCCTACATTATATTATAATATTACCATTCCATACATTCATGATTTTCACTCCCAGTATCTTATATTCATGGCATATTTTAGGGATTATGTAGCAAGAAAAATTGAGATAATTACCATTTTGGTCAAAACTTAAAAAAACAAACAAAAAAAAACTCTGTACTTCAAGTTTAAAATGATACAAAATATTTGTTTAAGTGTTCAAATAAATTCCAAATATTACCAAATGATCTTGCGGCACCCCTGGACTGCCGTCGCGGCACCCCAGCGTGCCCTGTCACCCACTTTGAAAACCCCTGCTCTAGTATGTATTACTAGTATCTAGTATTTATTACTAGTATCTAATATGTATTACTAGTATCTATATGTATTACTAGTATGTAGTATGAATTACTAGTTTCTAATATGTATTACTAGTATCTAGTATGTATTACTAGTATCTAGTATGTATTAGTAGTGTCTAGTATGTATTAGTAGTGTCTAGTATGTATTACTAGTATCTAGTATGTATTAGTAGTGTCTAGTATGTATTACTAGTATCTAGTATGTATTAGTAGTATCTAGTATGTATTACTAGTATCGACGACTAGTGTCGACGTTCTGGTGACATCGTCCAGACGTTCTGGTGACATCGTCCAGACGTTCTGGTGACATCGTCCAGACGCCAGTCAGTTGGAGTAACGTCATTGGGTAATTCTACGTAATGACATCATCACTCAACGACATCACCATGTCATCATCACAACCCGGCCCTTTAAAATGAATCCACAAACGACTTTTACCACAACAACTCCAGCTGCCCCTAGTGTCTTATTTTGGAATGTGTTCGTCAACGCTGTTGAACAGTGTTCAAGGATCTGCTCTGTAGCGCGGGAGGATTCAGTTTACCATATTAGGAGATCAACAGTCATCAACAGTCAAGGAATCAAGGAAGACCTCCAACTGATCGGCTGTGTGGATTGGTCAAGCCTTGCGTGACGTTTGTGCCACTGTAGCAATATAAGCGATAACGCCCTCATTAAAACTTCTTTGTTTCTCAGAGCATTATTCATAAAGTTCTTTTAACTGTTCTGCTGCCGTTGACAGTCCTCACCGTCATTGAAAGGGTTAATACCATGGCGCCGTTGACGGTGAGGACTGTGAATCTTACTGTATATACAGTAAAGATATGATTACTTACTTAATGTCGCTCCGGTCCCGCCCGCATCGGTAATGTCGGCGATTTGTTTACAACGCACGTTGGGCGTGCACGCGAAGTGAAGCTCCTCAATGTTAAGTCAATGGAGAGGCCCATAAAGAAACTTCATTTAAACAAAATAGCCATTTTGAGACATTTTGCAGCAGATCTAAATGTAAACAAGGCACAAGGCAGGGCGCAGCCATCTTCCTCTTCTTGTCCCACACTGTCATGTGACTAGATGACGTAATCGTTGCCGTCAAGTGATAATCCAAAAAAACAAAAACAACCCCCTTCCAGCCCTTCAAAATAATAGCGGCGGCCTATGGAGGAAACGGCGTGGCACCGAGGCACCAAGCAACCTTCAGATTAAGAGGCACTAATTGTGTTAAAGTGATTTACGGTGTGAGAAATGTCTTACTGGACGGTTCGTCTGACTGGAAAACCAAAACAAAGGCCTGATGCTGCTGTTACCGTTGGAGACAAGGTGTACCTCTTTGGACGACTCTATGATGGCAACAAGGCTCAGATGGACGTTGGTGTTTTCAACACAGTGTCTTTATCCTGGAGGAAGGTTCCCCTGGTGACAACAGGAAAGGGAGAACTTCACTGTGAGGTTCCATCAAGGCGCAGCGGCTACACAGCTGTGCTGTTAGAAGATATCACCTACATCTGGGGAGGGAAAGACTACGATAGACTTGAGTGGTACAACGTGCTTTATGGATTTGATGTGGACGCCCACAGATGGTTCAAACCAAGGGTTTCTGGGTCTGTTCCAGATGGAAGGTGGTTCCATTCAGCCTGTGTCTTGGGGAAGTTCATGTTTATCCATGGAGGAGACACCCTGCTGACTGAACAGACTAATGACATGTACAAGTTGGACACCACCACAATGGTCTGGTCTGTAGTTAACACCAGAGGCTCTCTGCCACCTGCTTCAGAATTGCACTCAGCCACCATCATCGGGACAAAGATGTTTGTATTTGGAGGCCGGGATGGCTGGGGTCAGTACTACAACACCATCAGAGTGTTTGACACAGAAACCAACTGCTGGACAATCACACCTTCACCTTCTGCACAGATTCCTCCAGAAGGACGCTGTGATCATTCAGCTTTTACCTACAATGGAGAGCTGTACATATTTGGTGGTTGTCGCTACTATGACCAGCCCTTCAGTGATCTGTGGAAACTCAACCCAGAGAGCTTCTTCTGGAAGAAGGTTCAACTCAAGAGGAAAGGACCTGGTCCAATGTGTGCCTTGTGCCGTTGCATGGTGGGAGATCGTATCATCCTCTTTGGCTCTGACCTGTTCATCCTAGACTTGAGTCCTAGTCTCAAGACGTTATGCAAGCTAGCGGTCATTCAGTACGGTCTGGAGCAGGCAGAACTCACGCACGACATCAGGTGGGAACTGGCAGCCATGACTACTAACAGAAACTGACGATGAAAAGCAGTCCACTAAAGAATACAAAAAGATAAATGTCTCACTGGCACAGATTCATAAACCACAGATCAGTCCATGATGTGTGTCTGCTGTATTTTAAAGTATGTTGTGATGCACGGAAGCAGGGATTGAACTCGTGGCTCCCACTCGGAGCCCGATTGGCAGGGCTGTTATAGGTTGTTTCATGGCTGGCAAGCAAGCACCAGCGAGTGAGTCGAGCGTTGTGAAGGTCGCATGTAGGCCTGGGGCGGTATCGACATTTTGTTACCGCGATTACCGTCTTCCCATTTACCGCCGGTACTGCGGTAATTACCGCACCCCCGTATCTATTAATTAAGGTTCGGCGATAAGCCAAAATATTGCAATCATCTTCCCAAAAGTCGCCTCTCCACAGCCTGACTGCCCGAGTTATACTTCTCCGTACAGCACAGCGGGTATGGCTTTGAAAGGAGCAGATCTACAAGCACACAACACATCGCATCCGCGACGCGTTCTGAGCTTTTAGATCTGCACTGTCGGGTTACCATAGTAACGTAGGCTAGCTACTTGGGCTTTTCAGACACAAACAGCTGTGTGAACAAACCAGAAGAGGAAGGGTAGTCAGATCGTGTACAGTGATTCTGTAAACTCACGTTACGTCTCAACTCTCAAATCGCAGTGATTGAGTGCTGCTATATACAGGTTTTAGTTACAAGACTTGACAGAAAAGGTTATAAAATCGCCGACGCGCCGCCAGACGGGGCACAACGTGCGACGCGGTGGAAAAAGTAAAATAGTTTCATTTTCGGTTTTAGTCCACGCGGCCCGCGCTCCGCCAGTAATCCGTATGAATAAAAAAAGATATGCCACAACACAAGATATGTATTAACATCCTTGTGTCGAGTGGATTACAGAGAAAGTTTATGCTGCTCCGTCATAGAGTTGTGCTCCGTACTCTCCTGCCCTGTGCACTGTGTGCAGGTCTGTGTCTGAGTGAAGTATGTGGCTTCCAAACATGTGGTACACGGCCCAGAGCAGAGCGGCATGGAGCGCATGCGGTCCTCGCTTCTCCCCCGTTTTAAAACTCGCTTGTTTTCCAATAAAAAATAGACCTTTTTTTTGTCTTTTTACCGCGGTAAGCACACTGACACCGCGGTAGTCCTCGGTATACCGCGGTGCGGCGGTTACCGAGCCCAACCCTAGTCGCATGAGCCAGCTCAGCGCCGTTAGACGTTGTAAACTAGGGGGCCAGAATAGTAAATCTTCATCCCCCCGACCTTCGGCACCTCTGCACCGTGTACCGCTACGCCGGATAGACGCCCGAGGCGGTAACATGTCATTAGGTCGAACACCCTTTGGATCGACCACCAAACTCTAACCTTAACCTTATCCTCATAAAACTATGCCTAAACTTAACCCTAACCCTAACCTCAGTAACCGTGACGCGGGTGATTATTTAACCTGCCGACACTCGTGGGTGATTATCTAACATGTCGACGCTGTTCGACCCAACGGGAGTTCGACCTATGGGGCAGTCCCCTCCTGAGGCTGACGGCCACACTGGTATTGGGTAAAACCGAATCCATCCTCTTTGGGTCAATTCATAACCTCAGCTAAGTCGATAACTTCACAATCAAAGTGGGTGATGCTGTAATAACAAAGAAAACATGAAATCACCTACCTGGGATGCATCTCGAAAAAATGACGACCAAGTTAATCAAAGAAATCAACCAACGAATGTGCTTCTTACAGAGGATCGCCCGCTGGTCAATAACAGTACATGAAAGACTAGAAGGTGTACTCCCCAAATGCCTTTAAAAACACATTGGCCGCCATTTTAACATACCTCCGTACTCCCACCTGCCATTCGTCTCCATAGACTTCCATGTAATTCATAGTGCACGGATCATGCACACCCATGCCTAGATAATGCACCACGTGTGTCCACATTGCTCACAGCTTTCAAACAAAAAATCCGAATGGAAATCCGTTCAGGCATTCATGAGATAGCAGCCATTATGTTTAACAAAATGGCTGCCAAAATGGCTGCCATGCTTGAAAGATGGGGTTGCTATGGGGGTTAAACATGCAATTTCGCGATTGCTATCATGCCTACTCCATTTTTTGGGGTCAAAAAAGTTTTTTGAAAAAAAAAGAATTTTGATTTTTTTTTTTTTTTTTTCTAGGGACTATCGGGCCTGGCGGGGAAAGACATTGGAATAATCTCGGAACTATCGGGCCTGGCAGGGAATGAGTTAAAACAAAACAAAAAAGTGATATAAACAACAGCATATTAATAAACATGAATTCTCAGAGCAGAAACATTTGAACTGTGTGTGTGTGTGTGTGTGTGTGTGTGTGTGTGTGTGTGTGTGTGTGTGTGTGTGTGTGTGTGTGTGTACGCATGCGTGCAGGTCCCCATGGGAGGCTCAGAGCGCATGCAGAAGTTCCCTCCTCTGCAGTGGGAGGAGTTTACCCTGGAGGGGCGTGGTCACATGACCGCCAGCGCTGACATCACCATGTCCTCCGCAGGTCAGAGGTCATCCGCGTCTTACATCAGCAGTTCTGATTGGATCATCTTAAATACTGTCTATACATGAGCAGTTCTGATTGGATCATCTTAAATACTGTCTATACATGAGCAGTTCTGATTGGATCATCTTAAATACTGTCTATACATGAGCAGTTCTGATTGGATCATCTTAAATACTGTCTATACATGAGCAGTTCTGATTGGATCATTCACCGTCCTGCAGAGATTCACTGATGAGGCGGTTTAGATGATAGAAACACTTGAATTCACATGAAACCCTTCTCCCTGTCTCTAGTTTATATGCATGTCAACAGGTTTCAAAAGGCCACCAGATGGTGACAATGTCTGCAAAACAATATTCAGATTCAAAATCAGCTTCAGTTTTATTGTGACTTTGAGGCACTTCTAAAATATATGTATTTGTATAATAATAATAATAATAATAAATTTTATTTATAACGCACTTTATATTTGGAACAAATCTCAAAGTGCTACATTGATAAAATAAAATAAAAATAGCGAAGCAGAAGCAAAACACGGCCAACAAAAGATAAAAAAAAAAAAAAACAGGACTAGCAAGGTAAAAACTGTTAAATCCGTAACTTAAGAACACATCTCATGGCAGATTAGAAGCACATATGTTCAACAATGAAAAAAGAAAAAAGAAGGATTAAAAACACAAGGGCATCTAAAAGGACTTCCTAGGCAAATGCCTTGTTAAAAAGAAAGGTCTTAAGTCCCCTTTTAAAAGAGTCAACTGACTGTGGTGCTCTAAGATGGTCAGGGAGAGCATTCCACAGCAGAGGAGCCGCAGAGCAAAAAGCCCGGTCCCCCATAGTGCGTAGGTGAGTCTTTTTTGTTTTAAGTGAGTTGTTGTGTCCAGAACGGAGGGAGCGTGTGGAGCGTGTGGAGGTTGGGGGTTCGATGAGTTCTTTGAGATATGAGGGGGCGTTGCCGTGGATGCATTGGTGGGTGAGGAGGCAGACCTTGAATTCAATCCTGGAGGAGACGGGGAGCCAGTGGAGGGAATGGAGTATGGGTGTGATGTGATCAAATTTTCGCACTCTCATCAGTATCTGTATATAGTGTATGCATATTTAAAACAAATTGAAAACATAAAAGCATACAATTCATGACTACCGGGAGCTCCGCCCCCACCTCTCCGCCGAGACCTCCGACGAGAATCACAGCCGCACCATTCACTTGAATGGATATACAGCGGATTTTACACATTAAATATTAATTCCGTTTTGGACCCAGAGCTTCGAAATCTCGTCCAATCCATCAACAAAGGCCTGGATATGCATTGGAAAAATATGTAGACCTTTAAACTTTTAAAACAATACGACAAAGGAATATATGGACGCAACAGCAGAATGAGGAAATCGCCTGTCTGCTGGACCTATACAGAGCCGTTTTCACTTTTCACTGATTAGTTTAGAGGCTATTACTCTCCATTACACAAACAACCAACCAGAATAAACTGCTTCAAATGTAGGCTACATGTTTCTTATCATGCCGATTGCTTATAAATCTTATCTATAACATTTGATATCTCTGGCGTGAAATGTTCGCGATTCCTGACAAGTTTAGCTGCCGAGCCGCAGAGGGAGAGGGTGTCGCATCAAATTCTGGGCCCTGGGTACAAGGATTCGCTGTGGGCCCACATGAATGTTCTTCATCGTGGGATTTCAAAAATAGCAAATCTACAAGCTCGCAGCGTGGCACTCAGTGCCGCGCTATGAGCTTGTATATCTGCTATTTTTCAATCGATTAAGTCTAAAATAATTAAGGCCCTTCCACCGTGGGCCCTGGTAAGTCAGTCCCACTTTTCCCCCCCTTGTGACGCCCCTACCCACAGCCTGCAGTCGAAAGCAGAGTTGAAATACAACACTTCGCGTCGCTACCCCTGTTCATTCAGACATTCACAGACGTACATTACATATCAGTTGCTATTTAACATAACAAATAAGGTGTTTGTAGTCATGGGTTATTGTCGTTTAGGCCAATACAGTCCATTCATATTTAAATTGGTTTGAAACGGCTTTCTGTGGTCCAGCAACCATGGACCATATATATTCCTATGTGTTCTTATATATTCCTATGTCGTATTGTTTTAAAAGTGTAAAGGTCTAAATATTTTTTCCAATGCAGATCCAGGCCTTGTTGATGGATTGGAAGAGATTTCGAAGCTCTGGGTCCAAAACGGAATTAATATTTAATGTGTAAAATGTGTGTACAATCCGCCGTATTTCCCATTGAAGTGAATGAAGCCAATAGCGGCGCGCTGTGATAGTGGCGGAGGCAGCTTTTGGAGGGGGCGGAGCCGGTAGTCGTCCATTGTGGACACTAGGACTTTGACATTTTACAGGGGCAGCCACCTGTGTATTTTCAGAACAGTTTTAAAGGCGGTCAGGGATTAACACAAGGACTATTATTATTATGAAGTTGTACCCTTAATTGTGTTTTTGTCGTTGTCAATTACATTTCTATTTGGCTTGTAGGCTGTGAAGTTGCACATGGCAGATATGACACATAACCTAAATGAATGACAGACATATTTGAAACTTTATTCTTAAAAAAAATAACATTGATTGTGGAAATAGCCGATCTACGAGCTCACAACATCTGCTATTTCCACAATTTTTTGGGAAATGTTTGAAAATATATGAAAAGTTTTCAACATGGAAACGATTATGACGATTATGTCAAATAACTGTGATTAGATGATTAATTAATCGATAAAGATGATGTGTTTGTGCTCCCTGCAGGGTGGGTGTCAGTGACCGGGCTGGAGGGGGAGCGCATGCTGCTCCGGGCCCACCGGCCCCAGGGCACCGGGGGGTCCCTGAGGACCCCTCCTCTGCTGCCCCACATCGGCAGCGTGAAGGGCGAGCGCCTCCGCAAGTCTGCCGCCTACAAGACGGCCAAGCCCCCCGCGCTGGTGGACACCACGCTGTCCCACCAGGGGGCGACGAGGCTCACCGTCAAGAAGAAGAAGAAGAAGAGACAGAAGGACGGGGTGTGAGTCAAGGAAGTTCAGATAAGGAAAGGACGCTGACGCGTTTTTTGCTATGCGCCATGACACTCTCGGTGGCAAAACTAGCACCGAAAGTTCTGTGAATAACATTGGAGTCTATGAGTGCCGGCTGGGGCAGCTCATGAACAAAACATGATTACGATATATAACGAATAACGATAAAGACCTTTATAAAATACTCAGCTCAGAAATGTCACACAGTGTTTTCTGCTGTGTTGCTTTTCGACGTGTACACGGTATGACTTTATAGAGGCATCTAAAGAGCACAAGGTACGTTTCTGAACTAGCTAGTATCGCGAGACTCCACCATTCCCTGTCTGGAATCCAAACTTTGCGATATCTCCAACTACACTTGCCGCTGTTTAGCTGCCTCAATAACGAAAAGCAAGTGATTGTAAAAATACCTGTGATGCGTCTTTTATATTCCTGGAGCGATTACATAACAAAGGTCGCAATCGTTCAGAATTATCTTTTTGTTCTTGAGCTTTCCCAGCCGGCTCTCATAGACTCCAATGTTATTCATCGAACTTCCGGTGCGAGTTTTGCCACCGAAGATGTCATGGTGCTTAGCCGTGGTCACTGAGTGTCTTCTCCTAGTCTTCTTGGTGTGAGTAGGGCAGGAGATCTGGAACCGGATCCACTTGAAGCAACCGGATCCGACGTTTTCCATCACGTTTTGGAAACCGTTTCCTGAAAGCATTATTGCGACCGCAGGCGCCGTTTAGTAAGAAAACCTGCAGCTCCTGTCCGTCTGTCACACCGGTGACCTGTTCTGACATCACAACGATAAGTCTCATGCGGTCTATGATGTCAGACGTCAGTCATATCCATATTTGGGGAAAATTTGGCCACATTTCGTCCAACTTAAACAACCAACCGCAACTTGCAAATGAATTCCGTCCTTGTCCCTTTTATGCCCATATATGGAGATCCCTGATGTCATCAATATTAAGCCCCTGTCTGGGAATGCCCGAATATGGACATATTGTGTCAGTCTCGTGTAAGTTTATGACATCAAACATCTATGATGTCATCTCCATATTAGGGGAAATCTCCATCTCTATCTCCATATTAGGGGAAAATATGGCCAGCGCTCGCCCAGCAGTCTGCTGTCACCCAGGTGGGTGCATGAACGCGCCCTTTAGGGCGACGTCGCTTACTGGTTTATCTTCACAGTCCGAGTTGGTCAAGTGGACTTCAGGTCTGCTGTACAATTACAATACCAGTGGTTCTCAAGGACCAGCCATTACTCTGAGACAGACCAAATGGAACCAAATGGACCCTTAACGGTTCTGTTTCTTGGCACAGAGCCCTGGTCGCTTCAAGCCTGAAACAGTTCCAGTGTTGGAGAGAAGGTGCTGCTCCGTCTGACGACCCGGTAGTTTAACCCATTCAAAACGGGTACACATTATTGTGTATCATCATTTTTTGCTTTAACTATTGAAAAATAGCAGATATGTAGATCTGCTATTTTTGAAAAATCGTGAAAATTAAAATTCTGACCTGATTCTATAAGTATCTTTTGAATCCTTCTAAGGTTTTTTGAAAAAAAAAACTATGTTTCCATATCAGCAATCTGGCTATAGCCATCGTCAAAGAAAAGGTCCTTTTCACTTAAATGGAGCTCAGTTAGTCTGTTCTTGAGAGACTACTATGTCAGTGGTTCTCAAACCTTTTCATGTGAAGGCCCCCCAAAATGATATGTATTTGGCCACGGACCCCCATCTCAACATAGTTAGTTCCAGGGACCCCCCCAGAAGCAAAATTTGAGTTACAAGCGTTCGCTTTGAAAATACATATATTCAAAGATTTGCACACATTTTCACAACTTTTTCAAAAATAGCAGATCTACAAGCTCGCAGCGCGGCACTCGGTGCCGCGCTGTGAGCTTGTATATCTGCTATTTTTCACTGGTTAAAGCATTCAATAATTCTACGCCTGAATGTATGACCTTCACACTACATGAGAACTCCCATGTTTGTTCCGTGTCGTGTTGAGTTCGTCGACAAAAAACATGACAAGAAATGTTTGTCGACTACCTTTTTTCACTGGTAAAAACTAAGCTATGATGACCAAAACATATGACAAAATATATTGACAGTTTTGTCAACACATAAAAACTAGACTAAAATGTCAGGGAGGGACTAGTGGAGAAGAGATCCAGGTGAACTGAAAGTCATTTTATGTTTGGTTGTGCTCGGGTGTTCTGAAAATAGCAGATCTAAACTAGATTTGGCTATTTTTCAGTATGAAACCAAGTGTAAAGTCAGTCTTTACGACGCCATCAAGGCCCGCCAAAATATATTTTGTCTACCAAATCATCTGTAGATCTGTTGGTAGGTTGGAACCGCAGTACCATCACACTGTGTGTGAGCACTATGGACATGATGATGATGATGCCGTAGCTGACCCTTTTATTTTAGTTGAATAAATCAGTGCTGGTGAACAAGCTTTACGTCTGGTTGTGGCGTTTTACAAATATTGAACCAATTAAAAATATTTAAAACTGCTTCTGACTCAAGCTTTTGTTCTTTCTGTTGTCTAAACCGTCTGCATATCATTCACGACTTACCACCACACTTCCCGTCTGACTTGGTCATTCTAAAACGACATTCTCCACATTCTCTCAGATTGTCTATTTTCAGCAACCAAGTGTAAAATCAGATCGTTGCGAGGCCATCAAGGCACCGCCCAATGATATTTGGTCGACTAAACTAGACTAAAACTAAAACTTTCAGATGACTAAGATGTGACTAAAACTAAATGAACATTTATTCAAAAGACTACATTTATTCAAAAGACTAAATGACTAAATCAAAATGTCTTGTCAAAACCACCAGTGGTTCTGTGGCCCCGGTCCAAGCTTGAAGATCGGCTGCTTTAGCTATTTTTGCATTTGAAAAAGTAACAGTTTTGGACGTAATGAGGGTTTTTTCCACCCCGACAGACGATATCTATATCTAGTGTCCATCCATACACATCCATCTTCAACCTCTTATCCGGAATCAGGTCGTGGGGGTAACAGTTCCAACTGAGACTTCCAGATTTCCTTATCCTGAGCAACTTCCTCCACTTCACCAGGTAGTATACGGAGGTGTACAGCTTTCGTTTCTGATGACTTTGTGATTTCTGATTGTTTCACCTGAAAGAATGGATTTGGGATGAAATCATCCAGTCTTTCTGCTTTTATCTCAAAAGGTTCAAGAAGTGTAACAACTTGATTAACTCATACAGTGCCAGGCGACTTTTAGGGCGACTTTCTCACTATGGGCTTCCCTGCCAAGCGACTTTGGGCGACTTTTACTTAGAAAAAAAAAAATATATATATTTTTATTTTTTTATTTTTTTTTGGACCCAATTAAATCTAGTAAACATGATTTCAATCGCGATTTTGCATGTTCCACCCCCCATACAACCCCATCTTTCAAACATGGCAGCCATTTTTGTTTACATCTGAAGAAAACATTATGGCTGATAAATCATGAATGCCTGAATGGATTTCCAATCTTTTTTTTTTGTTTGAAAGCTGTGAACAGCCTGCACAAACATGGTGCATGATCTGTGCATGGGCGTGCATGATCTGTGCACTATAAATTACATGGGAGTCTATGGAGGCTTCTGGCACTAGTGCCACTCGAGGGGCATTTTAAATTGGCAGTAAGTGAGTTAAATTGCTATTTGCTATTGAATTATCCGGACTGTGTGAATTCACATGAGAACCGACGCTCTCAAGGTGAGTTGAGAGGCAGTCAACAAGACCACACGGTTATGCTTCAGCCTCTGGAAATGCACACATGACAGTCATGAGTGACACCATGGCATGTCTGCATTGGCCATAGAATTTGTGTTTCTATTACTGTGACACTGTTGCCACCTACTGGCCATGTCCCATATGGTAGCTGTTGATCAGACGCCTTACCTTGTTGTTTTTCATGGGGATGAAATGACACAATCAAAAGGTTCACATCATCTATACTATAATTTTGCGAATGTCTGAGTGAGTGTCTGAGTGAGTGTCTGAGTGTCTGTCACAGCGTTTCTCCTCGGTGGCTGGAGCAATTGATCTGAAATCGCATCACCATAAGCATATGAACACACCTGACATAACTGTGAAGCCCGTTTGTCACTTTCACAAATCGTATGCTGTATATTAGCATTTTTATGGTGTATCTATTATCTGTTCTGCATCTAGCTTGAGGCAAAATGTTTAACCAGCTCTGTGTGTGTGTGTGTGTGTGTGTGTGTGTGTGTGTGCAGGCAGGCAGGCGGGTGTGTGTGCAGGCGGGTGGGCGGGCGGGCGGGCTGGGGGGGGGGGGGGAACAGTATCTCTGTAGCCATTAAACGAAACGGGATTCTTACATTGATGCTCCTACATCATGCAAGCACCAGTTAAAGTTACTTTCCATCCCTCATATACTGTGTGCACAGTGCACATCCCATAACCCACACACTGCACATCATTTTGGAGCTCATATCTTTGAACGGGTAAGGGCTAGTAGCTATAATGCTTTGCTTCTTTGTACTATGAAAAATTGTTTAACTTTTGATACACAAGTACATTCTAACACCAGATTCTACATAGAATAGCTACCTTTAAGTAGGGCATTCACGAATAGTGATTTTCTTTTGAGAACCCCTAAACACTATATATATATATATATATATATATATATATATATATATATATATATATATATATATATATATATATATATATATATATATATATATATATATATATATATATATATATATTTTTTTTTTTTTTTTTTTTATATATTTGAATATTTGGTGAATGCCCTACCTTTAGACTTTAGACGCCACTTGATTAAAACCAAACAAAAAAACAGGGTTTCAGTTTGCCAAGCTTTATTTAAAAATGTACAGTGGACAGTATGACGCAAAGTGTTTTGTGTTTTTCCCCTCTAATGGATTAAAGTACATCAGTAAAAACACATTATTAGTCAGTGGTTCTGTTTAATCTATATTTACTACTAATAAACTATGGCAGTACAAGCTGTTAAAAAGCTAAATACATAACAATGGTTACAACAACTCATTTTGAAAAGTCACATTGATTTTAAATGACGGTGCCCATTTTCTCACTCAACCAAGATCAAAGCCGACGAGACGGACGACATTAAAATAACTGAATGGACATTGTTTACAATTGAAATGCAGTATTATACTGTTTATAATCCCACATGTCAGTATTGTCATGAACCAAGCACAACTTCCCCAATCTCTGAATGCTATAGAGTCTGGAACTAGAGTAACGAAAGCTGGCATTTCCGATCACGAAAATATATTTCTTATTTCCATTTCTGCTAAGCAGCAATCTATATTTGCTAACGAAAAAGTCGACAAGTCGACTTCATTACACAAGTCGACTCCCATCAGAATAAATACTTTCTATTGTTAAAATAGCCGATCTACATGCTCGCGAGGCGCGTTCTGCCTCTATATATGTGACAATTTGGACAATGTTTAATTAGTCATTTTACCCCTCTTAAACTTTATGTTGGTTTGTTTACAGCTGAGTGAGAAAACAATGTTTCACATTAAGTTAATCATCTGGGAACCCCCCAAAATATTCGGAGGGACGTGTGTGATGTGATGACGTCATCAAACGATAAAGTCGACTTCTTCAACTCAACTTTTTACTGAGTTGAGTCGACGCCCTTCTCTAAAGACGAAACCGAAGTGGGGAGGAGGAGGCTTCGGCTTTATATATTTTACGCTTCCGTTCTCCAGACTGTGACCGTAAGCATTAGAACATTGAGGGAGGCAACCAGTCTGGCCACAACATGACCACTTCTAAATGGTTGGTCGGTCTGTCTGTCTTTTCAGGCTACTGCTTGGTTTGGTGACATTTCAAACATTGACTCGGGTGCCAACAGCACCGGTTCTCTGGCAGTAACACAGGACCCAAGGGAGAGAACAGCTTACTGGCACGCTTGGAGAAAAGGAACCACTTGCCCTGCTAAGTTGACATTTGAACAGCTTAAGAGATTAAACTTATCGTTTTACTTTGCCGTTTAAGTGGGCACCGTCCTTTAAACTCCTAACAAGTCCCATAAACCACTATTAACTAACAAAAACATTAGTAAAACATCAAATACAAACATGACAGTCTGGACATCTAAATGACTACTAGAGCCTCTTTCTTTCTTTCTTAGCTCAACATTAACTTTGGCATCACAACTTAAAAGAGCAAGAACAAAAAAAGTAAAATATTGCACAGATCGTTTTCTACCAGGGAAGCAAGATAATTATGTACAACTGATCTCCAACCTCCGTGAACAGGGGACGCTCTGTAGGGCTTGGGTGTCACGAAGACCATGTAGATCTGCTATTCCCCCCCCCTGCTTTCATTAACCCATTTAGGCCTAGAATTAGAAGGATTCAAAAGACACTTATAGAATCGGGTCAAAATTCTAATGTTCACGACTTTTCAAAAATAGCAGATCTACGAGCAGCGCGGCACTCGGTGCCGCGCTGTGAGCTTGTATATCTGCTATTTTTCAATAGTTAAAGCATAAAATAATGATACACACAATGTGTACCCGTTCTAAATGGGTTAAGGACTTGTGGAGCCACCGGCCTTACAGAGGAGAAGCTTTGGGATCTCCAAAGTTTTACAAACCACTTCTCACAACTTCTCTCTAGGCCTTTGAAGTCTGATCCAATATTTATGCACTTTTAGTTCTAAACATAAGGGAACTTAACAGAAAACATTTGTACACACACAAAAAAAGAATAAGTACAAAATGATTGTCAAAGGCACAGAAGATGTTTAAAACAAAACATGCTGAGTTTCTAATTGTAGAAAGAAATCTTTGGATGTGATATAACCGTCTCAAGTGAAAAGAAAAAATTACCATCTCACCAACCTCAAACCATTACTGAATAATTCTGTCAGTCTGTAAGCGCTTTTCTCTCATGTTAACATGTTGTGTTATGGAGACTGAACAGATCAGCTTCTCACTGAGCAGCCATGGAGTTGCATGTTAGACGGTTTACAACTGGTCTAAAAGTGAGCGTTTTTTCACCGGCTAAGGCTTAAGTCTAGACCAGTGGTTCCCAAACCTTTTAGCTTGAGACCCCAAAGAAAGTTCGCCCGGGACACAAACTAGTGAAAATAGCAGATCTACAAGCTCACAACAACGCGGCACTTCACGCCACGTTGCAAGCTTGTAGATTGCCGATGTACTTCTTTATTTTTAATTCATGGAATGTCTTAGATTTTTTTGTTTTAAAATGATAATGAAATGTCAAATTTGTTTATTTAAAAAATATATACATCATTTTAGGGGAGGGGGAACATGTTTTGAAACGTATATATTTCTTTATGTTGAAAAAGAAATTGGAATTTTTACTATAGTGGGGACTAGGGCTGTCACAATTGTCATAATCGTTTCCAAGTTGAAACATTTTCCGATATTTTCTCAAAAGTAAAAAATAGTGGAAATAGCAGATCTACACGCTCACAACGCGTCGCGATGTGACGCGTTGTGAGCTTGTAGATCGGCTATTTCCACTATCAAAGTTCTTTTTTTAAGTATAAAGTTGTCAAATATGTCAGTAATTTCTATGTATATTTAGGTTATGTGTCATATCTACCATGTGCAACTTCAAAGCCTAAAAGCCAAACAGAAATGTAATTGTCAACGACAAAAACACAATTCAATTGTTAATCGCAATTATTTGAGTGACAATTAATCGTCATGTATAATGTCATAATCGTGACAGCCCTAGTCGGGACCCACAAAAATTGGTCCCCGACCTACAAGCGGGTCCTGACCCACCGTTTGGGAAACGGTGGCCTAGACGTTGATTAGATATTTTTTAAGTGTCTAGATACAAATATATTATAAATAGCCGTTGAAATGACATTGTTTCAACATCTGGGCTAAGCCTAAAAAAAACCAAAAAAAAAAACCGTTTACTTTTAGACCAGACTTGGTGACCATTTAGACGAAGAAATGCTCAGTGTGTAAATGTACATGGCATGTTACTGGTTAATTAGTATAGTACACCTCCCACTAACCTAAACCACGCATTTAATGATGAAAATTAAACGTAACAACCTAGAATATCCCAGGAAAGAAGTCCTGTGTCTGTTAAAGAGATACGTTTGTTGTTAGTTTATCGTATTTCATAAATCAATCGATACAATGAGAAACAAAGTCTTTATGCCAAGTTCAACTGATTACTTTAGTTAAAAGGAAACGTAGATAGATGCCCCGTCATCACTGAACGGATTTTCTTAGTCGATATGCTTTATACAAAATAATTACAATGTGGAGTATGACCATGTGTTTCTGTCTATTAAAAAAAGAAGAAAACACGAGGAGGGGAACTTGATAGAAAGGAGAACAAATAAAAAGGGCTTGGAAGCTAAAAATGTCCACAGCCATCATTCAATGAATTAACCAAGTCCAACTAATCTTTCTTTAGAGCGGAGAGCGTGGATGGATACACTGGAATAGATACAGAAACCCCAAAATAGCAGATGTACAAGCTCACAGCGTGGCACTCTGCGAGCTGAAAAAGTCATGAAAATGTGTGCAAGTCTTTGAATATTTCTATGAATGTCTCCTAAATCCTAACAGGTTTCTGAAAGTCCTGTTTCTATGTCAGTTGAAGGACCCCCAAAATTATGTATTTGGCCAAGGACCCCCTCCAACTAAAAATATTTAGTTCCAGGGACCCCCCCGGAGCAAAATTTGAGTTACAAATGTTCGCTTTAAAAATACATTATATTCAAAGACTTAGACAAATTTCCACGACTTTTCAAAACATAGCAGATCTACAAGCTCGCAGCGCAGCACTCGGTGCAATGCTGTGAGCTTGTAGACCTGCTATTTTTTCAATAGCTACAGTAAAGTATAAAATAATTCCACGCCTTAATGGGATATAGAAACCAAGAGATCCCATTGGCCGCTGCAGTTCATTGGAGCAGCCTGTATCGCCCATATTAGGGAAGGCACACTGCCGCTCCAAAAAAAAAAAAAACGTCTCCTGGCCCAATCACAGTGCCATCTTGTCAGAATCTAGTTGTATAAAACGTCTCAGTTACATTTTTTATACAACTACATTCTGCCCAAGTCCTGGGAAAGACACACTGCGATTGTCTACTTTGTTCAGGCAAAGAAATACATAATAAAAAAGTATGATAACCACTGCCCTACTGTAGATGCTTCCCAAGTGCCATAGTACCATCCTATTGTGGACTCTTTATATCAGTCAGTCTTGGTCGTTGGGTTGTCCATGTAGTAGACCAGGGTTCCCCAATAGGCGGCCCGTGGGCCATTTGCGGCCCGCGAGGGGCTACTGTCTGGCCCACACCAACCCCAGTAATAATGGTGGTATAAGAGCAGCAACAACACTAGTACATCGTCGTTGTCGGGTGGAAATCTCGTATCTCCATATTTGTACGTTCTTTCGCAAATCATACAAGGCCGTCGCACAAAAGTAGTGAAAACAGCAGATCTACAAGCACACAACGCCTCGCACCGCGAGGCGTTGTGTGCTTGTAGATCGGCTGTTTTCACTAGTTTAAATCATTTTTAAAATGATAAATTCAAAACGAACGGTTTCGGACATACAAGGGTTTCACCCGACGACGAAGAAAACTGTCGCTGGAGTAGCGGGAACGCCACTCGTCGCCCCCTGCAATGTTGTGGCCCTCGGCTTGGTACCCAAGACATAATTCGGCCCTTGGGGAAAACTAATTGGGGAACCCTGTAGTAGACACTGACCAGGTGTTCATTGGGTGGTTGGGTTGTCCATGTAGTAGACATTGACCAGGTGTTTATTGGGTGGTTGGGTTGTCCATGTAGTAGACATTAACCAGGTGTCGGTTCAGGTGTCTCCGGTACTCCCCCTCCATGGGGAAGGTGTTTATTGGGTGGTTGGGTTGTCCAAGTAGTAGACATTAACCAGGTGTCGGTTCAGGTGTCTCCGGTACTCCCCCTCCATGGGGAAGGTGCGGTCGCAGAAGATGCATGTGTGGCACTTCATCTCGGTGGGCGTGGGGATCTCCTCGGTGGGGCTCTCCGGGTCGTTGGCCGCCTTTCCTTTCAGGTTGTTGTTGTTGTTGTTGTTGAGGCCCGAGTCATCGCTGCCCTCCGAGGCGCTGTCGCTGATGTCGCTGCCCGCCTCGTGGCTGCTGTGGATGCCCTCGTCCTCCTCGGCGTCCGCTGGCCGGGTGGAGGGAGTAGGGGTGGAGGTGGGGGTGGTGGTGGAAGGCCGGCGGGGGAGCTTCAGGGGGGGAGATGGAGGTTTGAAGGTGTCCGGAGCCTGGTTGTTGTCCTTGTTGTCCTAAAGGTGAGGGCGATATGGACAAATATTACGTCATGATATTTGTCCAAGCGGTATCAGGATACACGATCTTATCACGGTTCTTTTTCATGTTGGTTTATATAGTCATTTTTCAAGTTACAGTCAGAGTTCCAACACATCTTAACCAATTAATTTTCAAAACTTTTTCAAAACGTTTCCAGAATATTTAACCCGATTTCCAGGACTATATAACAATAATTCTTCTCAATAATGAGTCGCTTACTCCTATGCGCAATGCCCAAAGACAGTGGTTCTCAAACTTTTCAGGCCTTGACCCCTGAAATAATCATATTTTAACTGGGGACCCCGGCACTAAGAGTTGAGGAATTTAAATAGCCGATCTACATGCTCACAACGGCGTTGCTATTTTCACAATTTCTGCCTCTAATATTTGACAATTTGGCCAATGTTTCATTTGTCATTTCAGAGGTATTAACAAAACCAATAACCAAAGACAGTGCATAGCAAATTTGTCCAGGACCTTCCAGGATCCTTGATCAATTCCAAAACTTTTCCAGTACTGGAAAAATATTTTTCTAATTTCAAAATATTTCCAGGAATGACCGTGTACAATACAGTACAATACAACCACCTACAAGGTAACAACAACTAAAAGAAAAAGGGAGTAACAGACCATTTATACCTCCTTTCGGGAGGTCTAAATTGACCCTTACAAGTATGTAACTCTGACAGTGTACAAATGGAACCAATTGGACCCGTAAGGGTCCATTTGGTTTCATTTGTACACTGTCAAGAGTTAAGGGAAGACGTTGACATTGTACAGTTTGAGAACTACTGATTTAGACCAAAATGCAGGTTTAAACAAATTCTGCAATGAATCTCTGCATTAACAATTCAACAGGATTTTTTATAAGGCTCTCCCTCATTGTATCACGATATACTGTATATAGGATATCTCTGAAAAGGCATATCGTGGAGACACTGCATCGTCTCAACGATATTTATCACCATATCGCCCAGCCCTACCTTGTCCTGGCTTGCAGTCATGGGTGTGGATGCTGGCTCTACGGGGCTGTTGTTCTGCTGGGGTTTGGTGGAGGTCTGCCCAGCATCGGGCACCGCTGTGGGGTCGCTCTGCTGGCTCTGCTGGGCCTGTGGGAGCTTCTCTGCCACAGAGGAGGAGCTCTGGCCGAGCTGCGGAGCCTCCTTGCTGGGAACCGGCACCTCCTCCTGGAGGCTCTTCTTGTTGCTCCTCCTGGTCCTCTTGGGTTTGACCGGAGGAGGAGATGGCGACGACGTCGTCGTCGTCTCGGTGTCGCCGTTGGGCGGAGGACACGCCGCCGCAGACGTGGGCGTCTCGGAGCCGGCGGCGCTGCCCGGGAGGAGGCCGGCGTCAGAGGGTCTGGTGGAGGACAGGTCCAGAGCCTCCGACGCTTTCCTCTTCACCGCCTTGGTCCTCCTCGGCTGGCTCTTAGCCGGGCTTTTAGCGGGACTGACTGTAGAGGGATGGTCTTTAGAGGGACTGTCTTTAGCGGGACTGACTGTAGAGGGATGGTCTTTAGAGGGACTGTCTTTAGTGGGACTGACTGTAGAGGGATGGTCTTTAGAGGGACTGTCTTTAGAGGGACTGTCTTTAGCGGGACTGTCGATAGCAGGACTGTCTTTAGAAGGACTGACTGTAGCAGGACTGTCTTTAGAAGGACTGTCCTCAACAGTTTCTTTGACCTTCTCCGCTTTCTTCCTGGCCCTTTTGGGACCTTTGTTCTTTGCGGCGCCGTTTTCGTTCTTCTGACTCCCTCTCTCTTTCTCCTTCTCCGCTCCCTCCTTCTCTCCCTCCAGTTTCTCCTGCGCTCCTCTCTCGTCCTCGGCTCTCTCCCTCTCAGCTCGTCTGGCCTGTGGCGTCGTCATCTTCGCGGCAGGCTCCGTCGTCGTGGCGTTGGCCTTGTCCTGAGCGCTCTTCTTGGCGGTGGCGGCGCTCTGCTGCTTCCTGGAGCTCCTCTTGGTCTTCCTGTCGGCGTTGGTTTCCGCCGCCTCGGCGCCTTCGTTTTTCGACGCGACTTCGGCAGTGGCGACGACGACGACCGCCTTCTCGGCCTTCTTCTGTCTCGTCGACGGCGTCGTCTTCTTCTTCTCCGCCGCCTTGTTGTCTTTGGTCGGTTTGGCGGAGGGTTTGTCCTTCTGGGGAGCGAAGCCCGTCTGGGTGGTCTGGGAGCTCTGTGTGGTCTGTGAGCTCTGTTGGCCGGTCGGTTTGATTCCCTCCTTGGTGGACAGGTTGATAGGCTGCTTCTCTGGAGCCTCTTCCTCCGCTGGTCCCTCGTCTATGGATGGGACGACAAGCGTTATTATCCTTTATGTATGCGATAACGTCTTGCTGCTTGGTCATTATGGCTTATATGGACACGACGGGCTGAATTATCAGCCTGAAGACGTTATAGCACTTATTACCCGGCTAATAAATAAAATTAATAATTTGACTCAAAACTAAAAACAAAACAAGGTATTAGGTAATATGTTTACAGACGTCTGAAAGTGCGTCCCCCCCAGCACAACACATCGCCTTGGAAACAACAAGGAAGTGCTGATCAAATAGAATCAATTTTCTGTTACTGCGTCGTCTACTTCTCGCATCAAATGTTTTTAAAAACATTCTTGAGAGCAACGTTTCGTAAATGATGCTGTGTGTTTGTTTACATGGCTGACATGTTGGATACAGCACTAAATCCACGCAGTGCAGCCGACAGCAGGTGCTCTGAGCCTTTGATGAGCAGCGGTGAATTATAGAGCGGAGCGGTCATTATACACCATTAATTCACCACTGATTTCAGCGCTCGACCAATCAGAATCAAGCATTCAACAAAGCCGGGTAATAACGAGATATAAAACACTGGTTCTCAACCTTTACAAGCCGCGACCCCCAGAATAATCATATCCTGACGAGCACTAAGAGTCGAGGCATTACATTGTGTATAACACGGTTCTATTGTGACAATAGACGATTTTTTCCCACTATCTATCAAATCTCTTTTCCAAAGAAAATAGCCGATCTACAAGCTCACAATGCGTCGCAACGTAGATCGGCTATTTTTTTGGGGGGGGGGGAAATGATCCGCCCCAGGATAATGAATGGATGTTTGGGGATATTTTGGATTATCGTGATAATATCGAAAATTGCGATTTCTTTGGTGACAATAATGGTCTTACCTTCGTCTTCCTCGTCCACTTCCATCAGGTCGTCCATCAGCTCCTCATCCTCTCCGCAGTGCGATGGCGTCTTGCCAGACTTGGCGGCGGCGGCGTTGGGTCCTTCGTCGGCTCCGTTGGCCTCGCTGCCGCTAGACGACTCCTCCTCTTCCTCCTCGCTGTCTGACTTCCTGATCGGCTTCTTCTTCAGCTTCACCTGAAGACAGGGAGGAGAATGAGCTGGTTGTACTTTACTCCAGGGGTTCCCAAACTGTTTTGTCTCCCCATGAATATATATATTTTTTTCATCCGAGGCACCGCTACATTAAATCGCCGTTGTCGGGTGGAAACCTTGTATGTCCAAAACCTTCTATTTTTGTCTTAGTATTCTAAAAACGATTTAAAATTGTGAAAATAGTAGATCTACAAGCACACAACGCCTCACATCGCGAGGCGTTGTGTGCTTGTAGAACACTACTTGTAGATTCACTACTTGTGTGACACTTTTGTATGATGAATTATTTTACCCAAAAACATACACATTTGAAACTTGGAGATACAAGGTTTTTGCCTGACAGTGACGATATTGATAATGTTCACTCCCAGCACCTTATCTCTACGGTGCATTCGACATACATACATACATACAGACGACCCAAAGCAGTCCAATTGGCTAGGACTGATCACGTGGCACACGTGCCGACGTCCTCACGTCACACCAGCGCCATACGTGCTGACGTAGAGTCAACACCAGGCTAACAGTTAGCTAAACAAATTATGTACTCACGTACTCACGTTTGCATAGTCAATAGCACTACTGTCCACATTCCAGTACATTCCATCACTTAGGCACGAGTCCCGATCACATTAACATAATCTTCATGTATGTACATCCCATTACAGCAACGTAACGTTACTCTTTTTAATTCGCGGAGTTCTTCACCGGAAGTGCGTCCGTCCGTCAAATATGTCCGACCGGAAACGTGCTGCGGCACAATAGTTCCGCCACAATAGTCCCCCCCCCCCCCCCCCCCAATTTTTTTTTTTTTTCATTTTTTTTTTTAACTTTTTTTTTTTTTTAAACTTTTTTTTTCAAAAAACCTTTTTTTTTAACCATATGAACTTTTCACGTTAACAACGAGGCGAGGGGGCGTAGATGTGAGCGGCGCGTAGTGCCGCGAACCTCTAGTATTTATACATTTTGAATTCTGGTACATTTTGCTTGTCAACAGAGTGTTTCACGTCGCCGTATCCCACACTGACCTTGGAGACGTCTATGGCCACGGCAGCAGCGTTGCAGCCGGCGTGTCTGGACTTGATGTGGTACTGCAGGTTGCACTTCTTGGAGGCGGCGTACTTGCACAGCGGGCAGAGGAACTGGCGCGGGTTGAGGTGCAGCTCCACGTGCTTCTTGTAGTTGGAGCGGTCGGCGGTCTTGTAGGAGCAGTACGGGCAGCCCAGGGGCTTGGGCCCGTTGTGCACCTGGCGCGCGTGGCGCGTCACCTCGTGCTGGTTGGCCGCCAGGTAGTTGCAGCTCTCACACTTGAAGGGTCGCTCGCCTGGAGCGAGGGGAGACAACGGGACGATCGGGTTTAACAAGAGACCATTGTGTTTGACGATACCGTTGTGTTGTTTCGGGGGAGGTTTTGGAACACGTTTGGCTCTTTAGGCTTCGTAAGTAAAAAATAGCACAGTATTACAAATGACATAAATTCAATTTACAAACGGGTAATCAAAATATACAATATACATTTAAAATAGGCCATATTTAAGACAATTATACTTTCAAAATTAATTAAAAGATTGCGCAAATAGCTGATCTAAAAGTACACAAGGCGTCACATCGCAAATTCTTTTTGGAAATGTTTTAAAATGTATGAACATTTTACCAACATGGAAACAGGCAATAACATTTGGGATTATCGCAAATAAACGTGATTAGGTGAATCGTGGCTTGTATGTATGCATACTCTCATGCATCAAAATAACAATAACAGAACATACGGCCACACATGACCGACCATCACAGCACACATAGACCTTACACACTGTGATGTCACAACATCACAGCACACATAGACCTTACACACTGTGATGTCACAACATCACAGCACACATAGACCTTACACACTGATGTCACAACATCACACATACAGTAGACCTCACAACAACACTTTACCAGACTGATCCAACAGCAGCTGCTCCCGATGCAACAGAGAACACAGGAATTACAGGTTAATGAGACAGAGACACACACACACACACACACACACACTAACTATCAAGAGGTATTAATCTTGTTAGCCTAATAGCTAATTCTACTACTGCCGCTATTAAACAGCTAACTCTAGTGTTAATGTGTCCCTGAAAATGTAAACTTGTTGTCTATGTGCAGAGTGAAGTGGTGACAGTGAGCAGAGTGTTCAGAGTGAGGTGGCTAGGGTTAGAGATAGGGTCAGGGTTAGTTGCTTAATAAAGTCTGGAGCTTCTTGAGTTACGAGCCCTTCCTGTCTTTCACTTTATCATATTGTTGCTTTTGCAGTTTGGAGAGGACGAGTGTTGTTTAGACCGCTAGGTTGAAACATACTGTCATAGTGATCTGAGTAGAGGGTTCATAGTGAAGTTGTATGTGTTCATACTGACCAGAGTGAGTTCTCATGTGTCGGGTCAGGTGAGTCTTCTGGGAACTGGAGTAGTTACAGTAGGTACACTGGAACGGACGCACACCTAAACAACACAACAACAACAACACACTTACAATGCTGTACAGCAGCTGTATACAAAAGAACATGGATACAAGACAACAAATGTACATGTGTACATCACAATAAGGCGAGGTCAGGGAAAGAACGGTTGGAGTGAGCTGGTAAATGAGCTTTGTGTGTGTGTGTGTGTGTGTGTGTGTGTGTGTGTGTGTGTGTGTGTGTGTGTGCGTGTACCTACCAGTGTGTGTGCGGATGTGTTGTATGTAGTTGCTCTTGCGGTCGGTGAAGTAGGAACACTGGTCACAGGTGTGCAGCTTGGAGGGGAAGTGGTTCCTCAAGTGTTTCCTCCAGTGGTACTGGCTGACCGTGGTGTACGGACACAACGTGCACTTAAACACCCTGAGGAGACCATGGAGATTGATACATTAATTTATTGATCCATTGAATACTTAATCAGTCAAGACATGTAACAGCAGGTGATAGAGTAAGACATTACAAAGTGATGTTTCAATTTTGGGGGGTAATTTTATTGTTTACCCTGACCAATCAGAACCAAGCATTCAGCCAAGCCGTGATTGGTCAATCACTGAAATCAGCTGTGTGTTATTTCAGTTAGTTCTATAACAGACCGATGCCCATTTAAAGGGTCAGAGCACCTGCTGCAGTGCTTGGGTGTTATGCCCTATCCAACATGTCAGCCATGTAAACAAACACATTTCACGTCATTTACAACTAAACGTTGCGCTCAAGAATGTTTTTGAAAACGTTTGAAGTGAGAAATAGCCGACGCAGTGACAGAACATGATCAACACTTCCTTGTTTTCAGAGGCGATCGTGGAATTGTGAAATACTTTCGTTACCCTAAGCAAGGAAACACTTGTTTTGTTGATACTTTTGGGTCAATTTATGAATGTATTTACTGAGTTACTAAGTAGCCGTGTAATAAACAGGTTGGCGGTCATTACAGAGAATCAAATCCCTTCAGGATGATAAAGGCACCTCCGCAGGCCTTATCATCCTGTCGGGATTTAATTCACGTTTATTATCCTTTACACCAGTAAGACTCCATAATCGGGGGATAAGCGACCGTCAGGTCGCATACACAAACTTTAGAAGGCAATGGTAAGCAATCAGGAGGGAATATGGGAAATGGGACAGATTCATGTTGATGACCGGACTTTAGAGATTCTGTGTACCGCGTTGGGTGATTTTAGGGCAAAATCTGTAGGAGCAGTGTCCAAAAATGTGTCTTGCTAGAATCGGCCTCATGGTGGCGCTAGAAGAGGGCCATGTGAGAAATGAAGGGTGGAGGTTGTGGTTTGGCAGCCAAGGAGTGTGTGTGAAAGGTTTGGCATGGATAGGGGCAATGGTGGCGGAGATATGAGTAGGGCAAAAGTGTGACGTGATGTGTGAACATGTTTCTACCTGTGGTCCTCCCCCTCCTTGCTGTGGTGCTTGAGGTGGGCGATGTAGTGGTCGTAGCGGTTGGTGTTGTAGCCACACCTCTGGCAGCGGATCATGCCCTTGTTGTCCAGGTTGTTGTTCACTGCCTCGTCTCCGTCACCCTCTCCTCCTCCTCCCCCTGCCCCGGCGGTCCCCTCGGCCCCCGGCGGACCCCCCGGGGTCCCGTTGAGCTTGGCCTTGTTCCTCACCTCCACGCGGCTGAACATCAGCAGCTTGTTGGAGCTGTGGGTTCCCAGGTGCTCCACGAACTGCTGCTCATTGTGGGCCTGGAGGGACATAGGAAAGTTACAACCACTAACTAACTATTAACTAACTAACTAACTTACTAACTAACTGCTGCTCATTGTGGGCCTGGAGGGACATATAGGAACGTTACAACCACTAACTAACTATCTAACTATCTAACTAACTATAACTAACTGCTGCTCATTGTGGGCCTGGAGGGACATATAGGAACGTTACAACCACTAACTAACTATCTAACTATCTAACTAACTATAACTAACTGCTGCTCATTGTGGGCCTGGAGGGACATATAGGAACGTTACAACCACTAACTAACTATTAACTAACTATTAACTATGTCTGTCTAACTAACTAACTAACTAACTAACTAACTAACTGCTGCTCACTGTGGGCCTGGAGGGACATAGGAAAGTTACAACCACTAACTAACTGTTAACTAACTATAACTAACTAACTAACTAACTTCTGCTCACTGTGGGCCTGGAGGGACATAGGGAACATTACATATCACCACTAGCTAACTAACTAACTATTAAATAATGGCGATTAACATGATATTATCACAAATCATCAAAATATACTTAAAACTGTAAATGCTACTTTTGTTAAACCACTTCTCTTCTTCTAAACCAGAATCCCCAGTATCCCTATTCCAAATAGCTCACACGAGAGAGCTTGTAGATCTGCTTCTTTTTTTTTTCATCCTAGTGTATGACGGAGGAAAATTTCTCGATAAATGTAAATCTCCGAGATACAATTATTGTGAGACTATAAACGGTAATTACCTGGAAGCCGCAGGGCTTGCAGAAGAAGGGTTTCTTCTTCTTGGCAGCCTCGATGCCCTGCAGAGGGAGAGAGGGCGCCCCCTGGTGCTGGTGGACGGTGCGGACCACAGACACCCTCTGCTGTCTCTGTCCTGCTGTAGTTGTTGTTGTTGTGGTTGTGGTGGTTGTTGTTGGTGCTGTTACTGCTGCTGCTGCTGAGGAGAGGTCAATGACATTATAGTTATATAAAGGGTGAGGTCGCATGTCACCCTGAGGTCGCATGTCACCCTCAGGTGTATAGCTAGATACCTCTTCCTCTGCAGCAGTTCGTTGGCGCGACTGGTAAAAAAGGACTGGCGGAAATGTGAAAGGCACGCTGCCACTCAAAGTGACTACTGGCCAATCACAGTGTGCCTTTTCCGGGACTTAAATTCAATCCAAAGGAGCTTTATTGGCAGGAGGAGACAAACGTTTACATTGCCAAAGCAAGTGCCTCTGGGAAAGAGGGAGTCTCTAATTGGCCTACAGAACGCCTCCTTCTGTGACACACGTGGAAGCGTCCTTCAAAATTCCAGAAGCTTGCCTTAAAAAATGCCAACGCCTACACTTTCTTAAGTACCTGCTCTTATGCCTTAACTTAAAGGCCTGTCCATATTGTCTCCGACCACCAAACCTTTCGTCGGAAAGGTCCGGTTCAACTACTAAATGACGTCACTCGTATCTTCTGAAAAGCATTACCCCGAATTAGAGTTCGGAAAGCTGCACGTCGGAGAGTCTGAACTCTCCAACGAAAAGTTTGGTGGTCGGAGACAGTATGGACAGGCCTTTAAGGCATAAGAGCTGGTACTTAAGACAATCAAAATAGAGCCCTATAACTCAAATTAAACAAAAAACTAGAAAAGATTATACTATAATCTATGCCAGGGGTTCCCAAACTTTTTTGTCTCAGGGCACCCCATAAATATTTTTTTAATCCGAGGCACCCCTACATTATAATTTTCACTCCCAGCACCTTATATTTATAGCATATCGTCGTTGTCGGCTGGAAACCTTGTTTGTCCAAAACTGTTCGTTTTGTATTTATCATCTATAAAATGTACTAAACGAGTGAAAACAGCCAATCTACAAGCACACAACGCCTCGTGTGCTTGTAGATCGGCTGTTTTCACTAGTTTTGTGCAACAGTCTTGTATGATGAAGCAGGGCTTTGCTTTACCAAAAGACGTACACATTTGAAACTTGGAGATACAAGGTTTCTGCCCGACAGTGACAATATTTTAGTGATTATGTTGCGAGGAAAACGTTGAGATAACAGCCATTTTGGTTAGAACTGACTGAAAATAACTTTCTACTTCAAGTTTAAAATGATACTAAATATTTTTTCAAGTGTCCAAATACATTCCAAATATTATCAAATTATCTCGCGGCACCCCTGGACTGCCGTCGCGGCACCCCAGGGTGCCCCGTCACCCACTTTGAAAACCCCTGATCTATGCAGACCTTGTTGTCTGGGCTGATAGCGGGAGGCTCTGGACAGGTCTTGGGCCCTCAGCTGCTCTTCATCCTCCTCCTCCTCCTCCTCGCCGTGTCTCCGGTGGGCGTGGTTCTCCGCCACCGCGAAGCCGCTGGGAGCCGGGGATTCTGGGTACTCTCTGGGAGCCGGGGATTCTGGGTACTCCACGATGCAGACCTCGCGGTGGTTGTGGTCGTCGTAGCTGTACCTTTAAACAAGGTTTACGCGCACATTTTTAAACGATCAATAGATAAAAGTATAAAATAACTGTTAACCCATTTAGGCATAGAATTATTTCATGCTTTAACTATTGAAAAATAGCAGATATACAAGCTCACCATGCGGCACTCGGTGCCGCACTGCAAGCTTGTAGATCTGCAATTTAAAAAAAAAACATGATTTTTTTGGCAAGTCTTTGAATATATCTTTTTAAAAGCGAACATTTGTAACTCAAATATTTGCTTCTGGGTGGTCCCTCCCTGGTACAACATATTTTGAGATGGGGGTCCGTGGCCAAATACATGTAATTTTGGGGGTCCTTGGTATGAAAGAGTTTGAGAACCACTGATTTAGAAGAAGGATTTAGAAGACATTTATATAGAATCGGGTCCAAATATTCAAAGACTTGCACAATTTTTCAAAAATAGCAGATCTACAAGCTTGCAGCGCGGCACTCTGAGCCACGCTGTGAGCTTGTATATCTGCTATTTTTCAATAGCAGATCTACAAGCTTGCAGTGCGGCACTCGGTGCCACGCTGTGAGCTTGTATATCTGCTATTTTTCAATAGCTAAAGCATACAATAATGGTTAAAGTGGTGTGACAGATTCCAGATGGTAAATGGGTCTAATTGAACTGAACGTACCTGATGATCCCTTCGTCCTCGTCCTCGTCAGAGTAGCTGCAGCCCTGCACCGTCTTCAGCTCCATCATCTCCTTCTCGGCGGCCGCTCCGCCCGCCTCGGGCCCGGCTCCGCCCTCCGCCCCCGTCACCACGGCCACGTTGGCCAGCATCACCAGCTGGGGGGCCGGCAGAACGTTGTGGGGGTCCTCCATCACCGGCAGCCCCAAGGGGAACATGCCCACCGACAGCACCGTCTGAGTGGACATGGGGACGTCCTGGCACCACTCTGTGGGCAGCACAACGCCGTTTATTACTAAAAGCCCCTTTTCCACTGACATGGCCCAGGCCAGCACCACACCACTCCACATGGTGTCAGGAACATTCGCCTATGATTTTTTCGCCTACACATGCATTTGGTCCTTTCGCATGGCATTTTCGCCGTGGAGGAGAGTCTTTTCACCTATCCTGTCTGGCCCATTCACCGCAGTTGAAGAGCCAGTTTGCTTGCCTTAGACTGTCCATGTTTGCATGACAGTGGTGTTACCTCACCTGTCAAACAGTGACCTTTACACATAACCCAGTTCGCAAATACCGCCATCTTGGATATTTCGCGTTGCATTGGGGGTAAGCGCAAAGCTATCTGGGAGTAAATGGGTCCATGAGCGTCTCAGCTGCTTGGGATATGCTTTGAGTGTACGCGTCTTTGCTCTCTACGTGCCGATTATTAAACTGTTTTATGTTATAGCGCTGCACTTCTTCCACTTTATCACAGATGCAATCTGTTACTGTTTTTATAATTAACAAAATAATGTCTATATTAATCTACTCGTGCAGACTCAGAGGGCTTGCCAAAAAATAAAATGAATAAAGTGGGCGCAAGGGAACTGCTTGCGCGATGCGGTCGCACAGTAGCCTACCAATTCATATGATTTGGGCTTTTACATCTCATTCAACCTTAATATGCAAACATGTTTTGTTTTGTTAATGTTATGTCATGATGGCGCAAGCAACTTGCCTGCATCGTCACCAACTTTCACCACTTTTCTTGGCACTTAATCCATCCATTGCTGTGATCAGACAGTCACTGTTCTTGCTCGTATCCAAGTGGCACTGATTCCACGACCCATAGAAGTTTGTATCCCTGTTTTATTATCCTTAACCGGGTCCGGTTCAGATCACGCCCGGTTCTGTTTGTCATAACAGTAAACCTAAACCCCGACTCCAAGCGAACCAACCGCGCTGATAAATTGGAGAAAATGTGCTTCGAGCCTTCGCCGTACGACGGTGTTTCTGCATATCTAAATGGCAGATATACAAGCTCTCAACCTGGCGAGTTGAGACGTGTTGTGAGCCTGTAGCTCTGATATTTTCAGCGCGCAACACCATCGTACGACAACTAGGCTGATCTATAACAGCAGCAGCAGCTGTCAGGACAGAGAGTCCGAGCACGATACAAACTTTAAATGATTATGAATTTTTAATGGTTGTTCTACTTTATCGAAATAATAATAATAATAATAACAATAATAGGCTTAAATTATAAAATAGCCTAATAACAGCATTTGGCCAGGCCAGGCGGCCACATAGCCGGTGGTCTTTATAATTAAGAGCCAATTCAATATTTTAACAGTCAATGGCATATATGCCTATTTATTGCAGCAAACGTGATTTGATTCTTATTAATATACTTAATATTTATGTGTTTGTTTGTTTTGATCCCACGATGTTGTAACCCATGTTCGGTGTCAATTAATTATATTATCTAATGTAATCCTGGGCGCTACCTCTGCCAACCTGGAGACAATAACGGACTATTAGACTTACTTTTATAGCACTTTGTAACAAACAACTGTGGATAGCATGACGTCTTCCCAGCCGTTTCGGAGGGTATCAGGATCGGGAAGACAAATTATACCCCCATCTAAAATTAGTTTGGACCTCCTCTGGTCCTCTATTTCTGTAATCTGTAGCGTATTGTTTTGGTGGTTGCAGATTTAAAATACATGCTGCACGGCAACAGGCAACTAAATCCTTCTTTAATGCATTTGACACAACAATGTCACGGTCTAATAGATAGCGTCTTAGATGAGGAACATTTAAATTACTAAATGGGTCATCTGCGTCCGTCATCCTCCAAGACTATCATCAAACCCAATTGCGGCTCTGAGATGCGCCCCTAGCGTTGGATGCGCATGGACCCAAACAATCCCAGAGACCTTTGCGAATACCCGGAATGCATTGTGCCATATCCAAGATGGCGCTATTTGCGTACTGGGTTATGGCTATCCTATGCACCACCCATAGAAATCACATTAATACAGATTAGAGCTATTGGAATCAGGTGCGTCCAAATAATTAAATGGGTTAGATAATCACCCGCATCACGGTTACTTCTTCTTCTTTCGTGTATCATCGTCCTTGATGATTGGTTGACAACATTGTATTTCACAAGATTTCTTGTTACTTAGGGGAGGCCATGGGGCTGGCTGTTGTCTTCCCCCCTTGCTGACGTCGGCTTAGGCAGGGTTTGAACCACTCACCTTCTGCACGAAGGGCATATGCACTAACCACTACACCAACGTCATGCCCCATCACGGTTACTGAGGTTAGGGTAAGGTTTAAGGCTAAGCATAGTTTTACTGAGGTTAGGGTTAGGGTTAAAGTTAGGTTTTGGTGGTCGGACCAAAGCAATTTTAGGGTGTTCGACCTAAGGACAGACGTGTACCCTGTTTGACACCACTGTCACAGTCACTATAATATTTAAATGACAAAGGGATATAATGCAAACATAGACAGTCTGACAGCAGAATTGAGCATAGGCGAAATGGCTCTTCAACGGCGGCGAAGCGGCCAGACAGGTTAGGTGAAAACACTCTCCTCCATGGCGAAAGTGCCATGTGAAAAGACCAAATCCATGTAGGCGAAATAATATAGGCGAAAGCGCTGGTGACCCTCCACACCACCGCCCACTTGTGCCAGGTTTTCCACTACAAGGACCTGGGTAGAGTGGTGTGAAAGTGGTACTAAACGTGGTACTAAAAAAAGTATCCAATCTAGAGTAGGTCTGAGCTAGGCCAAACAGGGCCAAACACTTCATAATGACTGATCACTCACTGACTTTTAATTTAGACCACCAGGATATAGTTGTAATGCATGATAATAGAGTATATTGTGTTATAACCACTGTTATAATCTATTATAGTGTATTATAATTATCATAGTAGTGTATTATAATCACAGTTATAATCCATTATAGTGTATTATAATTTAGGATAGTTGTAATACCAATTTATATTGTATTATAATCACAGTTAAAAAGGTCAATGTGTTTCTTACTGATAGGGGTACTATTGGGTAATGGAAAATGTAGATATTTAGGCCTAATTATTGAATTAGTCATCTTTGTGAATGTTTTCAAAAATAGCAGATGTACAAGCTCACAAAACGTTGAAAAGGAGTGCAAATCTTTGACGATATATAGTTTTAACCCAAAGACTTGCTTCAAAATAGTTTGAGAAGGCAAAATAGTAAATACATAGGCTATACTTTTTGGGGGAGTCTTTGACATGAAAAGGTTTAACATAGGATTTACTAAAAATGCAATGTGTCTGAGTTTATTTTCTCTCTTTTATTTCTCCTATAATGACATGATGTCTAGACTATGAAGACAGCAGGCAGGCCTTTCTGCAGGCCAGAGGTTTGATAGCAGTGGAGGCCATTTTGAAACAGCACCACAAGCTAGTCGACAGCGACCCCACACACACACACACACACACACACACACACACACACACACACACACACACAATTATTGTGTGTATCATAACAGCAGCACACACAGCAAATTATAATTAAGGCGAACAAAGACAAAAACAAGCAATGGAGACGCGTTCCTAGTCTGTCGGCATTTAGATACAGAAGGAATTCGTACGTTAAACTTTCTTACGTAAATAAATAAGACACTACCAAGTACATTTTTTTAATTTAATAAATCAGTTTAATTCGTGCTGAAATGCAGCATAATGTGGACTGATTCAATGTGTCTTTGACTAATCTGTTATGATTATAAATAAAAACGGGTTGATTTGTATTTATTTCTTGATTTTAGAGTTCACTTTGAGTTGTTTTTTGTTTGTAATCTATCTTTTCATTTACCGCTACAGTTTGATTGTTAAAAGGTAATGATAATTAGATTAAAACAAAAGTGTGAAAAGTTTAAAGTTGAAAAATAAATCAAACATCAGACATCAGTCGCTGTCCAGCACGAGGAGGCCTGGTGCTACACACAAACCGGTGACCCATCTAATTCAGACCTCAACCCCAAAGTGTCAGGTTACAAAAACGGCTTTTTTATTACTTTATTTTACTTTCATTGACATTGAAAATTTGACAAAGGCCAAATCATAACAGTGTCTTTCATAAGTTATCTGATGCAACGAGAAAAACAACTCAGAAGTGTTACTTCTCGCGCATTTGATTCATAAAACAGCGACCCCTGCGGTCACCGCTTTCCACGGGACATCAACCTCGGCACAACAACCACCAAAACTTGAGGCGGAGGGGAAAAAAACTTATTTTCCGGAAGCGAAAAGTAAAAGTCGGCAAAGACTTGAAAATAACGCAACAACGACTATAAAAAGTAAAAAACCCGTGTCCGCGTCGTCCGGGCGTCGAGTTCACGTCGACTTCTCGTCACAAAGTGCGCGTTTTGAGTGTTTTAATCAGAGTTTTTCGGCGTTGGGGAAAAGTGTTAGCCGTGGTGCTGAAAAAATCAGCCCTGGACAGCGCCTTCACGCAACCCCCACCACACACACACATTAGAGACTCCATTTTACCAACACTAAAAGTTCACTTTGTTCACTCAAATCTAAACATCTTATGCACTTTTAACAAGGCTTTTAAGTGAGATTATGAGTTGGTCTTACCGTTGGAGCGACTGTTTTAACCCCACTCTTCCTCGGTCCTGTGGTAAAGCAGTGTTTTTTTCGCAGAGAGAACAGAGAGAGTGATAGAATGTAGGAGAGAAGTTTCTCTACATTCCAACACACTGAAGCTGTATGTATGCTGGGTGTGTCAACATACACTCTGTAAGGGACAGCACTTCCGCCGGGGGACTACACAATAAAAGCTCAAGGTACACACACCCATCCCACTAAAGTAGGGTGACCATATTTCCAGCCACTCAAACCGGGACGCAAAACACTGTTGCCTAAAACTGGGACCCTAAAATCAATGCGCACGTTACCGCGCACGCACGTGCCCATTCTCTAACGTTCGTGCACGCGCACACATGCACCGCAGGGTTGCATACAGGCAGTGAGTGATTGACAAACAGCCTCAGCGTTGAATTCAGACACGCAATGAATTTGTTCATGTTTTCTGATTGGTTAGGTGAACACGTTTTCATGAAAAGAACATAATAAATGTCTATGTAACCACTGAAAACAGCTACTATTATTTTAATTCTGGCGAAAACCGGGACAATTTTGCAGTGAATGTTGAAAAGCGGGACATATCAGTGTTTTAAAGATATTTGTCGGGACACCGGGACACGCAGCTTGAAAACGGGACTGTCCCGGGTAAAACGGGACGTCTGGTCACCCTACACTAAAGCACTAGGCTAAAATTGATCTAAAAGTGAAAGTTTTTTTAGACGTCTAAGTTTAGATTTGACTATATAAAGCCGCTGAAATAACATCTAAAAACGTTCAACCCTTTTGGTCCGTTATTTATTGGGCATTTGACGATTTGAGGACCACCATTTGATGCCATTTAGCCTCCTCTCGCACACTCAAATGTCAAAACTTAGAATATTTAGCAATTCTTCTACGTTCTCTTCTTGTAAATTAAGTAATGCAGATGTTTCACAATAATTGAACTCTTGATAGTGTAAAATAAAACAAATAAAACAAAAAACAAAAATATTCATTTTACACTCTCAAGAGTTAAAGGTCAATAAGTGTCCATTATTTGGTTACCAACTCTCCATCATTTAGCTGGGGACCACCTGGAACACCCTCAAAGGCCACTGGTTGAAAACCACTGATCTGAGAAGGAAAAAATAATAATAGCGGTGTAAGAACTAAACACACACATACTGTTATTTTGAAGGTAGACAGCAGCCACTTCCTGTGCTTGTGCAGCTTTCTGCTCGTGCGCAGACAGCAGACTGATGACGTTTTACTGAACTTTTACTTCATGATTCAGGATTGTTTTATAGAAGTGTGGAAATACCTTTTTTTGGCAGTTTATTTTAACAGGGCGGGGCGTTTGATCAGAAACAGATGATTTAACTCTGACTTATTTCATACAGAGTTTGTACAGCCAATACATTAAACTATGTGGCCACTGACACAGTGCTTATAACCATAATGACTGTGTTATAAGCATAATGCATGTATACTCATGTATACCTTATGAGTAAACATACAATGTTTTAGCCTATCATGTGTCATCATTATTGTTATAACGCATTATGAGCATTTATGAGTGCTTATAACTTAATTATACGGTGTTAGGCTATAAGTAGACCTAGATTATTAAAGGTGTTTGACACGCAGCCTGTTACCAAAATAAGATCAAAGGGACACTGTAGTGTTGCTGAGGTGTTGAAGGCAGCTATCAAAGACTCCAATCATGAATAATTGCTTTAACCAACGTTTCAACTACAAAGTCTTCAAGACAGCACTGCAAAACCCGACTAATGAAATTGATTACAATGACATTCTCCCTCCTTTAAGGGAGGGTATGTGATTTTCGTTGGTTAAAATAAGTGTTAGCTCTATATTCTGATAATAATCATTTCAGGTTTAGGTTTTGTTCAGTAACAGTGTATAGCTCTACATATGGTGATAGTAATCATTGTTGCTATAGTGTTTGTTCAGTAACAGTGTTAAATAGCTCTATATTGTGACACGACAGTAATCATTGTTGCTATAATGTTTGTTCAGTAACAGTGTATAGCTCTACATATTGTGATAGTAATCATTGTTGCTATAGTGTTTGTCAGTAACAGTGTTAAATAGCTCTACATTGTGACAGTAATCATTGCTATAGAGTATTTGTTCAGTAACAGTGCCATGGGTTACTAGTTTAAGTAGTATTAACATGTCATGAAAAGCTGAAAATAGACTTGTCGGTTGTTTTAATAGATGTATTAACAGTGAACATTCCTGCAGTTGTGTCACAGTTCTATTTTTACACTCCCAGAGATGGTTGGGTTCCATTTGTACACTCTCAGAGTTGCAGACCCTGTAAGGGTCCATTTGGTTCCATTTGTACACTCTCAGAGTTGCAGACCCTGTAAGGGTCCATTTTGTTTCATGTGTACACTCTCAGAGTTACAGACCCTGTAAGGGTCCATTTGGACCCCTGGTTGGACCCCTGACCAGACTTTTTTGAGAACCAGTGCATTACAGAACCTGGCAGTAGTGATTACACAAATAGGAAGTGGTCTGTGTCTTTTTCACAAAGCACAATTTCACAGTTACAAGTCTCTATGTGTAGCCAGACAACTATTCCACAATTCTCTGAATGCTGGAACTACACCTCCTGAACGGCGAGTATCGGAATCTGGCATTTCCGTCCATGAAAATATATATTTTAAAATATAATTTCTGATAAGCAGCAATATTTATGCTTAGGTGATAGTAGGATAAATGTGCCAAACTGTAAAAACAAAACGGAAGTGGGGAGGAGGCTTCAAATTCGCTTTATCGCTGTATGACGGACAGACAGACAGACTGTATGACGGGAGCATTTACAAATCGCAGGAGTCAACAGTCTGGCCACGTGAGACACTTCACAGTTCTATTCTCCAGAACAAACCAGCATCAAAGTGATCTGTATCAGATTAAACACAGGGGGAAAGCATCCCATAAAAACAGCCTCAAGACAAGTAGGCTTCGCAGACACAACTTCTTTTAGCGTAACGAAGGCTGAAAAAGGCACTTTATGAACATTGTCACGTTGTAACAGATAATAGGTTCATTGTGCTGTTTAGCTCCGAGCTCTGGAAAACTGAACCGTTGAAGTCCAGCTCCGGTTTCAGATGATCCATGCAGTGTCTTCTGCTTGGCTGGGTGGGTGGGAAAACTGAGTAAACTGAGTAAAAGTATCAATACTGCACCATAGAAATACAAGTAGAAGTCTGGGATTCAAAGTTTACTAGAGTAAAAGTACAAAGGTTCTGTCATCAAAATCATGTGCTTAAAGTACCAAAAGTGAAAGTACTCATTATGCAGAATGCTCCATTTAAAGTTAGCAAATTATGTATAAAACTGTTTGAAAATAGCAGATCTACAAGCTCACGATACGTTGCGATGGCCAAAATGTATATGGGGCTGAAGTGGTTAATGTACTTTATGTTTTGTAATAATAATAATCAAAATATACAAAGTAACTAAACTATCTAAAGTTTTCAAATAAAAGTAGTGGAGTAAAAGTACAATATTTGGATCCGAGATGTAGTGGAGTATCAGTAAAAGTAGTACTTGTGTGGTGGGGTGATTAAGCGGCTGCTACAGTGGTGTTGTGTTCTAGTGGTGTTTATGTCCAGACTCCCGTGGGTGCGGTCACAGTTTATTGTTAGCTAAAGTAGCCCCACACACAATAAATATATATAGTCTGACCCCCCTGGCTGCATGACCAGCGGCCTGTGAGAACACACTGGGGCCTTTTCCACCGGTTCAACTTTCTTGGGACCTTGGTTCGTTCTTGCGAACCGGCTTGCGTTTCCACCAGATTGAACCAGAGGAACCAAGGATTTTTGGGGTTCCGGTTCGGAACCAACTTTTACGGTTCGGAACCAACTCCGGTTCTCGGTGGAAAAGCTCACCTCTGGTTCATCCCATAGGCGGGAGAAAGAACCAGAACCGGTTCTTTGCCGGTGGAAAAGGCCCTACACAGTAGGTTGAAGGTCATGAGTACAAGTTCTGGCACCGCCGCCCCAGCGGGGGAAATCCCGCTATAGTGGGAGAAATATGTGAAAAAGGTGTTCACTTCCGGCAGAAAGTGTGAAAATTTGCACCTACGGGTATTTTTGTGCGCTGAATTCAAAAATTGACGGTCCCAAGCACTTTTCTCAAATTCACTTTTCTCTAATTCACTTACCATAGGGTTAGGGTTAGGAAAAAAAGACCCCCCAAAAATCTTCTTTAAGTAGCATGTGAGGGGTCTATCTAGGCCCCCTAGATTCTAGGGGGTTTTCATGATTCTGAATCCATTCCAAGCATTTGTTTTGCACAAAAACATTCCTTGGGCAAGAAATGGACCCACAAAACTATGGTTTAGTGATGAGTCATCACTTTTCACAGTTGTGTAGGGTCCATTTCTTGCCCAAGGAATGTTTTTCGTGCAAAACAAATGCTTGCAATGGATTCAGAATCATGAAAACCCCCTAGATAGACCCCTCACATGCTATTTAAAGAAGATTTTTTTGGGGGTCTTTTTTCCCTAGTATGGTAAGTGAATTAGAGCCACCAGATCCCATGGGAAAAGTGCTTGGGACCGTCAATTTTTTGAATTCGGCGCACAAAAATACCTAGGTGCAAATTTTCACGCTTTCTGCCGGAAGTGAACACATTAGCCTATTTTTGTTACATATTTCTTCCACTACTAAGGCAAACGCTGATAAGGCAAACGCCGATAAACCAAACATCAGTAAACCAAACGCCGATAAGGCAAACTCAAATGTACTGCCCGGGTCTCCTACCGTAGGTGATCTCCTTCTGCCGTCCCGTTAAGGCAGCCTTTTGTTATGGTGAAATGTGAATCGTGTTTCATCCCATGCATGCACTATGACTGCAGCGTATGGGTGCAGCAAGTCATATGGCAAGTGCTGTGAGCTGATGATAGGTGTAGCCGATCTACAAGCACACAGCACACCGACCCAGAATAGGGATGCTGGGGTTCAAGTGGTTAAACATCAATAAAGTTATTTTCAGATCAGTTCTGATGGAAACGGATATTTCTCTGTGACACAGCCTACCGTATCTCAGGTTGAAAGATGTGCATATTTACGTTGCGTAATATGATTGGTTGATTGAAGACATTATTGACAGTTTGCATAGGAAAAGATACAGTTTCATGTAGGGCTGTCACGATATGACATTTTACATGACGATTAATTGTCACTCAAATAATTGGCGACAATTTAATTGTCTATTCGTCGTTGATAATTACATTTCTGTTTGGCTTTTAGCCTTTGAAGTTGCAGATATGACACATGACCTAAATATACAAATACATTACTGACATATTTGACAACTTAGTACTTAAAAAATAACATTGATAGTGGAAATAGCCGATCTACAAGCTCACAACGCGTCGCGATGCGACACGTTGTGAGCTTGTAGATCTGCTATTTCCACTATTTCTGACATTTTTCAACATTCACGGTTATGACGATTATGACAAAATAATTGCGATAATGTCAAATAATCACGATTAGACGATTATGTAATAATTGTGACAGCCCTAGTTTCATGACGGTACAGTTCACTGATACAAGGTAAATAACGGTGTAAAGTTTTAAAAACCTCGCTATAGAGGTTGTGCGCATGCATAAAATGAGTGGCAAAGTGAATTTAAAGTTGTTTAACGTAGTTTAATGCAATCAGATAGGACTTTTCTGTGTGGATGTATGGGCTGTCAAGGCCAGAAAGTAGTTTTTGCCACTAAGTAGGCATTCCTGCATAACTTCGGGTATATATGATGATGATGTCAGTCGCATTCTATACCCTCTAGTCTATAGTGTGTATAGTTTCCATGCACAGAGTATCGATGTATTGGTTATGCTACTGTTAGATGATAGGTTAGTTTGGTTTACCTACGATCCTATAGTATACTATTTCTATGCTTTTGGTGTAATTAATACCTGTGATGTCCTTGCTTATTGTAAGTCACTCTGGATTAAGAGTGTCTGTTAAATGCCTAAATTGTAAATTTACGCCTCGCAGTGCATTGTGAGCTTGTAGGTCAGATATTTTCACAATGTTTTGCCTCTTTCTTAATAATATTTGATCAACCCCTACACCCCCACCCGTTCACTTAGATCAGCCAACACAGGGATGCTGACAGAACCCAGGGCAAAAATCCACTCGTCCGAGACAGTTTGCCCTCCTGGCCCCCAAGTTGTGGAATAAACTCCCTGTCGCACTTAGAACAACGGACTCACTCGCTAGCTTTCGCCGTGGACTGAAGACTCAACTTTTCAGACTCCACCTAAACCCTTAGCACTACTGGATAAATCAATGACCATACATGAAGCTAGTTAGCATTTGTTTTTAGGTTTTTTAGAAACCTTTTTTCTATACAGATTTTATTGTTTTCTAGATAGATATTCATTTGCATTTGTTATATTGCTGTTGATGTACTGACATATTATCTTGTTTATTATTGTGATGTTTTATCTGCTTATTGTAAGTCACTTTGGATTAAAAGCGTCTGCTAAATGCCTAAACTGTAAACTGTATGCATCCACATACATAACGTCAGCCATGTGTACCCGTCTGTCTTCAAGTCAGAAACCTCTCAGGCGTCTACAGACAGGTATCACTCCTTCAACTTCTCTCCAAAACTCTGGAACAACTTGTTTCTAACCATCTTTCTCTCCATCTCTCAGAATAACCGGTTGTGGATCCCCTCAACCAGTTATAGGATTCAAGCCAGCCGACTCCTTTAAACGAAAAAAATAAATAAAACCACTCCATGCTGCCCAGGCTGCCTCCCACTCCACAGTCCTCAGCCTCAATCTAGACCAGGTGAGCGTCCCAGCACCCTAGGGTGCTATGCAGCCAGTCCAGGGGTTCATCAGTATCACTACATCAATATCACAACATGCTTAGTAAAACAGACCTGATTTACACTGTACTTGATGAGTTATTTTTCCATCTGCAGCCAACTTTCTTCACCAAAAATAGCAGATCTACAAGCTCACAATGTGACACGTTGTGAGCTTGTAGAACGGCTCTTGGTGAACCTCCCCCAGAATGTTTAAGTTTATGTTTAACCATCAAGTGGTTAAACATCAAGATTAAAGTTATTTCCAGCCTGTTCTGTCGGTTATTTTCAATGTTTTATCGTCTTTTATATATATATATATATATATATATATATATATATATATATATATATATATATATTATTTGACATTAATTGGCCAATGTTTGACCAGTTTTTAGAGTATAGTTTGTTGATTACTGTTGATGCAATAATGGCCCTTTTATTTATTTATTTTTTAGGTCACTCAAAAAGAAATAAGGCGTTGTGAGCTTGTAGATCTGCTATTTTTGGCTAAAGCTTTCAGAATATGGACGCTAGGGTTCAATTGGTTAATATAAAACAAAGTTTATAGCACACAAAGATTTGTAGGACCCCCTGTAGTGACTCTGAGGACCCCCTAGGGGTCCCGGACCCCCTGTTGAAGACCCCTGCAGTACAGAACAGGACACTGATGATGTTATGCTACTCTTTGTTTGTGATGATGATGGCTAAAGGGCTGGGTAGGAATAACAACTGATTGATTTGATTGCATTTATTTGGTGATAAAAAGAAAGTGCATCATCAGTTTACAGTTTACAGTTTCGGCATTTAGCAGACGCTTTTAATCCAAAGCGACTTACAATAAGCAGATACAACATCACAGTAATAAACAAGATAATAGGTCAGTACATTAACAGCAATACACAGCACTTCCATAAACAATCACACACACACACACACACACACACACACACACACACACACACACACACACACACACACACACACACACACACACACACACACACACACACACACTCAAACATTATCTCGGAGGATTTCCACGTGTGCTCGTCTACAGTCAAATAGGACAACAAATCACAATAAGATAAGATTACAATATTACTTTATTATCAGCTCTCACTGAGTTTGGACTCAATCAAACACAGAGAAACAAAGACGGGGTAACGGGCTGCAGTGGCTCAGGGGTAGAGAAACCGCCATTAGAACACGGAGGGTTCCCAGTTCAATTCCAGGCTCCCCCAGAATTAGTGTCGAAGAGTCCTTGAGCAAGACTCTGAACCCCTTTTGGTGCCTTGCATGGTTTCCTCTGAATGTAATGCATAATCTCCTTGGATAAAATGCACCATTTAAAGGTGCAGAAAGTACTCACATTCTTTACTTGAGTAAAAATATCAATACTGCAATAATGTAGAAATACTAGTTACAAGTAGAAGCCCTGTATTCAAAATGTACTTGAGTAAAGTAGAAAAGTATATTGGTACTTTAGGTAACAAAAGTAGAAAAGTAGCCTACTCGTAACCGTTTCACAAGTTTCCAGCTATATGAAATGTAAAAAAATAATGTGAAAATAGCAAACAAAACTGACTTTTAAAAAGCTTGCCTTGATCAGCCCTCTGCTTGAGTATTGGTTGCACTTACAATGAGCTGCCACACTATGGCACTGTTTCATCATTCTTTTGGGGGTTTCTGTTCATTCATTGTAGGCCAAGTAGGAAGTTTAATAATTTATGTGGAAAACGTGGAAACTCAACATAGCAGTTAATTGAAGGCTCTGTATGAGGATGTTCCTTAATTGGTCTGTAATATTAGACGGAGACAATTAAGGAGTAGCTTGCATTGTACATCGTTATTACATTATATCGGTGTGATCGGTGGCTCAAAGTAGATGACAGAGTACAGCATCTTGCAATGGGCCTGGTGTACAAGATACACTACACAACTAAGCTACCCATCATGTACCTGACAAACTACTTCCTAAAGGTCAAGGATGTCCACGATCACAACTAGGGCATTAACGACTTGTAATAAGTCGACTCGACTCAGTAAAAAGTTGAGTTGAAGTCGACTTTATCTTTTGATGACGTCATCACATCACACACGACCCCCCAGTTATTTTTGGTGGGTCCCCAGATGATTAACTTAATGTGAAACATTGTTTTATCACTCAACTGTAAACAAACCAAAATAAAGTTTAAGTGTCAAATATATAGAGGCAGAAATTGTGAAAATAGCAGATCTACATGCTCACAACGCCTCGCAATCTGCTATTTTCACAATAGAAAGTATTTTTTTTTTCAACTTTCTCTGGTGGGAGTCGACTTGTGTAATGAAGTCGACACTAAACAAGGCTCTAATTCGTTCTCCAGCTATATGTACTTAAAGTACCAAAAGTTGAAAGTACTCAATATGTAGAATGTCCCGTTTCACAAGTCAAATGTATACAAATATTTGAAAATAGCAGATCTACAGGCTGAACAATTGCTTCGCATCGACACATTGTGAGCTTGTAGATCTGCTATTTTCAAAAGGCCAATATCGGGCTGAAGTGGTTAATGTAGCCCATGTTTTGTAATAAACAAGATCTAACAACTAATTAGTAACTAAAGTTTTAAAATAGAGCTAATTGTAGTGGAGTAAAAGCCTACACTATTTTCCTCAGAGAGGAAGAGGAGCAGAAGTAAAAGTACAGAAAATTGGAAATAGGCTACTTAGCCTAAATTAAAGTAAAAGAAAAAAAATACAGTACAGTACAATACCTATTGAGTAAATGCACTTAATGTAGTTACTTTACACCACAGCTTATTATGCCTATACTGTATTGGTTTGTTTACTGTTGTTGAGTGAGAAGAAAAGAATGTTGTACATTAAGTGCATTAAGAGAGGGAGAGAGTAGATCTCCATTCTCCAACCATGGCAGGGTAATTAAACGTAGGCTAAATAAACTTGGGGATCATTCTAATCTAAACCCTAAACTTGCCCCTTTTTTAGGTTTAAAGTAGATGGGATTTGTTTTAAAACATTATGTTTCCGAACAAGAAAAAGCTTCCACTTTAAAACTAAGTTTTTATTTTATTTGCTATAACATGATGTAGTTTGGGACACATGGCTGTGTGAGGCGAACCCATGGGCGAACCCCATGACACCCGGAAGGCAGACGGCAGCGAACAGCTGCGTCAGATGTATGTTTTAACCCTGAAACATAACTGTCATATCATGACAATCATGGGTTCTCCCCAACTTGGTGTTGAGCACATTAGCCAATTTAACACGTACGTCTACACAGACATTAGGATTTCAAAAATAAAGTGCTTACTCAAGGCTCACAGATATAAGCTCAAGCAATATTATCTGTATCTTCTATATTGTTTAATAAGAATCATTTTAATTTGATTCCCGGCCATTATGTACGATTTCTTTCCATATGCTTTCAATTTTGCGACCCCATTGGTTGGAAGCGGTACTGCACTGATACATAGAAACATTTTAAGAAAATGGCGACCGATAAGATTAAAATGCTTCTTAATAAAGAATACGGAAGATACAGGTAATTCTGTTTAAGCGGACCATATTGTGACATCTGTGAGCATTCAGTAAGCACTTTATTTGTGAGATATGAAGGTTTTCGTAGACATACGTGGCAGATTGGTTAAACTGCTCAACACCAGGTTGAGATGGACCCATCACCCATGACGGTTGTGAGATACGACCCGTGATGTTTGGCAGCATGGCTACGTCAGATGCTGATTGGTCAAAACACGTCTCACAGCTGGAGCTGGACTGCAGCGCAACAGGAAACTGGAAACTTTCACTACACAATAAAAGCATACAAGCAAGCATCGCTTCTTCGGAAATTTAGTTTCTACGTTTTTGATTGATTGATTGATTGATTGATTGATTGATTGATTGATTGAAGACTGGTACAAGGTCAACTAAAATAAGACCTATAGTAAGCTTTTCAACTTATTTACATAGGAAACCTTTATTATGTATCTCATATAACATTGAATGACAGATGGATAGAATACAGTAGGCCTAATAGGCCTATGCAGAGGATACCATCAATAGCAAAAGGAAAAAAGAAACAGTTGCAAAGAAGAAAAAAAAAGGAAAGAAAGAAAGAAAGAAAGAAATATATTTACAGTTATATTAACCATTGGGCCGGTAGGGCCGTTGCCAGGGGCCCTTGGCTTTCAGGGGCCCTTGGGGGAACTGGGCTGCGTTGTCATTGACAACTTACTAAAATTAAATGTATATATATGTTAATTCAAAATGTTAATTCAGATGTGTGGGCCCCTCCTCTGTTGTATACAGGTGCTTTCTTAGCCCACAGATGATCATCAAGGCTTAAAATCCGAGCTGGGTAGTGCGTGTCGGGAGGGAGGGGGGGATATGGTGGGGGGTGGGGGGCCCCTAAAAAATTATAGGCCAGGGGTCCTCACTGCATGGGGTTAATCCGTCCATGGGCTTAGTCCAGGGGTCTTTAACGTTTTCAGGCCAAGGGACCCCTTAGTTGAGAGAGAGATGAAGCAGGGACCCCCACAACCTGTTCATAGATTCCATATAGTTTCATTGTTTGACAGCACACAATCATCAGTGTATTTTGGATTCATGTCAATTTGTGTCTAATATATTGGTGCCAAAAAAAAAAAAAAGGTGCCTCGAAGGAAGTTTACATTGGCATGAGAAAACAAACATAGTTTACAGTGCCAAAGCAAGTGTCAAAAACATAATAAATGGAGAAAGTATAGTTAGACGCGTCACGCATGTTGTAAACAGAATAGATAGTCGATACAAGGTCTACTCAGGGGCGTCAATTGGGTATGGCAGGGGTATGCAGCTGCCATACCCTGGGTCCAGGGGGGAAAATAAAAGTTACTTTTTAATATAAATCCATGAATGTGTATTATGCGCTGGTTATGTTGTTAAATTACAGTAAAATAACTACAAATGCTAAATTTAAAGTGATAGTTCACCTATTTTTGACATAAAGCTGTGTGAAATACTTGCCATTAAAACAGTGGTTAAAAATGTATTAATTGATTACCAGAGTCCCGTGGTCAGAGTTATGGTCAGTTTCTAATGAATATTAAGTAGTTCCAATGGGGTGGGGGCCATTTGGCGTGGCCCAATCATTGAAAATAGATTAATCCACAAAACTAGCGTCATTTGTATTGTTGGCCTATTTCTACCATATAGAGCGAGGTTTCGTTCTGATCAGCTGCCTGCAAAGCACCTTGTTTTGGGGAAATATGTTGCAGCGGCGTAGTGATACTGGACACAAAAAATAGTACCATGTGACAGAGGGGTCAAAGTTGAATGAAAGTTGGTCTATTTGGTAGAAATAGGTCAACAATACAAATTAAGCTAGTTTTGTGGATTCATCTATTTTTAACGATTGGGCCATGAGCCCCTGCCAAATCTCCGGAACTACTTTATATTCATCTAAAACTGACCAGAACTCTGACCACGGGACTCTGGTAATGGATTAATACATTTGTAACCACTATTTTAATGGCAAGTATTTCACACAGCTTCATGTCAAAAATAGGTGAACTATCACTTTAACTAAATGGTAACAAGGTATTATAATTATATTCTCCAAACTTGTATTCTCCCCATCCATGACAAAATGGAATATTCCCAGGT